>NC_133326.1:688860221-689166714 GCF_042186555.1 Aquarana catesbeiana | reverse complement strand
CTTCTGCATAGAACCCAATCAGCTTCTAACTTCAGCTTGTTCAAATAAGCTTTGGCATTAAAACCTGGATGCTGATTGGTTTCTACGCAAAAATGAGCCTGATTTTGCACTCCCATATACACCTACACAGGTTGAACTCCATGGACTAGCGCCTTTTTTTCAACCTTACCTACTATGAAATCGCATCTGGATGATCAATGTCCATTGCAATGATTTTAGCAAATTTTGTTGCAGATTCCTACCTTTTGGTGCTCTAAAGGAAAAGCTGTTTGCTTGTCAATGCACAGAGTGAATCTGAATGGGAGGGACTTTCATTATCAATCAGCTAATGCACTTGCAGGGTTCAAATGAGAAAAATGCGGTGCCTGAAATTCTGTAGCTGATTGACCCTTTGAGACTATCTCACCAAAAAATGAATTATTTTGTTGCAGGGGATGCCTAAAATCTGACTTGTATCTTGGTGCAGACATCTGAGAAAATCACACAAGCAGGAAATGAAATTTTCAGGGGTGTTCCGTACACCAACTATGTATAGAATGTCTACAGTTTGCCACATTGCTGTGCATTTTACAGAAAATTACAATGGCTGCAGATTGAAAAGGAAAGGTAGCTTTTAATGACATTCAATAACAATATGGCTTGTGCAGCAATGTATATGTTATATTATTTTTTCTTTATTTGCTTTTTTCCACAAGAAATTAAGTAATCTTTTAAAGCTTAGAGATGCTTTTATTGTAAATAAAAATGTACAAATTAAACAAAAATAGTTTTCGCTCAAATTGTATATGTATATACTATAATAATATAATTGTTATTAATATAATATTAATAATAATGAGCTATTCCCTATACCTGTCAGTGGTCATAATGTTATGGCTGATCGGTGTATACTGTCTGTGTATATATATAAACATATATATACACACACAGTATCTCACAAAAGTGAGTACACCCCTCACATTTTTGTAAATATTTTATTATATCTTTTCATGTGACAACACTGAAGAAATGACACTTTGCTACAATGTAAAGTAGTGAGTGTACAGCTTGTATAACAGTGTAAATTTGCTGTCCCCTCAAAATAACTCAACACACAGCCATTAAGGTCTAAACCGCTGGCAACAAAAGTGAGTACACCCCTAGGTGAAAATGTCCAAATTGAGCCCAATTAGCCACACCCCCCCTCCCGGTGTTATGTAAATCATTAGTGTTACAAGGTCTCAGGTGTGAATGGGGAGCAGGTGTGTTAAATTTGGTGTTATCGCTCTCACTCTTTCATACTGGTCATTGGAAGTTCAACATGGAACCTCATGGCAAAGAACTCTCTGAGGATCTGAAAAAGAGAGTTGTTGCTCTACATAAAGATGGCCTAAGCTATAAGAAGGTTGCCAAGACCCTGAAACTGAGCTGCAGCACGGTGGCCAAGACCACACAGCAGTTTAACAGGACAGGTTCCAATCAGAACAGGCCTCGCCATGGTCGACCAAAGAAGTTGAGTGCACATGCTCAGCGTCATATCCAGAGGTTGTCTTTGGGAAATAGACATATGAGTGCTGCCAGCATTGCTGCAGAGGTTGAAGGGGTGGGAGGGTCAGCCTGTCAGTGCTAAGACCATATGCCGCACACTGCATCAAATTGGTCTGAATGGCTGTCATCCCATAAGGAAGCTTCTTCTAAAGGTGATGCACAAGAAAGCCCGCAAACAGTTTGCTGAAGACAAGCAGACTAAGGACATAGATTACTGGAACCATGTCCTGTGGTCTGATAAGACCAAGATAAACGTATTTGGTTCAGATGGTGTCAAGTGTGTGTGGAGGCAACCAGATGAGATGTACAAAGGCAAGTGTGTCTTGCCTACAGTCAAGCATGGTGGTGGGAGTGTCATGGGTTGGAGCTGCATGAGTGCTGCTGGCACTGGGGAGCAACAGTTCATTGAGGGAACCATGAATGCCAACATGTACTGTGACATACAGAAGCAGAGCATGATCCCCTCCCTTCAGAGACTGGACCGCAGGGCAGTATTCCAACATGGTAACTACCCCAAACACACCTCCAAGATGACCACTGCCTTGCTAAAGAATCTGAGGGTAAAGGTGATGGCCTGGCCAAGCATGTCTCCAGACCTAAACCCTATTGACTATCTGTGGGGTATCCTCAAACGAAAGGTGGAGGAGCGCAAGGTCTCAAACATCCACCAGCTCCGTGATGTCGTCATGGAGGAGTGGAAGAGGACTCCAGTGGCAACCTGTGAAGTTCTTGTAAACTCCATGCCCAAGAGGGTTAAGGCAGCGCTGGAAAATAATGGTGGCCACACAAAATATTGACACTTTGTGCCCAATTTGGACATTTTCACTTAGGGGTGTACTCACTTTTGTTGCCAGCGGTTTAGACACTCAATACTGCACATTGTAGCAAAGTGTAATTTCTTCAGTGTTGTCACATGAAAAGATATAATAAAATATTTACAAAAATGTGAGAGGTGTACCCATTTTTGTGAGATACTGTGTATATATATATATATATATATATATATATATATACACACCAATCAGCCATAACATTATGACCATTGACAGGTAAAGGGAATAGCTCATTATTATTATTATACACGATTTATATAGTGCCAACAGTTTACGCAGCACTTTACAATGTAGAGGGGGACAGCACAATTACAGTACAGTTCAATACAGAAGGGACAGGAGGGCCCTGCTCATAGAGCTTCCATTCTAAAGGGAGAAGGTGGTGGTAAAAAAGGTAATAGATGCGGGGAATGATTTCATGGGAGGTGGCTCGGGAACAGTTGTGGGTGTGGGATAGACTTCCTTGAATAAGTGTGTTTTCAGGGATCTCCTAAAGGTAGACAGGTTAGGGGCTGATCGGACATACCGGGGCAGGGAGTTCCAGAGGATGGGAGAGGCTCTGGAGAAGTCCTGAAGGCGAGCATGGGAGGAGGTAACAAGATCTAGAGGTATCTAGAGAGCAGGAGGTCCTTGGAGGAGCGGAGGGGACGATTTGGGCAATGTTGTGGATGGCCTTGTATGTAGTGGTTAGCATTTTGAATTTTATACGGTCGGGTAAGGGAAGCCAGTGAAGGGATTGGCAGAGAGGAGCAGCAGTCACGGATTGGTTAGCAAGGTGTATTAGCCTAGCAGCAGCATTCATAATAGACTGAAGGGGTGATAGCCTGCGTAAAGGTAGGCCATTAAGGAGAGAGTTGCAGTAGTAAAGGCGGGAAATAATCAAGGATAATCAAGGCTGTTGATCTTAATGATAAAGTCACGGGGGGGGGGGTCGTCAGGAAGGAGGAAATATAACAAGCTCAGTTTTAGAAAGATTGAGTTTGAGAAAGTGGTGTGACATCCAACTACAGTACAGTTCAAAACAGAAGGGACAGGAGGGCCCTGCTCATAGAGCTTACATTCTAAAGGGAGGGGGCGGTGGTACAAAAGGTTACAATACAGTACAATAGCATCTGAAAATTGGTGGGATATATTAGGCAGCAAGTGAGCATGTTGTCCATGAAGTTGAAGTGGTGAAATCAGAAAAAAATGGGCATGACAGTTTTGTTGTGTATGGGGCTGTGAAGCCCATAGTGACCCATGTGCACGGCGAAAATGTTCTACAATGGACACATGAACATCAGAACTGGTCTACTGAACAATGGAAGAAGGAAGGTGGCCCCGTCTGATGAATCACATTTTCTTTTAACTCATATGAATGGTTGGGTGTGTGTCCGTCATTTACCTGGAGAAGAGATGGCACCAGGATTCGGTATAAGAAGGCAAGTTGGCAGAGTGATGCTTTTGGCAATGTTCTACTTGGAAACCTTGGGTCCTGCCATTCATGTGGATGTTACTTTGGTGTCCATAACTCAATAGGTCAGGGCTGTTTTAGCAAAAGGGGGCCATAATGAAATTCCAAGCTGGAATTGTTATACTTTATGAGCCACATACAACGTATTATGATAATTCTTATAATATTTTTAGGTGTTGGGATCTTCATTTCCGTGACTGCATATAACTGAATATGACAGCATGCATATCCTGGTTCCTCAGGCTGTATGTTATAGGATTGAACAATGGTGTTACTACAGTAAATATAAATTATAGCATTTTGTTTATGGCTAAGGAATGTCCTCTCACTGAAGTAAAATAATTTATTAGCACAGCTCCATAAAACATACTCACCACCAAGAGGTGAGTGCTACAGGCAGAGAAGGCTTTCTTTCTGCTGCCGATACAGTGCCTTGCAAAAGTATTGGCTTTTTACCTATTTTGTTACATTACAACCTATAGTTCAATGTTTTTTTAATCTGAATTATATGTGATGGATCAGAACACAATAGTCTGAAGTACACAGAACACAATAGTTGGTGAAGTAAAATTAGAAAAATATATACATAATACTATTTTTCAGAAACTAAAAACTGATAATTGGCATGTGCGTATGTATTCACCCCCTTTGTTATGAAGCCCATAAAAAGCTCTGTTGCAACCAATTACCTTCAGAAGTTACATAATTAGTGAAATGATGTCCACCTGTGTGCAATCTAAGTGTCACATGATCTGTCATTACATATACACACCTTTTTGAAAGGTCCCAGAGGATGCAACACCTAAGAGGCACCACTAGCCAAACACTGCCATGAAGACCAAGGAACTCTCCAAACAAGTAAGAGACAATGATGTTGAGAAGTATAAGTCAGGGTTAAGTTATAAAAAAATATCCAAATCTTTGATGATCCCTAGGAGCACCATCAAATCTATCATAACCTAATGGAAAGAACATGGCACAACAGCAAACCTGCCCAGAGATGGCCGCACAACAAAACTCATGGACGCGGCAAGGAGGGCATTAATCAGAGAGGAAGCAAAGAGACCTAAGGTAACCCTGGAGGAGCTGCAGAGTTCCACAGCAGAGACTGGAGTATCTGTACATAGGATGACAATAAGCCGTACACTCCATAGAGTTGGGCTTTATGGCAGAGTGGCCAGAAGAAAGCCATTACTTTCAGCAAAAAACAAAATGGCACGTTTTGAGTTTGCGAAAAGGCATGTGGGAGACTCCCAAAATGTTTGGAGGAAGGTGCTCTGGTCTGATGAGACTAAAATTGAACTTTTTGGCCATCAAAGAAAACGCTACATCTGGCGCAAACCCAACACATCACATCACCCAAAGAACACCATGGTGGTGGCAGCATCATGCTGTGGGGATGTTTTTAAGCAGTCGGGACTGGGAAACTGGTCAGAGTTGAGGGAAAGATGGATGATGCTAAATACAGGGATATTCTTGAGCAAAACCTGTACTACACTATACTACACTGTGTGAGATTTGAGGCTAGGATGGAAGTTCACCTTCCAGCAGGACAATCACCCCAAAAACACAAGCAACACTTGAGTGGTTTAAGGGTAAACATGTAAATGTGTTGGAATGGCCTAGTCAAAGCCCAGACCTCAATCCAATAGAAAATCTGTGGTCAGTCTTAAAGATTGCTGTTCACAAGCGCAAACCTTCCAACTTGAAGGAGCTGGAGCAGTTTTGCTCAGGAGTAAGGATGAGCCGAACACCCCCCCCTGTTCGGTTCGCACCAGAACATGCGAACAGGCAAAACATTTGTTCAAACACGCGAACACCGTTAAAGTCTATTGGACTCGAACATGAATAAACAAAGGGGTTAAGTGATATATATATATATATATATATATATATACAGGGGGTCCCCAGGTTACAAACAAGATAGGGACTTTAGGTTTGTTCTTAAGTTGAATCTGTTTGTAAGTCGGAACAGGTACATTTTTTAAGTGTAGCTCCAGCCAAAAAATCTATTTTTAAGTTTTGTAGATAGCATAGGGAAGGGTTATCACCCCTGTAACATTTGTTTTGCTGTCTGTGCCCCTGTTCAGAAGATTTCACCTCACTTTCTGTCCCAATGACAATTGGATTTTGAAAATTTGGGGTTATTAGGGAAATAAGGATAGGTGATAAAGCATCAGTGGAGACAACTTTTTCCCATATTAACTCTTACAGGAGTGAATTTCCCTTCCTAGGGGTAGATTTCCTCTCACTTCCTGTTGTCTCCCTCCGTTTGTAAGTAGGAGTCGTTTGTAAGTCGGATGTTTGTAAGTAGGGGACCCCCTGTATATATATATATATATATATATAGATAGATATACATATATATCTATCTGTATATATATATCTATATATATATGTATATATAGATATATATATAGATATATATCTGTATATATATCTATATATATATATATATAGATATATATCTATATATATATAGATATATATCTGTATATATATCTATATATATATATATATATATATATATAGATATATATACAGATATATATCTATATATATATAGATATATATCTGTATATATATCTATATATATATATATAGATATATATATATAGATATATATATACATATATATCTATATATATATATATCTATATATATATATATATATATACAGATATATATGTATATAGATATATACAAGGTTTTTTTTACCAGCATGCATGAAGATAAAAAAACATCTGTGTGTAGCAGCCCCCCCAATACTTACCTGAGTCCCCTCTTGATCTAGCAATGTCCAAGAGAGCCTCACCTCTCAGAGGACTCTCACTCCTGATTGGCTGAAGCAGCAGCAGGAACCATTGGTTCAAGCTGCGTTCAATCACAGTCAGTGAGAGAGAGGGGGTGGAGCTGAGCCATGGGTCTGTGAGCGAATGGACAAGCAGAGCGCCAGCTCGGGAACCTGCCTGCTTGGGTGTCTTCAGAGCAAGCTGCTTGCTCTGGAAGCACTCATCAGAAGGGAGGGGCCAGGACCGCCAGCGTGGACCCAAGAAGAAGAGGATCCATGCTGCTCTGTGTAAAACCACTGCACAAAGCAGGTAAGTATAACATGTTTGTCTTTTTTTTTTAAACAAGACATTAATATCACTTTAAATGTTGACATTGGTATCACTGATGGGCACTGATAGGCGGTAATGATGGGCTCTGATTGTCATCACTGATGGGCACTGATAGGCGGTAATGATGGGCTCTGATTGTCATCACTGATGGGCACTGACTGGCATCACTGATGGACACTTTTGGGGCTGCACTGATAATCAGGGCACTGATTATCTGTACAGGTCTCCCCTGAGAAGAAATGCCGCTGATCGGCTCTCCTCTTCTCACACTCTGTCATTGTGAGGAGAGGAAAGCTGATAACAGGCATTTTCTTGTTTAGATGTGATGTGCTGTGATTGGACACAGCTGATCACATGGGTAAAGAGGAGAGGTCATCGGCTCTTTACCAAGATCGGGGATGTGCCGTGTTCCCCGGGGACACAGCTTGCCAGCGATTGCTGCACTGCGCGCCTCCTCGGGAGCGCAAGTGCAGCGCGAGTGGAACTACATCATGTAACGTAGCCCCACCTGCCTTCATTTGTCTATAGGGTGGGTGGAAGGTGGTTAAGGACAAACAGGAGGTATTTGTACACTTAAAAATTAACATAAAGGGCCAAAGATTCAGTAAGAATAAATCATGTTTGCTTGGGATTTATCATTTTACGTATTAAAAAAAGCAAGCACTTTGCAAACATTTTAGATATAAATTTACTTATTTAAATTTAATTTATACTGTAAGCAATAATATCAGGTGAAATGGATCTGGATGGATCCCATCCTTATCTGGGTTTAATATAACCTCCAACAGCACTTCATACATAGAAGCTGGTGGTGAATTAAACAAAGAAGCATGCATTCATAGTATCTAACAGTACTTGCAAAATACTCTCTGTATAAGTTTAATACACCTGTATCAGAAGAACAACCGGGTCCTTAATACTATGGAGCACGTCCAATCTTCTTTCTAGCTCTTCTAAAGTGAAAGAAGAATCTAAGTAATCTACATCTTCCAAGTCAAAACTTTATTTTTCATTTAGACTAGAAGAAGGAAGGGTAAAACCCTTGCCAGTTTACTTTTTGTTGCATCCAGTTATGAAGATTTATCTTCTCTTTCTGTCCCACAGAAGCAACAGGATGTGAGAGCAAAGCTCTACAAAGGGAGGAAAATCCCCTCCTCATTGGAAGATTGCCCTTGATTCTTGGTAAGGTGAAAGCCTCAAAATTTTGATTTGCTATAAATTTCTGTCTCAGTGACAATGGTCACCAGGACAAATAGAGAGGGTTGTTCTCCCCTGCAGGGATACAGACAGCAATAAACCCTAACAGAGGTTCAAGAAAACCTCCCCTAAGAAAACCTTTGGTTTTGGTTTGGTTGGTTCTCTCTCACTAACCTAGCAGCCGGAGTGTAACATGAACAAAAGAAAAGTCTCTGCCACAGACTTTAGAAGAGCGATGTAACTGTACAGTCCTCTGCCACAGGACGTAGTAGTTTTAGATGAACAGCAACACAGTACCAGAACCTTTAAGCCGACCCGGCAGTACTTGTGTGGTAGGTTAGATATAAGATGGGTCCTCCAATCGAGTCACCAGGCCCCTCTCAAGACCAGCCTTCCGCATGGTCCCTTCCAAGATGGGTCCTCCCCTGGGTCTTCTCATTTGTTCGGCTTCTTCCCACAGGACAAACAGCACAGGACCATCCCAGCAGTAGTAGGCCCCAGACAGGCTTCTGGGCCTACTTGCACGGCTGCAGCAACGCAGCCCTCCAGCCAGGAGGGCCACGAGGTAGAACTCCCTTTAACACATGGCGTCTGTCCCTTAAATACTCTCTCCCAGAATTCACGGCAGTGGACCACCTCTGCCGAGTTGCCTCCGAGAAAGAAGAGCACTCAATATACTTCATCTTGTTGCTTTTCCAACACTGACCTATGGTGACAACAACACCTACAGGCAACAGTGTGGAACCGCATGCAACACAGCCAATGCTGAAACAGGGGCCAATTTGCCCATAGATTAAATTTGAACTATGTACAGAACAGATGACCCACTAAATTTACATATAAGCGGTAAATTAGAAATATACCAGCGCTACACTATATTTTTGTATTTGCTGTTTTTTCCCACAAAAGTGGAGTTACCTTTTGAAGTTTTTGAGATGATTTTATTGTAAATGAAAATGTCCAAATAAAACATAAATAGTATTCACTCGAAAACACATTAAAGCATTACCTTTCATAGTTTGACCTAAGATGGAAATGTTATACTTTATGAGCCACTTATTATGATAATTCTAATAATAATATTTCTAAGTATTGGGATCTTCATTTTTGCCGCTGTATATACCTGAACATGACAGCATGCATTTCCTTGTTCCTCAGGCTATATATAATGGGATTGAAGAATGGTGTTACTACAGTAAACATAACTGATAAAATTTTTCTAATGTCTACAGAATGTCCTCTTACTGGAGTAAAATAATTTTTTAGCACGGCTCCATAAAAAATACCCACCACCAAGAGGTGACTGCTACAGGTAGAGAAGGCTTTCTTCCTGCTGCCGATAGACGGCATTCTAAGGATGACTACAGAAATACACACATAACTTACAACAGTTAATAGAAATGGTATTGCAACACTGGGGACAGATAGAACAAATATATCAATTTGCAGACCAGAAGGATCTGAACAAGCGATGTCAATGAAAGGAGCAAGATCACAGAAGTAGTGGTCAATAACATGCTGACCACAGAACTTGAGAAATGCCACAAAACTTAGTGTGACCAATGTCAGAAGAAAACCTAACATCCAGCAAAAGATAATCAGGAAACATTGAAGGGTGTGGTTCATTATTGTATTATAATGTAATGGTTTACATATGGCCAAGTATCGGTCATAGGACATTGCAGTGAGAAGGTAACATTCAGTAGTACCTGAAGATATAAACAAGTAGCTTTGAATGATGCATCCAGGGACAGACATGGTGGCTCCATCCATCCATATGATACGTAACATATTGGGGACAATAACAGCCACTAAACACATTTCGGAAAATAAGAAATTGACCAGAAACAAGTACATGGGGGAATGTAGACTTCTACTGGTTGCCACTAACATTATAATCATACTATCGAGGAACACTGTCACGGTAAATGCTGACAATATGAGAATAAAGAGGAGAAATTTGAATCCATCAAGCCCAAGGAACCCCAGAAAAAAGAATTCATTTACTGTTGTCATATTTGTGTCATTCATATTCATCTTTGTGGCTGAAAAGACAGAAAAAAATAAAGATCTATATTACATTTTACTTGTTCAAATGTTGATGTTGAAATTCCTAATTGAAAGTATACTATTGGTAGGACTTAATTTATACTTCCTGCTAGTGGCGGATGGTGCTCAATTTTCTTCGGGGATGGCCCGTGGTCCTCCCAGCCAGCAAGCCCCCCCAGCCAACTACACCCCCCCTTTTGATCACCACATCGCTCGCCCATTGCTTACCAGGCCCCCCCGCCAGCCTTGCACTTACCCCGTTCAGTGGTCGCTTCTCCTCCTGGCTAATCAGGACTTAGGGCTCGCGGCCAATTGGGTCTTTGGACCCGCTTCCTGATTGGATAAACAGGAAGACATTAGCGAATATTAATTCGCTAATGTCACACAACTGGGTGGGATCGAGGCGCAGTGAACTGTGCCCCCTGAGCCCACCCTTTTTGAAGCGAATTAGAGCCTCAGGCTCTAATCATGTGCTTAAAAAAAAATTGGATTTCCATGCATCCGACACCCTGCATGAGAGGCCACCACTGCTTCTTACCTTAGATAACTGTTGTGCTACCACCCTACTACCCAAGTTAAATGGTTACTCTTAATCTCACTCTAACAAGGGTAAATATCATAACCACAAAAGTCCCACCAATGCAGGAAGCAGATAGGCTGAAAGAGACAATTTGCCTTCTCTGAAAATGATACAGTAGTGTTTTTATAGGAGAACAGACTTAGAATGGTTGAAATGTATATATAACGTTCCACTAAAAAATGATATACAAACTGTATAGGGAATGGAAGAATGTGGATCCAGCTATATAACACTGATAGAAAGGGTGATGGTCTGGAAAATGTTAATATACATCGGAATATGCTACTTGCTGGCAAGATTATGATGTGGGAATAGGTGTGTTCAGCCCTCTTGCTCACAAACATCCATCCTTACTAGGGCTAGATGTGTTCAATACTTGCCATTTTTCACACAGAAGCATAATGAGATAAAACAAGAACTGCAATAAAAAACATGAAATCTAATACCATTTTATGGGCTACTGAAATTCATAATGAACATAATGAAGGACTCTTTACTAACCTCCTTAGTGAGTAAGGCTTAAACTCATTTTTTTTACGATTTCTTGTTCTCATTTGTGGTTTTGTGACCCGTTTTTTGATAGATATTGAATTAATTTAATTCTGTAGCCTTTACTCTGATACTACCACAATGGACTTTGAATAGTTGTTGTTTTGTTAAGGAGTAATTTTACCCTGACCTGCAATACTTCACATAACCAGCTAGGGCCAAAGACATGTAAAAAAAAGAAATGTTTTTGAAAGTGAATGGATGATCTAGAGAGTAAAAGCTTTAGATGGATTAGGGAAGGGTTAGTAACCCTGTGAGAATTTTATTGCCCCCTGTGTGAATACCTTATTTCTACTCTAGTCAGCAACACCCTTAACCTCGACCCCTCTATTGCCCTACTTAATAAAAAACCTCTAGACCTGACACACCCCCAATTCAAACTACTTCTGTAGGTCACCACAGCGGCAAAGCAATCGATCGCAAAGGCCTGGAAAACCTCTACCCAAACACTTTGGAAAATAAGCATAGAATCACTAGAGCAATGATCCACGATAAGGTCGAGGCCGTACTCCTCGATAAAGTCACTAAATTTGAAAGACTTTGGCAACCCTGGGTAGATCATTTTCTCCCCCTTGATTTTGACAGCTCTCTACTCTGCCCTTAGCTCACTTCCTTCCTAACTATATACAGACATCGGACCCCCCTCCCTCTTATCCCGGCAACTTCTTCCCTCTCTCCTGCTTCCTCTTGCTTTGTCCTCTCCTCTTTCCCCCTCTTTATCTTTTCTTCTCTGTTTCTCAAATGGCTCATTCACCTCAATGAGCTCTCCCCCCATGATCCACATGTCTACCTATAGGCCCATGGTCTGATACTTCTAGTTTCCCGTACTTAAACTGAAAATTTTCTCATCTCATTCCCAACACTTGCTGTAACTACAGTATCTCACAAAAGTGAGTACACCCCTCACATTTTTGTAAATATTTTATTCTATCTTTTCATGTGACAACATTGAAGAAATTACACTTTGCTACAATGTAAAGTAGTGAGTGTACAGCTTGTATAACAGTGTAAATTTGCTGTCCCCTCAAAATAACTCAACACACAGCCATTAATGTCTGAACCGCTGGCAACAAAAGTGAGTACACCCCTAAGTGAAAATGTCCAAATTGAGCACAATTAGCGATTTTCCCTCCCCGATGTCATTAGACTCGTTAGTGTTACAAGGTCTCAGGTGTGAATGGGGAGCAGGTGTGTTAAATTTGGTTTTATCGCTCTCACTCTCTCATACTGGTCACTGGAAGTTCAACATGGCACCTCATGGCAAAGAACTCTCTGAGGATCTGAAAATAATAATTGTTGCTCTACATAAAGATGGCCTAGGCTATAAGAAGATTCCCAAGACCCTGAAACTGAGCTGCAGCACGGTGACCAAGACCATACAGCGGTTCCACTCAGAACAGACCTCGCCATGGTTGACCAAAGAAGCTGAGTGCAGGTGCTCAGCGTCATATCCAGAGGATGTCTTTGGGAAATAGACTCATGAGTGCTACCAGCATTGCTGCAGAGGTTGAAGGGGTGGGGGTCAGCCTGTCAGTGCTCAGATCGTACACCGCAAACTGCATCGTATTGGTCTGCATGGCTGTCATCCCAGAAGGAAGCCTCTTCTAAAGATGATGCACAAGTAAGCCCGCAAATAATTTGCTGAAGACAAGCAGACTAAGGACATGGATTACTGGAACCATGTCCTGTGGTCTGATGACACCAAGATAAACTTATTTGGTTCAGATGGTGTCAAGCGTGTGTGGTGGCAACCAGGTAAGAAGTACTAAGACAACTGTCTTGCCTACAGTCAAGCATGGTGGTGGGAGTGTCATGGTCTGGGGTTGCATGAGTGCTGCAGGCACTGGGGAGCTACAGTTCATTGAGGGAACCATGAATGCCAACATGTACTGTGACATACTGAAGCAGAGCATGATACCCTCCCTTTGGAGACTGGGCCGCAGGGCAGTATTCCAACATGATAACAACCCCAAACACACCTCATGAGTATGATGGATACAAATGTTTCAGCTTGGCTGCACATGAGAAGTATTTGAATATTAATAAAAAAGGTATGAATACAAATATGCAACATGTCATAGAAACGGCATTTGGCAATAAGGTGAGCAATATTAATCTTGAGCATGATTAATTGTAGATATAATACAGGATATTTCCTATTGACAGACAATGGTACACCATATGCAACAGAGCTGCTATAAAAACAAAGATACACATAGATAGTTACATAGTTCTCAATGAATTTTGAATGTATAAAAGGTATACATGGGCTAGTAACTAGATCATGAGCCAGACTTGACTGAGCACCCCATGGAAACTCGACGCGTTTCATGGCTATATGGCATTCATCAGGAGTTGGGTACAGGAATAAACTGTAAATACAAATAGATATGTAGTATTAGTTAATATATTCTACCAGTAAGGGTTATAAAAAACCTCATGGGGAGAAAGGGATCTATACTCACAGGTCAGCTAAAGCACTGTGCTTGGCTAGCATCAAGAGAAATAGGACCCCAAAATGGTTGTCTGTTCCGGAGCTGAGGCAAGGGACCCCGCCCCAGCCAAGAAAACATCCACATAGCATACTCGACTGCCACAACACATTCCACATGTGTGGGGATGATTGCAAATATAGTGTTCTGAAAAAAATATGTATTGATATGTGAAAAATATGTAAAAAGGGAAAATATTTGGAAAGTGAAAAAACATGATGAGTGTTTAGGATGAAGAAAAGAACATTTTTTTTTTTAATAAAAAGTGTTATATATATGTATATGTATATATATATATCTATATCTATCTCTAGATAGATATTCTAAAATAAATGAGTGTGTTGCATGTGTGAAAAAAAAAAGGCTAGGAAAAATGTGCCTAACTTACGTCTGTGTATCCAGTGAATGAGCTGTGTGTGCTACCTCCCTGGTGTAAAACACAAAGTGAAATGGTAAAGCAATCAAGGTCACCTGCTTATGTAATCCAGGTGTGGGGCGGGTCCCCGACCAACGTCATGCACAACGTCGAACGAGAATGGGAGGTGACGCTGAGATCCACCACCGGAGCAAGCGCCAAAGTGGAGCCACTCCAACCCCATTTCCAGCGTGAGATGGGCAAAGGACATCCCTGCATCGTGGCGTCAAAAAACACCTCAAACAGGTCGAGGCATGACGCCAATGCGTAGGAGGGCAGCCCGTCAATATCTCATGAGAGACACAGAAGGGAAGCACTGCCACGCATCGCAGTTCCGGAATCAAGGCAAGAAAAAGGCGCACCACCATCCCCAACCCAGACCAGCCTCAGTGTGGATAAAGTCATGTAGAATAACAGAGGCTCAGTAGAAAAAATATTTTCGTATAAATGTTGTATTAATCAAATGCAATATACTTGTAGTCAGGGCTTTTTTTCAGCAGGAACTAGGGGGAGCTCAGTTCCACCACCTCTGGCTCAGGTCTTCTGCTCCCTGCTCATCAATATCACTTGGTAACACTGAAGTCCAGCTTCTGCATTTACAAGTGATAGCTTATCTCCCAGTAGCTCCCACAGGTCAGATCTCCTGTGCCGATCCCACTGAGTGCCGGATAGGGACAAGGGAGGTACAGAACAGGTGCCCAGGGTTCAGTGCAGTAATGGGCAGGAGAGGGTACGTGGTAGGCTGCACCCTCTGTGGTCTCCATTTTTTCCCTGGTGACCAGTTGTTGATGCTCCTACTGCATGATCTCCCTTGCAAGTGATTGTAGTATAGTATAGTATGCTGGGAGGTACTACAACCGGATAGGTGCTTCAGCTTAATATTGCAACAAAGGTAAGAAATATGACAGATGGTGGAGCTTTTAAGGAGGAGGAGAGAAGATAAGGGCAGTGGAGGGAGGGGTTGTATGCTGAGGGCTACTATGTGATGCCATTTGGCAGGTATGTGTGTGTGTGTGGCGGGCATGGTTGAGTTCCTGCACCTATTCTCTGAGAAAAAAAGCCCTGCTTGTAGTACAATGCCAAATATACCGCCCGATGCTATAGACATGGCATTGTAAATGTCCCAAGTGTATGGACCCTGAATAGGGTACAATAACAGCCAAGACAAAACACACACAAGAACGCAGGGGAACACTGCCAATCCAAAAATCAATTGCCTCCATCCCTAATGCATATCGATAAAAAGGGGGGAGTTTGGGACTTTAAATGAGGCATAATAATTGTACCTCCATCCCTGATTCAGGTAAATAAGATTGTCTCATTCAAAGTCCCACACTCCTTTCTTATTTACACGCACACATGAACTTTAATGACATCCCAGTCTTAGTCCGTAGGGGTCAATATTGAGTTGGCCCACCCTTTGCAGCTATAACAGCTTCAACTCTTCTGGGAAGGCTGTCCTCAAGGTTTAGGAATGTGTCTATGGAAATGTTTGACCATTCTTCCAGAAGTGCATTTGTGAGGTCTGGCTCAGAGTCTCTACTCGAATTCATTCCAAAGGTGTTCTATCGGGTTAAGGTCAGGACTCTGTGCAGGCCAATCAAGTACCTCCACCCCAAACTCGCTCATCTATGTCTCTATGGACCTTGCTTTGTGCACTGGTGCGCAGTCATGTTGGAACAGGAAGGGATCATCCCCAAACTGTTCCCACAATGTTGGGAGCATGAAATTGTCCAAAATGTCTTGGTATGCTGACGCCTTAGGAGTTCCCTTCATTGAAAATAAGGGACCAAGCCCAACCCCTGAAAAAAAACCCCACGCCATAATCCCCCCTCCACCAAATGATTTGGACCAGTGCACAAAGCAAAGTCCATAAAGACATGGATGGGTGAGTTTGGGGTGGAGGAACTTGACTGGCCTGCACAGAGTCCTGACCTCAACCCAATAGAACACCTTTGGGATGAATTAGAGTGGAGACTGCAAACCAGGGCTTCTCGTTCACACATAACTGCCCAACATCACAAATGCACTTCTGGAAGAATGGTCAAACATTCCCATAGACACACTCCTAAACCTTGTGGACAGCCTTCCCAGAAGAGTTGAAGCTGTTATAGCTGCAAAGGGTGGGCCAACTCAATATTGAACCCTACAGACTAAGACTGGGATGCCATTAAAGTGCATGTGCGTGTAAAGGAAGGCATCCCAATACTTTTGACAATAGAGTGTGTATGTAGCACTACCTCCAAAGGAGCTACTGGTTAAGATGAGTCCTCTTTTCTTGGCCTCAACCTCCTCAGAGACCTCAGCCCTTCTGATACACACCCAACTGAGTACACAAACCCATAACATTTTGAGAAACAGTACTGAATAATACTCAGCAGCAATGTGGTGTCAAGAATACCCATGCACTCAGCCAGTTAGAGTCAGTAATGTGTATACAAAGATAAAGGGATCAAAAGAATAGTGACAGTAGAAATACATTTTGGCATCCAAGATAATTGGCACAAAGCAATCAACCCAATTGTGAGTTGACTAAGACCATCTGGTAAGCATAATAGATGAGGAATAGATGAATGGTGGCAGGACAGCGTTGATGGGCATGTTTACCTTGTTAATAAACCACCTTAATTTTGGTAAGAAACTTTTTTTTTTCTACTTGACCGTAAATTAGAGAGAAAATGCTGAAGGTTAAAACTGATACCATTAGTTCGAATGCAAAATCAAGGGTAAGGGTAAAGTGGGGTGGGACTTTGTATGTACCTCTGTAGGGTTTAAATAAAGATATATACCACAAATTTAAAATATGTAATTAAACCCTTGCCGGCGAGCGTACGCAGATGTGCGGCCTCGGCTTTCGGGGATTATACCGGGAGGATGCCTGCAGCTGCAGGCATCACCCCGGTACCGTTTTTTAGAACGGGCGATCGGCTTTCCAGGGATAGCAACCGATGCAGCTAAAAGCAGCTCGATTGTTATCCCGGAGGAGAGGGAGGGGACATCCCCCCCCTCACGTCGCTCTTCCCGGGCCTCCCATCCCACAGGAAGACCCGAGATACGATCGCCGCTTCCAGCGGCTAGAGAGAGACTGGCATGAAGCCGGAGACAGCTTCGTTCCAGTTTCCTGAATGTAAACATGGAAGCAACGTCACAACGTCACAACGTTACTCGGCTGTTAATGGCGCCAGATTTTAAAAAATATACAGTATTCAGATACACCGTTTTCAGTGATTTAAATACTTTGAAGTGCAAAGGAGGGACTGGAGGTCTTTTAGACCCCTGATCCCTCCATAAAGAGTACCTGTCACCACCTATTACTGTCACAAGGATTGTTTACATTCCTTGTGACAGCAATAAAAGTGACCATTTTTTTTTTTTAAAAAACACAAATTAATAATATAAAAATAAATAAAATAAATAAGAAAAAAAAATTCAAAGCGCCCCCATCACCGCAAGCTCGCGCAGCAAAGAGAACGCATATGGAAGTCGCGCTCGCATATGTAAACGGTGTTCAAATCACACATGTAAGGTATCGCCGCGATCGTCAGAGCCAGCGCAATAATTCTAGCATTAGACCTCCTCTGTAACTCTAACCTGGTAACTGTAAAAAAATGTAAAGCGTCTCCTATGGAGATTTTTAGGTACCAAAGTTTATCGCCATTCCACGAGTGCGTGCAATTATAAAGCGTGACATGTTTGGTATCAATTTACTCGGCGTAACATCATCTTTCACATTATACAAAAAATTGGGATAACTTTACTGTTTTGTTTTTTTAAAACTCATGAAAGTGTCCCTTTTCCCAAAAAGTTGCGTTTAAAACACCGCTGCACAAATATCAGCAGGCTCCTGATACTAGCAGGGAAACCCAGGTATGATTAAAGATCTTCAAAGGGATATATACAAGTATTATGAGTGGAAGATGTACTAGGTGGCTGGAGATGTAAATCAGGCCACCCTATCTTTAAATCCCAAACCTCAGAGATGGTATATGTGTAAGAGAGCCACAATGAGATCTGGTTCCCTGTATGTGTCTGTCTCCTTCCAGCGCAACCACAAAAAGGACCGAACCGCTGGGTGCATACAAAGTCCCACCCCACTTTACCCTTACCCTTGATTTTGTATCTTTCTGAGATGGTACCTATGTAGGGTTATAATTGTTCCACCTTCACCCCCCACTCCTGTGCAACATTAGTTCGAATGGAAAACACTTTGATAAATCTTACCGCTCTCAGCCTAAAACAAATAAACATTAAAGAGACTTAGCTCCCCCAAAATTTTAGAAAATCAGAATGCATCTTTAATAGGATCTATAGTCACTGCAAAATCCTTACCAAGCTGTATAATGATTCTTACAATTTCAGGGACAGTTATTTTAAGCTTCTTTTTCCATTAATACGAACTAAGCAATACTGACATGGAAAGAGGTAGGATAATGGTAGCTTATAAAATGTCTGTTAAAAAAATGTTTGACCTGAATACAAAGATAAAAAGATCCTGGGTTAATAATAAGAAAATAAGAATCATTCACTCTAATATTTTATATTGCTTACAAATATTATTGTGCACAAACCTTTTATATATTCCTGCTTCACCAATATCCATAATGACTACTTATCCCTGGCGTGCAATTTATATTCTTTGGAGATTCTACGATTTAAAGGTAGCTAATTATGTTTAACATTTTTGTATTTCCCTGAGATTCTGAAGCTGGTTTAGAGTTTTAATACTTGAATATACTTTTTTTTCATCAGAAAAATTTTATGCAAGTTTCAGAACAGTACAATGGAAACTAAAGTACATAATGTGAGGGACACAAAGACAAGGGCTACAACAAGCCAGCAGTGTACAACTTTGTTAATATTCCAGTGACTTCTGATATTAACCGGAAGACTTGGTTCCAGTAACTGGTTAGTTCCTTGATGACCAGAGTATGTGTGAAAGTGTGCCCGGCTGACCGCATTCTCTCCAACATAGTGGGAAATTGATGGGGTAGAAGTTTGCTAAACAGTATGGGGTTAACTACCATCTAGACAGAATCTTTTGAGATAATTCCCAGTGGATGACACAATGGGTGGCTTGATGAGAGTATCGTATGGCTACCTGCCATTGAGCGTCAGTGAAGGACTGCTGAAGGTCACTTTCCCATTGAGACACAGGAGTGGTTTTAGTGAATATTAATTTGCTCTGAAGAATAGAATAAAATAAGGAGATACCTTTGCTGTTGGTTTTAGAATTTGTGAGGTATTTCCATGCATCTTGGTGTATGTGTATGGAGGGTTTGAAGTGCCTTTTCAAAAACGTGGACACCCTTACGTAAGTGAAAAGGTCTTTAGGTAAAATGATGTATGCATTAATTAGTTCTTCCATGGATTTGAGTTGCGCCCCTGGAATAAATCGCCTACCCAATGGATGCCTGCAGTCTGCCACCTTTTAGTGGAGAGGTGGGGAATGAGAAATTCCAGGGCAGAAAGGGGAGTGAGTATTGAATGGGAATGAGTTTGTAGCTTTGGAATTAATAAAGGTGTTCCAAGCTATAAGGGCTGCTTTTATTGTGGCAGGAAAGTGGGAAGTATCTAGACTTTTCCACATGGTAAGCAGAAGAGCTGCCTTAAACCTCATACACACGGTACGATTGTTGGCAGGGGATTGTCAGTTGACAGACTGTTGTCCTAAAATCTTACCGTTTGTATGCTCCTTTTGACAATTGTTGTCCAACGTTTGGCCAACAAATGTTGGATGGCAGGCTAGTAAATTTTCGGCGGACAGCGGTTTGACGTCAGATTTTCGTATGGTCAGTACATAAATCCGTCACACAAAAGTCGAAAGTACAAACACACATGCTCAGAATCAATGCTCACCAAACACGAAATTAGCAGAAGGGGCCCAAAGGGTGGGGCTCAAGACCTGAAATTCCTTGTAGAACATCACTACATTCATGTTTGTTGCGCGACAATTGTATACTGTTAGTATGCAAGACAAGATCCTGGCACACGCCCTTTTGACAAAAATCTGACGCTCAGTTGGCCAACAATCGTACTGTGTGTGCGAGGCTTTAGGCTTTGAGGTATGTAAGAAATAGGACTCAATGTACACCCAAAGGTTATTACATGAATATACCATTGATCACTAAAAACATGCCATAATCACACTGAATAGCCCTTTGGTTTGCATAGCACCAAGCCAAGTATAGGTCAAAGGACGTTGTGGTAAGAAAATAATTTTCAGTGATTCATCCAGTGATAGATAAGTCAAAAAGGGGCCCCTGTACAAAAATTATCTCTTGACCCTAATTATAACTGTCGTTATGAAAATCCAATATGCTAATGCCGGAATCCTTACCTAAGCTGGAATGTTCCTAGTTACATTTATTTTAGCTTTTGTAGTTTGGCTGTAATCAGCCTGAGTCTTTTTTAACTTTTCTGTGCTCAGCAGGATTATTTTCTGCTGTTGAGTGAAAAGGGTTTCGGGAATTTTAGCTGGCCTGCCTAAGGTTATATGTGGAGGGCAAGAAGATGGCTGCCTTTGTAGAACATCTTTAAAGAAGTCTTCTGTTCAGAAGAGTGTCCAAGGAACAGCTGAGTAGAAGTGTCTAGAGCAAAAAGATCTCATTGCTTACCAACCAGGGTACCGCTCATGGCCGCTCATATAGCGTCAATTGCCCAAATTGCTTAGAGAAAAATCCATATCCTCTTAATCATAACTGTGACTGCACTTACAGAGTTATATCATATATTTTATGCTGCTCTTAAGGTTCTGAAAGCTTTTTTACCTTTTTGTTTTAAAAAACCTCTTTTTATTTATTATTATTATACAGGATTTATATAGTGCCAACAGTATGTGCAGTGCTTTACAACTTGAGGGTTGACAGTACAAATACAATACACTTTAATACAGTAGGGATCAGAGGGCCCTGCTCCTAAGAGCTTACAATCTAAGAGGGAAGGTCAAGAGATACAGGAGGTAATAACTGTGGGGGATGTGCTGATGGAGAAAATAAATGTACAGTTGTTAGGTGGAGGCCAGGTAGGCTTCTCTGAAGAGATAATTTTTCAGGGATTGTCTGAAAGTGTTTTCGTAAATAAGGTAGAGGTACAAAACAGAGCCTCTGGGCATAACCCGGCTCAAGGTAGTACAATAATACACAGAAACTTAAAAAAGAAAAAACAAAACACAAAAGCGGGTAAACCTAGAGAAAAACTAAAAAGAAAAACCCCACCCTTGCTATTCAAAGAACTCAAGGAAGACCCCTAGACTGTTAGGACCAGAAAACCAAGATAATAAAGTATCCTAAGGATGGTATCCCCTCTCCAATACCCTATGGGCTGAGATATCGAAAACAATAAGGCTGCATTCACACTACACCGTTTTGAATCGCGGGCAGAATTGCCACAAAAAAGTAGCTCCTGAACTGTTTTTGAGTGACATGCTTCCCGCTATATGGATTGCCGCGATTGCAGCGCAAATTATCGCACGACAATCGCGGCAGACCCGCACCCCAATTTGAGGTGTCATTCAAACTAATGGAATCTCAAATGCGAGTCCCGCGATTTGTCATTCACACATCGGTGCTGTTGAATCGCGGACATATTCGCGGGAAAATCTGCCTGCGATTCAAAACGCTCTATTGTCAATACAGCCTTAGTCATGGAACCGTCAAATGAACTATTAAAGGCAGGGGGGGGCTATTTAAATACAGGACCACACATAGGCCAGTCTTAAGGAAGACTGGTAGCAGCCTCAGAGTCATGTTGGTCTACAGCAGTGGTGTCTGATTCCAAACAGATATCCCACACTTTGTGAAATTTTTTCGTGCAGCATTGGGACATATACATCTCCTTGTGAAGGGGTATGGCAGAATTCACTAACATCTTCCAAATCCCCAGAGTAGGAGCAGATCCTGACTTCCATTAAAAAATGATAGCTTTCCTAGCATAGAAAAATAGCAAGCCCAAAAATGTATGGAAAGCTCTGGTGGGGGCCAAGGCCAGGCAAGGTAAGGCAAGGAAAAAGACATTCACCTGTTGTGGGATAGGAATGGTAGTTAACTGTGTAATAAACTGGGTAACCTTTGACAAGAAAATTTGGAGGGATGGACAAGACCAGACCATATGAAAGTATGGGTGTTTTTTTTTTTTTTTTACCTTAATGCATTCCCTGCATTAGGATAAAAAACACCCCACTATTTTCCTCCCCTCTCCATAAACGCTTACTTGTGCCAGGGAGTCAGAATTCCAGCGCTTTGTCTTGCTGTAGCCTTTTCTCCCCTGTCTTCCTCTTCTCACAGGGATATGGACAGCAGCAGGATCCATTGGCTCCTGCTTCTCTCAATCAAATACTGTGAGGAGGGACCGGGGGTGGGACCAAGCTACACTATGTGTGTCTATGGACACAGGTAGCACGGCTCAGTGGGGAGCCTGCAGGTGTGCTCCCTAAGCAAGCAGCTTGCTATGGGGGCACACAGAGAAGAGAAAGAGCCTAAAGTGCTAGTGGAGGACACCAGAAGAGGAGGTTCAGGGCTGCTCTGTGCAAAAACATTGCACAGAGAAGTTAAGTATGACTTGTTTATTATTTTAATAAAAAGTTATAGATTTTACAATCACTTTAAGGCTTAAACTACATTCCCTGGTATTAGAAAACTGGAGGTAAACTGTACTTTTTGGATATCCTGTATTCCTAATACTCTCCTCTATCAGTTTATTGAGCAAATAGAACCCTAAAAAAGTGACTGGATCCAAACCTTTCTTTTACCCCATCATAAGCCAAGGATTTCTCCCTGAGGGTGAAATGTTAGCCTGCCACATTACTTTAGAGTTAATTATGAAATGCCCTTAAAGGAATAGGGATGAGCTTTCTGTTTGGGTCAATCATGAGTTTGATTCAAACATTGCTGTTCACCCGTTCAAACCAAACATTATGGGCCGCTCGCGCCAAATTCGAGCGGTGCATAATGGCCCATAATGCACTGCGGGAGCGCAGTGCATTGCTGTATGATAATTGGTCAGAGCATGCACCATGACCTGCATGCTTTGGCCAATCACAGCGCCCTCAGCTAAGAGAGCCATAATTGGCCAAAGGCAGGGTGCCTTTGGCCAATCATGGCTCAGAGAGACTAAGTCCGCACCCCACACTATATAAGGCCGCCTGCATGTCGGCCTTGTGTAGTGTGTCATTGGCGTGGACGGAGAGAGTGTCATTTAGATTGAGCAGGCAGGGAGGCAGATTATTCAGGTAACTGCAGTGTATTTAATATATATATATCCACTGCATACAGTTTAGCTATATCTCACTGCAGGCTGTTCCTGGTGTACTGTTTCCAATATACTTCAGGTAGGCAGGTGATTCAGTTAGCTGCAGTATATATATATATATATATATATATATATATATATATATATATATATATATATATATATATATATATATAGCACTAACTCACGGTGGAGCTGCTGGTTTAAGCGGGCCTGTCCTCTTTGCTCTACACCCTTCTTAAATTGTTCACTCCCCTTGACACAACTGTAGTGCAGTGTTGAAACAATATGAGCATTAACTTTAACCCACAATATACACTTACAATTAAGATTACCTCTACCTGGGTGCTGGTAGCTCCACCTGTAGGACAAATGACAACACTGCACACAAACTTCAATAATGACCAAAAATAACTTCTTTCTTTGAATAAGTATTATATTTATATAAAGAGTTATTTCAACAAATATACTATCACACCAATGTATTGTGATAGTATAAGAAATGATTATGACAATCAATAACAATCACAGAAATATATATATATTAGCATGAATCTATACCCGGGAGCTCCCCCTGCTCTAGACCTTAAAGTCACTATACTAAAATGCAGGGCCCTGCAATGAAAAAGGTAGTCCAGACGTCTTCAATCTTCGCTAGCTTTTATAATTGTAATCCGCAAAGGGTTCCTCCTGGGTGTTGCGCAGTGTAATATAACACACTAAAACAATTGTAATCCAACAGTGTGACTAGGTGTCTTTATATGAAGAAACAATCAGTCCCAGCAACACTCTGTACAGTTCTAAAGATGTGTGTGTAATACTCAAATAAACTTCTGGGTGTCAACCCTCTCACCACACAGAATCCAAGCAGGTGGATGTCTCCGGTTCAGCAGTTCTCAGTTCCGTATGGAACAGTGTACGCTGTCACACTGTTCCGTTCACAAACGACCGGGAGCCCTCGGTTATCTCCCCACGGGTCTTCTGGAACAATCACGTCTCTTGTCCAGCTCACTGCGATGTGATGGCAGGATACTACAGCTGCTCTGCTCCTTCGCCAGGTAGGCCGCAACCCTGTCAGACACACACCCACCCACAGAGCTCTGCTGGCAGGCCACGCGTCCCAGGCACAAGAGACCTAAAATGGCTGCTGCTTACCCTTTTATATCCCCCCACAATGCAGTTCAGTTCTGACTTTTGTCCAGGGGCATTGTGGGTGGGTCAGAGCTACAGTTCCAAAGTAAACAATGAATCACTTTCATGTCACTTAATCCTGAGACCTAAACTTATTGTACTTTATCAATTGTCCACAAGATGGCATTAACACAACTATTGTACTGAATAATACACATAAAGCTAGAAACAACAGTTGTCAGCGCTACATACTCCCCCTGCTCTAAATCTTTGGTCCCCAAAGATATGTAAGACCTTGTTTCTGCTAAACATCTTAGCCTCTAAACGAGAACACAGGACCGACAGGGGAGCCTCCCACCAATTCTCAGGTGTTGGAAAGCTACTCTGTGTACCCACAACTGTCACTTTAGTATCGGATACAGGTGTGCCAAGGGGTGAAGCAGGGCTCTCATTGTCCAGACTGACTGAGGAGGAACTAGGCTCATCAATGTTCCTTTTGCTGGTAATCTTGGTTGTTTCAAAAAACTCACCCAATGTATCGTATGTTAGTCTCTTGGGTGGGCGAATGTTCCTCTTTTCCCTTTGTTTTTTTGGTGTGTCTCCTATTTCTGGCTGGACACCACTTTCTTCTACTTCAGTGGGAGATAAACACTCTTCAGCTCTTCCAGACAATGGCACAAACTCTGGAGCTTCCGGCCTGAGGGCCTCACTACTCTCCTCGGCTGTGGGCGATGAAACACTCGCTTCAGTTTCGGGTATATCAGATGACCACAACCAGCTAATGTCCATCTCTCTCTTCTCACTGTCTCCAGTTTCCGAAGTCCCAGACTGGGACCTAGTTACAGGCCGTTGTGCAACTTCTGATGTGGATGATAATTCCTCTTCAGGGATTAACCTGACTGCATCAGTAAAAGGCAAAAGGTGATTCCGATACCAAGTTTTAGTTGGTCCAGCACTTCCTTCTGGCCTGATTTCAAATACTGGAAGCCCTGGGAGCTGTTTACACACAACGTATGGCTGTGATCTCCAGTGATTTGCCAACATGTGTTTGCCAGGAATACCTTAGTAAGACTCGGTCGCCTGGTTGAAGATCTTGGACCCTTACTTTAAGGTCAAAGTTTCTCTTATTCCTGTTCTCCCGGCTTTCTGACATGGTCCGGGCCTTCTCATAAGCAGCCTTCAGACTCTGCCTCAGCTTATTTGCATATCTTGATGGGAAGCTTCTGATGTGTGATCCAGAGAAGTTCCAAAAGCCAGGTCCACTGATAGCCTAGTCTCACGCCCAAACATCAGCCGATAAGGTGAATATCCTGTGACATCACTCTTGGTGCTGTTGTATGCGTGTACTAAAGTGGCAATATGCTTACTCCAGTTGGGCTTTTGCTTGGAGGTTTAATGTCCCTAACATATTAAGAAGAGTTCTATTAAACCTCTCCGGCTGAGGGTCTCCTTGCGGATGATAGGGTGTAGTTCTGGATTTTTTATCCCCAGTAGATCCAGCAACCTCCTGATAAGTGTACTCTCAAAGTCCCTTCCCTGGTCTGAGTGGATCCTCTGTGGTAAGCCGTAATGGACGAAGAATTTCTCCACTAATGTCTTTGCCACTGTGACTGTCTTCTGATCTTTCGTGGAGAAAGCTTGAGCATATCTGGTAAAATGGTCTGTGACTACCAGAATATTTCCTTGCCCACTCAAGTCAGATTCTAAACACTTGAAGTCTATGCAAGCTAGATCCATGGGGCCTTGGCTTGATAAATGTCCCATTGGGGCTGCCGTTGTGGCAGAGTTTTTCTCTGGATACACCTATGGCAGGAGTGACAGTAACTCTCCACTTCTTTCCTCATGTAAGGCCAGTAGAATCTATCTCTTATCAATTGAAGAGTTCTTCTCTGACCCCAAATGTCCATGACAATCATGTAGAGCAATTAACACTGTCTCTTTGTGCTTCTCTGGCATCAACAGTTGCCACTTCTCCTCCGGATCTTCACAGGGGCCCCTTCGGTAGACCACCCCTTGCAACATCTGCAACCGATCCCACTCTTTGTGTAACAACAGAGCTTCTTTTCGGGCGCTTTTCAAAAGTAGATCAGAGTGTTTTCCCTCAAGAGCTTCCAATACCAAGCTGCAGAGTGGATCCTCTTGTTGATCTTTCCTAAGATCTTTCCTTGATAATTTAGGTAAACCCTCTGCAGCAATCTGGGAGACATTGCAGTAATACCTGGGTACTCCTGCCGTAGTCACTCAAATCTCTTCAGCTCTGGCTCCACCTTTTTCCTGCTTAACAGCTTCTTCACAAAGGGCTCTTACCCCATCTGGGGCAAGTTGAGTCCAATCCTCTTGGGACCTCAAGGGACTGTGGGGTCTTCTTGACAGCACATCTGCATCCCTGTTGCCTGCTCCCGGTCAGTATTTCAGGCTGAAGGAGAATGTTGAAAGAGCAGCCAACCACCTATGGCCTGTGGCATCCAATTTTGCGGTGGTAAATAAGTATGTGAGGGGGTTGTTATCTGTTTTAACTACAAATTCGGCACCATACAGATAATCTCTCAGCTTGTCTACCACAACCCACTTCAAGGCCAGAAACTCAAGTTTATGAGTTGGGTAGTTCTTCTCAGCAGGAGACAAGCTTCGGCTCACATAAGCAGCAGGCCTCAATTGTCCGTTGTGATCCTGATAGAGCACTCAGCCCAGCCCATCTCGGCTGGCATCCACGTGCAGTTCAAAGGCTTGGTAGGATCCGTATAAGCTAACACTGGAGCAGTTGTAAAACTCTTCTTCAATAGACTGAATGTCTCCTCACATTCCTGAGTCCACTGACCCCAGGATAGATTCCTTTTTCTTCCGGGGCCCTTCTTTTTGTCTCCCAGGTTTCTCCGAATCCACGTCAGCCTCTTCCTGATTCTTTAGTAGTTCTGTAAGTGGGTGGGCTATTTTTGCGAACACCTCCACAAACCTCCGGTAGTAGGAGCAGAATCCTAGGAAGGACCTGAGCTCAGTCACATTTGTGGGCCTTGGCCAAAAGGTAACAGCTTCCAATTTCTCAGGATCAGTTGCTATCCCTTCTTCAGACACAATGTGCCCCAGATAGTTCACTGAAGATTGATAGAACTGACATTTCTCCATTGAAAGCTTCAAACCCTCTTCATGTAGCCTCTTTAGAACCTTTTCCAGTCGCTCTTCATGCTCTTCAACAGTTCGGCCAAACACAATGATATCGTCTAAGTATACTAAGACCTCAATCAAGTTCATGTCGCCTACTGTCTTCTCCATGTGCAGCTGGAAAGTTGTTGGGGCCCCAGACAGACCTTGTGGCATCCGGTTGAATTCATAGAACCCCACGGGGGGTGATGAAAGCAGTCTTCTCCTTATCCTCAGGACTCATGGGGATCTGATAATAGCCACTCTTCAGATCTAATACACTGAACCACTTAGCCCCTGACAAGCTCTGTAGGGCATCTTCTATACGGGGGGGTAGTGTATTGATCTGGGATGGTCTGTCGGTTCAGAGTCCTGTAGTCAATACACAGCCGGAGTGACCCATTTTTCTTTCTCACCACCACTATCGGAGAGGCGTATGGACTCCTTATGTAGCACTAACTCACGATGGAGCTGCTGGTTTAAGCGGGCCTGTCCTCTGTGCTCTACACCCTTCTTAAATTGTTCACTCCCCTTGACACAACTGTAGTGCAGTGTTGAAACAATACGAGCATTAACTTTAACCCACAATATACACTTACAATTAAGATTACCTCTACCGGGGTGCTGGTAGCTCCACCTGTAGGAGAAATGACAACACTGCACACAAACTTCAATAATGACCAAAAATAAGTATTATATTTATATAAAGAGTTATTTCAATGAATATACTATCACACCAACGTAGTGTGATAGTATAAGAAATGATCATGACAATCAATCAATAACAATCACAGAATATATATATATATATATATATATATATATATATATATATATATATATATATATATATTGGCATGAATCTATACCCGGGAGCTCCCCCTGCTCTAGACCTTAAAGTCACTATACTAAAATGCAGGCCCCTGCGATGAAAAAGGTAGTCCAGACGTCTTCAATCTTCGCTAGCTTTTATAATTGTAATCCGCAAAGGGTTCCTCCTGGAACGCCGTCACACTGTTCCGTTCACAAACGACCGGGAGCCCTCGGTTATCTCCCCACGGGTCTTCCGGAACAATCACGTCTCTTGTCCAGCTCACTGTGATGCGATGGCAGGATACTACAGCTGTTCTGCTCCTTCGCCAGGTAGGCCGCACCCCTGTGGGACACACACACACACCCACAGAGCTCTGCTGGCAGGCCACGCGTCCCAGGCACAAGAAACCTAAAATGGCTTACCCTTTTATATCCCCCCACAATGCCGTTCAGTTCTGACTTTTGTCCAGGGGCATTGTGGGTGGGTCAGAGCTACAGTTCCAAAGTAAACAATGAATCACTTCCGTGTCACTTAATCCTGAGACTTAAACTTATTGTACTTTATCAATTGTCCACAAGATGGCACTAACACAACTATTGTACTGAATAATACACAAAAAGCTAGAAACAACGGTTGTCAGCGCTACATATATATATATACAGATAGTCTTGTATATACTGTATATATATATATATATATATATATATATATATATATATATATATATATATATATATATATATATATATATATATATCCACTGCATACAGTTTAGCTATATCTCACTGAAGGCCATTCCTGGTGTACTGTTTCTAATATACTTCAGGCAGGCAGGTGATTCAGTTAGCTGCAGTGTATTTATATATATATATATATATATACAGTGGGGCAAAAAAGTATTTAGTCAGCCACCAATTGTGCAAGTTCTCCCACTTAAAAAGATGAGAGAGGCCTGTAATTGTCATCATAGGTATACCTCAACTATGAGAGACAAAATGTGGAAAGAAATCCAGATAATCACATTGTCTGATTTTTGAAAGAATTTATTTGCAAATTATGGTGGAAAATAAGTATTTGGTCAATATCAAAAGTTCATCTCAATACTTTGTTATATATCCTTTGTTGGCAATGACAGAGGTCAAACGTTTTCTGTAAGTCTTCACAAGGTTGTCACACACTGTTGCTGGTATGTTGGCCCATTCCTCCATGCAGATCTCTTCTAGAGCTGTGATGTTTTGGGGCTGTCGCTGGGCAACTGTATGAAAAACAAGGATGCTATTTAGATCTGGAAACAGGGGGTCTTACAATAGTAGAACTCCAAGTCCGCTGGAAGGTTGCTGCCTATGGGCTAAATTGTGTTCTGGTGAAGAGTATAATTCCTTTAAGAAATGGATTTCCCACAGCTGCACTCAGTAGTGGATCGGAGGAGACAATGACCATGACGTGTTTGGTATCTATTTACTTGGTGTGAAATTATCTGTTATATTCTACATATCTTCCTCTTGACAATATCCCACAGATTCTCTATGGGGTTTAGGTCAGGAGAAATTGCTGGCCAATCAAGCACAGTGATACCATGATCATTAAACCAGGTATTGGTACTTCTGGCAGTGTGGGCAGGTGCCATGTCCTGCTGGAAATGAAATCAGCATCTCCATAAAGCTGGTCAGCAGAGGGAAGCATGAAGTGCTCTAGAATTTCCTGGTAGAGAGCTGCGCTAACACTGAAGAAAGGGCTGCACTCCAAGATCCATCAAAGTTCTTGTTTAATAAATGAACATCCCAAGTGTTACAAACAGTTCAAATAGTAGAGGCGTTTCACACACTAACAGGTGCGCTTATTTATTACAAAGATGAGTCAGCATTATTCTCCTTATATACACATATCCAATATAGCAACAGGTGATACAGATCATTAAATTGACTTCTTTCTAGCCACATTTGATTCACATAAACATTAGGGATGAGCTGAACACCTCCCCAGTTCGGTTCGCAGCAGAACATGCAAACAGGCAAAAAATGTGTGTGAACACGCGAACACCGTTAAAGTCTATGGGACTCGAACATGAAAAATCAAAAGTGCTAATTTTAAAGGCTAATATGCAAGTTATTGTCATAATAAGTGTGCTCAGTCTGAAGCTGTGGAACTTGGTGTAAGTGGAGCTGGAATAAGTGGGAGTTAAAAAAACAGAGTTAGAGTGTACAAGTCTTGCTGTTTGCTGTTTGTGTGCTGTTTGTTTGCTGTTTGCTGTTTGTTTGCTGTTTGCTGTTTGTTTGCTGTTTGTTTGCTGTTTGCTGTTTGTTTGCTGTTTGTTGTTTGCTGTTTGTTTGCTGTTTGCTGTTTGTTTACTGGGTTGCATTTTTGGGGCTTTTCCTTTTAGTTTTTAATTTGCCTTTTGCTGTCACTTTTTAAATAGCTTTTTTTTTTTTCCTCTGGTTCCATCAATAAAGGGGTGCGGTTAATTGCTCACAGGTGCCTATTTAACTGGTTGTAGGACTCAGTCTGAGCGTGCTCAGTCTGATGCTGTGGAACTTGGTGTAAGTGGAGCTGGAATAAGTGGGAGTTAAAAAACAGAGTTTAAAACAGGAGGTTATAACAGGGGTCATAGTACCTGTGTAGTGTGAGTATCTGAGTGTTGTCTGAGTAGTGTATGTGGATCGTTAGTACTTGTGTATTGTGTACTGTATACTTGTGTATTGCGAGTGCACGTAGGTCTGTGAGTACCTGTGTATTGTCTTGTTGTGTACCTGTGTATTGTCTTGTTGTGTACCTGTGTATTGTCTTGTTGTGTACCTGTGTATTGTCTTGAGTATTAGTGCCAGGAAGCTAGCTGTTAGGTAATTTGGACAGGGTAAAATTCCCAAATCCTCACTATATTCAATAGGTACGATGGCCGGCGGGTGTGGAGAGGTGACTCTTTGTACATCTTGCCGCATGTATGCGTTCCTTGATCATCCGATCGAGGGCGAATACTGCTATGCAAAATGTAAGCACATTGTTTCCCTGGAAGCCCAGGTTCTGAATCTGGGGAAGCAACTGTCAGCACTGAGTAGTCCCTCCATACTAAAGGTGAGCCAGGAACGTACACGGCAGGTGCCGGCAGGGGCCAGCACAGAGGCGGGTGGAGACAAAGAGGTGCAGGCACTAGCAAAGAGTAGATGGGTGACAGTCAGGAGGGGTAGAGGGGGAAGTGCCAGAGAGGCCGATCCAGGACTGGAGCATCCCAATAAGTACACTCCATTGAGTGACATTGGTGAAACCAGTCAGGGACCAGCACTGCTGGAGATGAGGGACTCTCCTAGCTGCCAGGGGAAGAACTCCTCCAGTGAGAGTGGGGGGGCAGCAAAGGGAAAGGAAAGACAGATTCTGGTGGTAGGGAACTCAATTCTTAGAAGGACAGAGAGGGCAATCTGTAACCAAGACCTGAAGCGCCGAACAGTATGTTGTCTACCGGGCGCTCGGGTTCGGCACATCACGGATCTTGTGGACAGATTACTGGGAGGGGCTGGGGAAGACCCGGCTGTCATGGTGCACGTTGGCACCAATGACAAAGTCAGAGGCAGATGGAGTGTCCTAAAGAACGATTTTAGGGATTTAGGTGCTAAATTGAGGAAAAGGACCTCCAAGGTAGTGTTCTCAGGAATACTACCGGTACATCGAGCCACACCAGAAAGGCAGAGGGAGATTAGGGAAGTAAACAAGTGGCTGAAGAGCTGGTGTAGTAAGGAGGGGTTTGGGTTCCTGGAGGACTGGGCCGACTTCTCAGTCGGTAACCGGTACTATAGAAGGGACGGACTGCACCTAAATGAGGAGGGTGCAGATCTGCTGGGAATGAAGATGGCCAAAAAGTTAGAGGGGTTTTTAAACTAAGCGATGGGGGGGAGGGTCCAGAGACAGTGATAGCCAGCGCGGAAGATATTCCAGAGGGTAGTATTGGGGGCATTAGTGGTAGGTTAACCAAAGCACAAAAACACAAGGTGAGTATAGTAGCAAGTCCTAGTTGCAATCTTGAAACACCCAATACGAGGACAATATGCGACCGGTCTAAACTATGTGGCATGTTCACTAATGCCAGGAGCATGGCGGACAAGATGGGTGAACTAGAGATACTGTTGTACAAGGAGGATTTGGATTTTGTGGGAATTTCAGAGACCTGGTTCAACAGCTCTCATGATTGGCTGGCAAACATTCAAGGGTATACCCTATACCGCAAGGATAGAGAGGGTAAAAAAGGGGGAGGGTTATGCCTATATATCAAGAATAATGTACAAGTGAATGTGAGAGATGACATCACTGAGGGAGCTAGGGAGGAGGTGGAATCTTTATGGGTAGAGCTCCAAAGGGATGAAGCTAAGGGGAAAATAATACTGGGAGTATGCTATAGGCCCCCTAACCTGAGAGAGGAAGTGGAGACGGATCTCCTATCACAAATTGAATTAGCATCAAGGATGGGAAGTGTTATCATAATGGGGGATTTTAATTATCCAAACATAGACTGGGCGGAGGGAACCGCGCATTCATTTAAGGCTCGCCAGTTCCTTAATGTCTTGCAGGACAATTTTATGGGTCAGATGGTAGACGCACCAACTAGAAATAAAACATTACTGGATCTACTGATTACCAACAATACAGACCTGATCACAGATGTGAAAATACGGGGCAATTTAGGTAACAGCGATCACAGGTCAATTAGTTTCAGTATAAATCACACAAATAGGAAACACGAAGGGAACACAAAGACACTGAATTTCAAAAGAGCCAACTTCCCTAAACTACAAACCTTGCTAAAAGGCATAAATTGGGATAAAATATTGGGAACAAAGAATACGGAGGAGAGATGGGTTTGCTTTAAGAGCATATTAAATAAGGGCATTAGCCAATGTATCCCATTGGGTAATAAATTTAAAAGAGCAAACAAAAATCCTGGATGGCTTAACTCCAATGTAAAAATGCATATAAAAGCAAAGGAGAAGGCCTTCAAAAAATACAAGGTTGAGGGATCATCCTCAGCATTCAGACTTTATAAAGAATATAATAAGAAATGTAAGGGTGCAATTAGGACGGCTAAGATAGAACATGAAAGACGCATAGCGGAGGAGAGCAAAAAAAATCCCAAGAAATTCTTTAAGTATGTAAACAGTAAAAAAGGGAGGACAGACCATATTGGCCCCATAAAGAATGAGGAAGGACATCTGGTTACAAAGGATGGGGAGATGGCAAAGGTATTGAATTTATTCTTCTCCTCAGTCTTCACGAGTGAATCGGGGGGCTTCAGTAACCAAAACTGCAGTGTTTATCCTCATGACACAACACAGGAAGCACCTACATGGTTAACAGAGGACGGAATTAAAATTAGACTTGAGAAACTTAACATTAATAAATCACCGGGACCAGATGGCTTGCATCCGAGGGTACTTAGGGAACTCAGTCAGGTGATTGCCAGACCGTTGTTCCTAATTTTTACAGACAGTCTATTGACTGGAATGGTACCAGCTGATTGGAGAAAAGCCAATGTAGCATCAATATTTAAAAAGGGCCCAAAAAACATCCCTGGGAATTACAGACCAGTTAGCCTAACATCAATAGTATGTAAACTCTTGGAGGGGATGATAAGGGACTATATACAAGATTTTAGTAATAATAATGATATCATTAGCAGTAATCAGCATGGATTCATGAAGAATCGTTCTTGCCAAACCAATCTATTAACCTTCTATGAGGAGGTGAGTTGCCATCTAGATAAAGGAAGGCCCGTAGACATGGTGTATCTGGATTTTGCAAAAGCATTTGACACAGTTCCCCATAAACGTTTACTGTACAAAATAAGGTGCGTTGGCATGGACCATAGGGTGAGTACATGGATTGAATCCTGGCTACAAGGGCGTGTTCAGAGGGTGGTGATAAATGGGGAGTACTCAGAATGGTCAGGGGTGGGTAGTGAGGTTCCCCAGGGTTCTGTACTGGGACCAATCTTATTTAATTTGTTCATAAACGACCTGGAGGATGGGATAAACAGTTCAATCTCTGTATTTGCAGACGATACTAAGCTAAGCAGGGCAATAACTTCTCTGCAGGATGTGGAAATCTTGCAAAAAGACCTGAACAAATTAATGGGGTGGGCGACTACATGGCAAATGAGGTTCAATGTAGAAAAATGCAAAATAATGCATTTGGGTGGCAAAAATATGAATGCAATCTATACACTGGGGGGAGAACCTCTGGGGGAATCTAGGATGGAAAAGGACCTGGGGGTCCTAGTAGATGATAGGCTCAGCAATGGCATGCAATGCCAAGCTGCTGCTAATAAAGCAAACAGAATATTGGCATGCATTAAAAGGGGGATCAACTCCAGAGATAAAACGATAATTCTCCCGCTCTACAAGACTCTGGTCCGGCCGCACCTGGAGTATGCTGTCCAGTTCTGAGCACCAGTCCTCAGGAGGGATGTACTGGAAATGGAGCGAGTACAAAGAAGGGCAACAAAGCTAATAAAGGGTCTGGAGGATCTTAGTTATGAGGAAAGGTTGCGAGCACTGAACTTATTCTCTCTTGGGAGGGGATATGATTTCAATTTACAAATACTGTACTGGTGACCCCACAATAGGGATAAAACTTTTTCGCAGAAGAGAGTTTAATAAGACTCGTGGCCACTCATTACAATTAGAAGAAAAGAGGTTTAACCTTAAACTACGTAGAGGGTTCTTTACTGTAAGAGCGGCAAGGATGTGGAATTCCCTTCCACAGGCGGTGGTCTCAGCGGGGAGCATTGATAGCTTCAAGAAACTATTAGATAATCACCTGAATGACCGCAACATACAGGGATATACAATGTAATACTGACACATAATCACACACATAGGTTGGACTTGATGGACTTGCGTCTTTTTTCAACCTCACCTACTATGTAACTATGTAAGTGTTTGGGGACCCGGCTCCTGCCCCAGGGGACATGGATCAATGCAAAAAAAAGTCTTAAAAAAGGACGTTTTTTTGGGAGCAGTGATTTTAATAATGCTTAAAGTGAAACAATAAAACTGAAATATTCCTTTAAATATCATACCTGGGGGGTGACTATAATATGCCTGTAAAGTGGTGCATTTTTCCAGTGTTTAGAACAGTCCCTGCACAAAATGACATTTCTAAAGGGATAAAAGTCATTTAAAACTTCTTGCGGCTGTAAGGTAATTAGTCCCGGCAATATAGATGAAAATCATTGAGAAAAACAGCATGGGTCTCCCCCCCAGCCCATTACCAGGCCCTTTGGGTCTGGTATGGATATTAAGGGGAACCCCCGCACCCAAATTACAAAAAAAAAGGCGTGGGGCCCCCAGGCCTTATATACCCTGAACAGCAGTAAACAGGCGGTCGCTGGGTTACAAACAAGACAGGGACTGTAGGTTTGTTCTTAAGTTGAATCTGTTTGTAATATGGAACAGGTACATTTTTAAAGTGTAGCTCCAGCCAAAAAATCTATTTTTAAGCTTTTTGGATAACATAGGGAAGGGTTATCGCCCCTGTGACATTTGTTTTGCTGTCTGTGCCCCTGTTCAAAAGATATTAGCTCACTTTCTGTCCCAATGACAATTGGATTTTGAAAATTTGGGGTTATTAGGGAAATTATGATTGGTGATAGAGCATCATTGGAGACACCTTTTTCCCATATTAACTCTTACAAGAGAAAATTTTCCCTTCCTGGGGGTAATTTCCTCTTACTTCCTGTTGTCTCCCTCCGTTTGTAAGTAGGAGTTGTTTGTAAGTCGGATGTTTGAAAATAGGGGGCCGCCTGTATACACTTTATTGCCTGCCCTATACACTCTGTGGAAAATTGGGCCTTAGGTGTTGGTGGTACCAAAACACTGTAAGCTCTCACAGTTGCTCTTGGTGGGCGCTAGAACGGGCCCTGCTGTGAAATATATCATGAATTGTAATTACAAGCCCCTTTTAAACAGGGGCAGAAAAACTGGGCCTTTGGTGGTGGTGGTGGCACAACACTGTCAAAGCCTCACAGATACTCTTGTTGAGCACAGGAATGGGCCCTGTTGTGAAATATTAGAACAAAAATTGTAATTACGCGCCCCTGTTAAACAGGGGCATAAAAATTGGGCCTTAGGCGCTGGTGGTGGCGGTGGTGGTGGTGGCACAACACTGTAAAGCCTCACAGATACTTTTGTTGAGCGAAGGAACAGGCCCTGCTGTGAAATATTAGTTAAAAAATTTTAATTACTCTCCCCTGTTAAACAGGGGCAGAAAAATTGGGCCTTAGGCAGTGGTGGTGGTGCAACAAGACTGTAACCCCTCACAGATTCTCTTGTTGAGCGCAGGAACGGGCCCTGCTGTGAAATATTAGAGCAAAAATTGTAATTACATGACCCTGTTAAACAGGAACAGAAAAATTGGGCGGTGGTGGTGGTGGTGGAACAACACTGTAAAGCCTCACAGATATTCTTGTTAAGCGCAGGAACGAGCCCTGTTGTTAAATATTTGATCAAAAAAATGTAATTACATGCCCTTGTCAAACAGGAGCAGAAAAATTGGGCCATAGGCAGCAGTGGTGGTGCCATGAACCAAAAATATTTTTAGAAGCTATCATCATGAAGATTGAGGAGGAATAGGATATTCACTCAGAATAATAGGATAGTCACTCAGCATATGCAGTCTTCAAGGGATCCCACATGCATAGAAAAATCAATTGGTTACATGAGCATCAGGTGCTTGGTAGCTGGTGATCCAAGACTGATTCATTTTTATGAAGGTGAGCCGATCAACAGAGTCTGTGGACAGGCGCACTCTGTGATCGGTTACAAAGCCTCCAGCAGCACTGAATGTGTATTCAGAAAGAACGCTGGATGCAGGACAGGCCAGTAGCTCAATTGCATATTGAGCATGCTCTGGCCAGTGGTCCATCCTCAAGACCCAGTAACCCAGTGAATGTTCTGGTGGAAAAGTCTCCAAGTCTGATCTTGCCCCTAGATATTCCTGCACCATGTAATTCGGACGCTGGTGATGGTTGCTGGAACCGATCAGACTTTGGCGCTGAGGACTGAAGAATTGTCTGAAGGCATCGGTCAGCCGACCACCTTCTCCACCACTCTTTCTGTGAATGAACAAAGCCTCAGCAACACGTTGTCCAGCACCAGCAAAATGTAACCTCCCAGACTCTGGAAACGCATTGCACAAACTTTTCTGCAAGTCCTCCCGAAGATGTTTCATCTGCTCCCTCTGTGAAGGCTGGATAAGTTCTGCAACCTTACCCTTGTAACGTGGATCAAGAAGGGTTGCCAGCCAGTAATGATCCCTCTCCTTGATACCATGAATCCTAGAGTCCTTTCGCAGGCTTTGCAGGATCATGGAGGCCATGCAGCGTAAGTTTGCAGAGGCATTCAATCCTGAACCCTCTGGGTCACTAAGGATCAGATGATCCTCAACCACCTCCTCCCAGCCACGTACAACTCCATGGGTTTCTGGGGACTGAAAACGATCCCTTGAAGACTGCTGCTGATGCTGAGTGTTATCCTCCACCTCCATGCTGACACAATCCTCCTCCTCTTCTTCTTCCTGTGTGATTGGCGGGCCCACAAGAATACTATCTGGATAAAGGGGGCCTTGAGAGGTAAGAAAGTCTTCCTCTTCCTCCTGCTGTTCTGCCTCAAGTGTCCTGTCCATTATTCCATGAAGCGTAAGCTCCAACAGGAAGACAAGAGGGATAGTATCACTGATGCATGCACTGTCACTGCTCACCATCTTCATGGCCTCCTCAAATGGTGACAGGACAGTACATGCATCCTTGATCAGAAGCCACTGACATGGCGAAAAGCCAAGCTCCCCTGACCCTGTCCTGGTGCCATACTCACACAGGTACTCATTGATGGCCCTCTGCTGCATGTGCAGCCACTGCAGCATTGCCAACGTTGAGTCCCACCTGGTAGGCATGTCACAAATGAGGCGGTTCTTGGGCAGGTTGCATTCTCTTTGAGCCAGCCAGCCAAGCACTGGCATTATATGACCGGCAGAAATAACCACGGACTTTCCTGGCCTGCCTCAGGAGATCCTGTAAGCCAGGGTACCTGCTCAAGAACCGCTGCACCACCAAATTCAGGATGTGAGCCAAACAGGGAACATGGTCCTGTCCCATAAGCAGACCAACTCAAGCACCGCATGGAATGTTTTAGCCTGAGTGCTTGCGTAGCCCCTTGAATGCCTATGGAGCACCGCTGGTTCAGAGGACAAATCTGCAGAGGAAGAGGCTATAGAGGCCATAGAGAAAGAAGAAGAGGAGGGGGTGGAGAGAGTTGTGGCAGAATCACCACTACTAGCATTTTGCAGGCGTGGTGGCGGACCAAGCTCCAACAATACTGAACCCTGTCCTGCATCCTTCCCAGCTGCCAGCAGAGTTATCCAGTGCTCCGTGAAAGAAAGGTAATGTCCCTGAGCATGCCTGCTGGACCATGAGTGAGCAGTAATATGCACCTTACTGCTGACCGCCCTGTCCAACGAGGCCAAGACATTGCCTTCCACATGCTGGTAGAGAGCCGGAATGGCATTCTGTGAAAAGAAATGGCGTTTGGGAACCTGCCACTGAGGTACCGCACATTCCACAAATTCACGAAAGGAGGCAGAGTCTACCAGCTGAAAAGGCAGCGGTTGCAGTGCTAGAAATTTGGCCAAGCTAGCATTCAGATGCTGAGCATGTGGATGGCTGGGACTAAATTTCTTTTGATGGTTTAGCAACTGGGGTAGGGAAATTTGCCTGCTAAAATCTGATGTTGGTGTGCCGCTAGCAGATTGTCCGCAAGTACTTGGGACACCTATTACTATACCTTCATACCTCTCAGTGCAGGTTTCTGAGAGGAATGGAGGTATAGTGGGGTTGGAGATCCCAGCTGATGAGGAGCAAGGAGAGGTCTGCCTTGTTCTTTGATGTGGGCTTTTTAAGTGCTGTTGCCAACGGACTGCATGGGAGGTCGTCATATGTCTGGTCAAGCATGTGGTGCCCAAGCGGCTGCTGTTTTGGCCACGCTTGATACGCTTCAGACATATGTTGCAAACAGCAACGGTGCGATCTGCTGCACACGTGTCAAAAAAGGCCCACACCGAAGAACTTTTCAAAATATGTGGGGAGTCAGAAGTGCCCTGCACCTACTTAGCTCTGCGGTGTGATGCAATAGGGTGGCTGCCCTTAAGCTGCCCCCTGGAGGGCATCCTGCCTTGTTGGAGATGTGCCTCCTCCTCCTCCCTTCTATCAGGCACCCAAGTAGAGTCAGTGACCTCATCATTCCCTCCCTCCTCGTCACTGGAGCAAACTTGGCAGTATGCTGCAGCTGGGGGAACATGACTGCCAGTTTCTTGACCTTCTTGGGCGCCCCCTCTCTCCTGGCTCACGTTTCTCCCTTCCTCAACCTGGGTACCATCATCGTAGCCTACAAATCGCTGCGCATCCTCCTGCAGCATGTACCCGACACTGTGGTTGAATAGTTCGGGGGACTCCTGATGGTAGGGCTAGGGAAGGAGTGACTGTTGACATGGAGCCAATGGAATAGTCTGCTTTGGCAGCTGCATTGGCAGGGAAACTACTCTGAGCCTGGGTGACAGAGGATGAGGAGGATGAGGAGGGCTTTGTTATCCATTCCAACAACTCTTCTGCATGTTGTGGAAAAAAAGGACAAGCGTGCCCCACGGCCAGGCGCTGAGGATGCACCGTGTCTACAACCAGCACTCTCCACTGTAGACACAGAGGCTGCTTGCCCTCTTTTAGTGGCCTGTGAGCGTCTGCCTCTCCTTGGTGGCCTTCTGAACATGCTGTAAATTTTGTTTAGCAAAACCACATTACACTGTATTGTGTACTGTGTGCACCGCCAGAAAAGTAGTAGCAAGTGCACTAGGGGTGCACGGTACTGTGTACACCAACAGAAGTTTAATAACAGCTATGGTTGCACTGTATGTATTGTGTACTGTGTACACCACCAGAAAAGTAGTAGCACTAGCAACTGCACTACAGGTACACGGTACTGTGTACACCAACAGAAGTGTAATAACAACTATGGGTGTACTGAATGTATTGTGTACTGTGTACACCACCAGAAAAGTAGTAGCAACTGCACTAGGGGTGCACGGTACTGTGTACACCAACAGAAGTTTAATAACTGAAAAGAGAAATTGGTGGGACTTTATATGAGACCATGACCATCCGGTACACAGGTCTCCATCCCTATGTATACGAGAAAAAAGGGGGGATCAGGGGGAGACGGGGCAATTGGGACTTTATATGAAACACAACACTAGGGCAAGCTAGGTCATCAATTGTAGATAAAATCATTTTATTAATACCTCATGGGAGCAAAGTGCAATAGATGATGGACACATAAGATCAATAAAAAACGGTACAAAGTAAATAAAACATTAATTGTATCACATGGTAGTCATATAGTAATATCTTAAACATTGTAGCACATGATATATGGTGATAGCAACAACATTACACCCAACATGAGTATGCATAATAGATAATTATGATCAAATAAAATTGATGACTTAGACATAAAAATGCCCATGGTAGATGCATGATTGCTGTGGCATGACATCAATTTGTGAATGTTGAATACACGTATGTGTACTGTGTACAGCACCAGGAAAGTAGCAGCAACTGCACTAGGGGTGCACAGTACTGTGTACACCAACAGAAGTATAATAACAACTATGGGTGTACTGTATGTACTGTGTACACCACCAGGAAAGTAGTAGCAACTGCACTAGGGGTGCACGGTACTGTGTACACCAACAGAAGTGTAATAACAACTATCGGTGTACTGTGTACACCACCAGAAAAGTAGTAGCAACTGCACTATACTACTATATACACAAGACTGTCTGTATATATATATATATATATATATATATATATATATATATATATATTAAATACACTGCAGCTAACTGAATAACCTGCCTGCCAGAAGTATATTAGAAAAAGTACACCAGGAATGGACTGCAGTCAGATATAGCTAAACTGGATACAGTGGATAGATATCGATATATATGAGACTGTCTGTATATATATATATATATATATATATATATATATATATATATATATATATATATATATTAAATACACTGCAGCTAACTGAATAATCTGCCTGCTCAATCTAAATGACACCGTCTCTCCATCCATGCCAACAGCACACTTCACGGGGCCGACGTGCAGGCAGCCTTATATAGTGTGGGGCGTGGACTTGAGACAGCCTTGAGCCATGATTGGCAAAAGGCACCCTGCCTTTGGCCAATTATGGCTTCTTAGCTGAGGGCGCTGGGATTGGCCAAAGCATGCAGGTCATGGTGCATGCTTTGGCCAATAATCATACAGCAATGCACTGTGCTCCCGCAGTGCATTATGGGCCGTTACGCACCGCTCGAAATTGGCACGAACGGCCCATAATGTTCAGTTTTTGACGAACGGGCGAACAGCCAATGTTCGAGTCAAACTCATGTTCGACCCGAACAGAAAGCTCATCCCTAGTCACCAGTATGTTATTTGTATATTGAAATCATATCCCCTCTCAAGCGTCTGTTCTCCAGAGAGAATAGGTTCAGTACTCGCAACCTTTTCTCATATCTAATATCCCCCAGACCCTTTATTAGCTTTGTTGTCCTTCTTTTTACTCGCTCCATTTCCAGTACATCCTTCCTGAAAGACTTTTTAAAAAATATTGTAGTGTGATGCATCTGTCATGCATGACTTGCCAGTTCCAATTACCTCGTAATGTGCATACTTACCATCAATAAAATTGAGGAAAAAAAAGAACAGAAAAGTGTCTTCTTCTAAACCTATCATATATTTATTAAAGAACTAGTGCGGTTTATCATTCTTTTCAGTTCACTTTTTTATTAGTCATGTATTTTAATTTCTAAGTTGGCCCCAAATGTGAGGTGCTCTAGTCCCCCCAAGGTCTAAATGCAGCAATGATGTGAGCTAGAGCCTTTTTACTTCATATAAGATCTTTAAAGGGACTATTCATTTTTCTAGAATTACAATCCACTCCATATGTGAAGTACATAGAGTAAGTTAGGCATCCAAATTACTTTCAAAACGCTTGATCTGCCAACAGTAGACAAGGGAAATTTACACCACACCCCCGAGTTAAACTACGTCTGAAATTCGCCTATAGGTATGTCAACATTTCATGAAGAATTCATCTTAATGTTGTATAGACAATCACACTAGATTGCCCTACCCCAGTCTGTCCGCTTATCTCCTACTCCAGGGATATGTAATTAGCGGACCTCCAGCTGTTGCAGAACTACAAGTCCCATGAGGCATAGCAAGACTCTGACAGCCACAAGCATGACACCCAGAGACAGAGGCAGGATGGAACTTGTAGTTTTGCAACAGCTGGAGGTCCGCTAATTTCATATCCCTGTCCTACTCTATTAGCTTTTAGATATCTTTTATATTTTAAGATTCTAGATATTCTAGATAGCTTTTAGATTTAGCTATCCCTGAAAACCCTTCCCTTCAGAGAAGCCTACACTACCTATACCTAACAACAACTGTTTTTTAATTTTCTCCATCAGTTCTCCCCCCAGTTATTACCTTTTGTTTCCACTTGACCCTCCCTTCTAAAATGTAAGCTCTAACAAGCAGGGCCCTCTGATCCCTCCTGTATTTGTATTGTAAGTGTACTGTCTGCCCTCATGTTGTAAAGCGCTGTGCAAACTATTGGCGCTATATAAATCCTGTATAATAATAATAATAAGAAGAAGAAGAAGAAGAAGAAGAAGAATAAAAGAGGAAATCACATTAATGGATGTGGCAGAGCTGGATAAATGAGATTTGGATGTATCCATAGGTAGCAATAGAGACTGATTCCATTTAGTTAACAGTATATGACTATAGGTAGAAACTGTAGTAATAACACTTTCTAAAGAGTGTTGTGTATCACCTGAAAAAAAAAAAAAAAAAAAAACAAAGAAAAAAAAATCATTCACATACAGCACTATTTTTTCCTCTATAGGAGTCCATTTAAAACCTGTGACATTAGAAGAATGTCTAATCATCACTGCCAATGTTTCAGTAGCTATGACAAATAATGATTGAAATAAAGAACATACATGTTCTTTAAAGTGTTTCCAAAGGCCCAAGGTTTTTTTACCAGCATGCATGAAGGTAAAAAAACATCTGTGTGTAGCAGCCCCCCCAATACTTACCTGAGTCCCCTCTTGATCTAGCAATATCCATGAGAGCCTCAGCTCTCAGAGGACTCTCACTCATGATTGGCTGAAACAGCAGCAGGAGCCATTGGCTCAAGCTGTGTTCAATCATAGTCAGTGAGAGAGAGGGGGTGGGGCTGAGCCATGGCTCTGTGTGTGAATGGACAAGTAGAGCCGCAGCTCGGGAACGTGCCTACTTGGGTGTCTTCAGAGCAAGCTGCTTGCTCTGGGGGCACTCATCAGGAGGGAGGGGCTAGGAGCGCCAGCGGGGACCCAAGAAGAAGAGGATCCATGCTGCTCTGTCTAAAACCACAAAGCAGTTTTTTAAACAAGACTTTAGTATCACTTTAAATGTTGAAGTTGGTATCACTGATGGACACTGATAGGCGGCACTGATCAGCACTGATTGGCATCACTATTGGGCACTGACTGGCATCACTGATGGGCACTGACTGGCATCACTGATGGGCACTTTTGGGGCTGCACTGATAATCAGGGCACTGATTATTTGTACAGGACTCCCCTGATAAGAAATGCCGCTGATCGGCTCTCCTCTTCTCACACTCTGTCATTGTAAGGAGAGGAAAGCTGATAACAGGCATTTTCTTGTTTAGATGTGATGTGCTGTGATTGGACACAGCTGATCACATGGTTAAAGAGGAGAGGTCATCGGCCCTTTACCAAGAACTGGGATGTGCTGTGTTTCCCGGGGACCTCCTCGGGAGCGCAAGTGCGGCGTGAGTGGAGTGACATCATGTGACGCAGTCCCAGAACAAGAGAGCACCCCGCCCGCCTTCATTTGTCTATAGGGTGGGTGGGGGGTGGTTAAGGACAAAACAGGAGGTATCTGTACACTTAAAAATTAACATAAAGGGCCAAACATTCAAGCCTGTTTGCTTGGGATTTATCATTTTACGTATTAAAAAATGCAAGCGCTTTGCAAACATTTTAGATATAAATTTAACATCTACTGTAAGCAATAATATCAGGTGAAATGGATCTGCATGGATCCCATCCTTATCTGGGTTTAATATAACCCCCAACAGCACTTCATACAAAGAAGCTGGTGGTGAATTAAACAAAGAAGCATGCATTCATAGTTCTTGCAAAATTACTTTCTGTATAAGTTTTATACACCTGTATCAGAAGAACAACCGGTTCCCTATTACTATGGAGCACGTCCAATCTTCTTTCCAGCTCTTCTAAAGTGAAAGAAGAATCTAAGTAATCTACATCTTCCAAGTCAAAACTTTATTTTTCATTTAGAATAGAAGAAAGAAGGGTAAAACCCTTGCCAGTTTACTTTTTGTTGCATCCAGTTATGAAGATTTATCTTCTCTTTCTGTCCCACAGAAGCAACAGGATGTGAGAGCAAGGTTCTACAAAGGGAGGAAAATCCCCCTCCTCATTGGAAGATTGCCCTTGATTCTTGTTAAGATGACAGCCTCAGAATTTTGATTTGCTATAAATTTCTGTCTCAGTGACAATGGTCACCAGGACAAATAGAGAGGGTTGTTCTGCCCTGCAGGGATACAGACAGCAATAAACCCTGACAGGGGTTCAAAATCCTCCCCTAAGAAAACCTTTGGTTGTAGAAATACTTTGAAGTGAACCTGTGTTGAGACCCCTTTCAGACAGAGTGGGGTGCGAGGAAAGGACTGACGATAACCGTCAAGTCTGTTTACATGTAATCGGCTGTAATTGGACACAGTTGTTCCTGTGTTAAAGGGCCGCTGTGATTGGTCCTTTACCTGATCTGTGATTAGCTGTGGTCCAAAGGACACAGCAGTCACAGAGCACACCCGATGCATGGCCCAGCGGGCATGCAGGGGGCGGGGTTGTGGAAGGACATCTATGGACGCCCTCCCCGAACTATAGTACCACGCTGTAGCTGTCTTTTAGCTATAGCATGGTATTAGAGTGGTTAATAACATTTAATCACAATGTGAATTGTGTAGCAATTGTATATGCTATATTTTTTTTTTTATTTGCTGTTTTTCCCACAAAAGTGGAGTTACCTTTTGAAGTTTTTGAGATGATTTTATTGTAAATTAAAATGTACAAATAAAACATAAATAGTTTTTACTCAAAAACACATTAAGCATTACCTTTCAAAGCTTGATCCAAGATGGAAATGCTATACTTTATGAGCCACTTATTATGATAATCCTAATAATAATATTTCTAAGTATTGGGATCTTCATTTTTGCCGCTGTATATACCTGAAGATGACAGCATGCATTTCCTGATTCCTCAGGCTGTATATAATGGGATTGAAGAACGGTGTTACTACAGTAAACATAACTGATAACATTTTGTTAATGTCTACAGAATGTCCTCTTACTGGAGTAAAATAATTTATTAGCACAGCTCCATAAAACATACCCACCACCAAGAGGTGACTGCTACAGGTAGAGAAGGCTTTCTTCCTGCTGCCGATAGACGGCATTCTAAGGATGACTACAGAAATACACACATAACTTACAACAGTTAATAGAAATGGTATTGCAACACTGGGGACAGATAGAACAAATATATCAATTTGCAGACCAGAAGTACCTGAACAAGCGATGTCAATGAAAGGAGCAAGATCACAGAAGTAGTGGTCAATAACATGCTGACCACAGAACTTGAGTAACGCCACAAAACTTAGTGTGACCAATGTCAAAAGAAAACCTAACATCCAGCAAAAGATAATCAGGAAAATTTGAAGGGTGTGGTTCATTATTGTATTATAATGTAAAGGTTTACATATGGCCAAGTATCAGTCATAGGACATTGCAGTGAGAAGGTAACATTCAGTAGTACCTGAAGATACAAACAAGTAGCTCTGAATGATGCATCCAGGGATAGACATGGTGGCTCCATTCATCCATATGATACGTAACATATTGGGGACAATAACAGCCACTAAACACATTTCGGAAAATAAGAAATTGACCAGAAACAAGTACATGGGGGAATGTAGACTTCTTCTGGTTGCCACTAACATTATAATCATACTATCGAGGAACACTGTCACGGTAAATGCTGACAATATGAGAATAAAGAGAAGAAATCTGAATCCATCAAGCCCAGGGAACCCCAGAAAAAAGAATTCATTTGCTGTTGTCATATTTGTGTCATTCATATTCATCTTTGTGGCTAAAAAGACAGAAAAAATTAAAGATCCAACTTACATTGTACTTGTTCAAATGCTGATGTTGAAATTCTTAATTGAAAGTATACTATTGGTAGGACTTAATTTATACTTCCTGCCAGTGGCGGCTGGTGCTCAATTTTCTTCGGGGGAGGCCCGCGGCCACACTTACACCATCCGGTGACTGCCTCTCCTCCCGGGTAATCAGGACTTAGGGCTCACGGCCAATTGGGTCCTAGGTCCCACTTCCTGATTGGATAAACTGGAAGACATTAGCGAATATTAATTTGCTAATGTCACACAACTGGGTGGGATCGAGGTGCAGTGCACTGTGCCCCCTGAGCCCACCCTTTTTGAAGTGAATTTGAGCCTCGGGCTCTAATCATGTGCTTAAAAAAAACCAAAAGAAAACATTGGAATCCATGCATCCGGCACCCTTCATGAGAGGCCACCACTGCTTCCTGCCTCAGATGAACTGTTTTGTGCTACAACCCTACTACCCAAGTTTAATGGTTACTCTTAATCTCACTCTAATGCCCCGTACACACGGTCGGACTTTGTTCGGACATTTCGACAACAAAATCCTAGGATTTTTTCAGACGGATGTTGGCTCAAACTTGTCTTGCATACACACGGTCACACAAAGTTGTCAGAAAATCCGATCTTTCTAAACGCGGTGACGTAAAACATGTACGTCGGGACTATAAACGGGGCAGTGGCCAATAGCTTTCATCTCTTTATTTATTCTGAGCATGCGTGGCACTTTGTCCGTCGGATTTGTGTACACACGATCGGAATTTCCGACAACGGATTTTGTTGTCGGAAAATTTTATAGCCTGCTCTCAAACTTTGTGTGTCGGAAAATCCGATGGAAAATGTGTGATGGAGCCTACACATGGTCGGAATTTCCGACAACAAGGTCCTATCACACATTTTCCATCGGAAAATCCGACCGTGTGTACGGGGCATTACAAGGGTAAATATCATAACCACAAAAGTCCCACCAATGCAGGAAGCAGATAGGCTGAAAGAGACAATTTGCCTTCTCTGAAAATGATACAGCAGTGTTTTTATAGGACAACAGACTTATGCCCCGTACACACGGTCGGACTTTGTTCGGACATTTCGACAACAAAATCCTAGGATTTTTTCCGACGGATGTTGGCTCAAACTTGTTTTGCCTACACACGGTCGCACAAAGTTGTCGGAATTTCCGATCGCCAACAACGCGGTGACGTACACCACGTACGACGAGACTAGAAAAGGCCGGTTCAGAACCAAGCGCGGGACCCTTTGGGCTCCTTTTGCTAATCTCGTGTTAGTAAAAGTTTGGTGAGAGACGATTCGCGCTTTTTCAGACTCGTGGCTTTCAGATCGTTTTCTGCCGTTCAGTTTGTGCTTGTGGGTTTGTATCTGCTCTTCAGTGCGTGCAGTCAGTTTGTATCGGAGTTTTCTGTGCGATCTTGCCCGCTCGTTGCTGTTTTTCAGGTCGCTCTTCACAGGCCTTGCTGTTCTTCAGTGCGTTCTGTTACTTCGTTCTGAGCAGCCGACCGTTTTCTAGCCATGTTTCGTATGCGTACTCCTTGTAGAGTTCGTGCCGTGCGGGGGCTTGGTGTTGGGGTCCTGACCTTGACACAAGTCCAGTCCATGAACAGGGTGGGGAGGAGTTCATGGACCAAGAATTGGTTGCTGCAGCGTGACCAGTTCTCTCATATGCCTTTGCTCCGTGAGATCCGTGAGAATAATCCTGATGATTTCAGGAACTTTCTCAGGATGACGGACCCCGTATTTCACCGTTTGTTGGCTTCGCTGACCTCCTATATCAGCAGGCAGGATACCTGCATGAGGCAAGCCATCACTCCAGAGCAGAGGTTGGTCGCTACCTTGCGGTATTTGGCCACAGGGAGAAGCCTGCAGGACCTCAAGTTCTCGACAGGCATCTCCCCCCAGGCTCTTCTTTGTGGACATTTACTGCTTGTGTTTGTTTGAGCTGACCCTGACAGAAATGTGTGGAGTGCAGAAAATGTCGTGATTGTGTAACCTTATACAAAGCACTGTTGGCTGTTATTTACTAAATGCAAAGACACTTTTCACTACAAGTGCACTTGCAACTGCACTGAAACTGCACTTGTAGTGCAAAGAGGATTTGCCCTTAGGAAATTACCCCCATTTTCTCATAAAACAACAATTACATCACCCCAAAAGTGTTGTAGCGTTGAGACAATAAGCCACACATTCTTGATGAGCAATCTTTTTAATACCTGCACAATCACATGTGCATTTACCAAAGGTTTTTCTGACAAACCGACATGTTTGTTGTAAAACAATTTTTGTGGTGTCATTATCCAAAATCAAAATGTGCATTTTATAGAAAACAGGCCTGTGTAAAACCCACAAGAAAGACACAAATCTTGATCTTACAAAGTTCACATTTGGTAGAACTTGAAGGCAATATTAGACATGAGTATTTAGGAACTGTGTTTGATATTGCGTTCAGATGGGGGGAAATCACCCCAGGAAAAGCCAAATTTGGAAGATGCACACAAATTTCACAGTGTCAACATGTGATATCTGCCATCACGGGGGATGAAGGGACGTGTTTTGGGGGAGAAAGCCCTTCCTCACCGCAACTTTATTATTGAAGAAGGGGTTGCACCCCCAAAACGCGTCCATTGATCTCCCGTGATGGCAGATAGCACATGTTGACACACTGTGTGCATCCTCCAAATTTGGCTTTGGGAAAAATCTCAAAAACATTTTGCACATTGTAGCACACAAAAGAAGAAAGTGATTTAGAGGGGCTTTAAACTCGCCCCAAAACATCAATGATGTTTTTATATTTTGGAATAACATCATTGATGTTTTGCTTGATGATTTCCAATTGTAAATTACACCCCATGATCTCTCCGATCACGATCTGGGCACTTTCTGATGTGAAAGGATCTTCATCCACAACCTCACGATCACCTAAAAAGAGAGGAAACCCAAAATAAATTAGGTCTAAAAAAAATGCCGCCATCCATCTCTTATCGGAGCCTGTGGTTGCAGACACTCACCTGTTGTGGTGACTAGTTCCACCACGTCTTCTTCCTCCTGCTCTTCTTGTGTTTGGTGGATTATCCCTTCTTCCAGAGGGGGTGGGGCTCTGGTCTCCTCGGATGAGGGGTGTCCTCCGAGTCTTTTCTCCCCTATGTAAAACAAAAATGGTATAATTAGCACACAGATATTTGATGGCAGAACTATAAAGATGAAACATTGCTTGGAAGTGGGGTACAATTATCTATTTTAGCCAAGTTCCAAGATGTAGCTTTTTTAGTGTCCTTTGTTAACCTGCAATACTTTACCTGTTTGGTACAAGCTTCACCGATGTATCCCCCCCTATAGTATACACTGGAGCACCTGTGTGGCCCCCCTAATAAAAAGGGTGTTCTGGGGTCCCACACTAGTGCTCCAGTGTCCAGATGTGAAAACAGCTGCTGAGTGTCCTCTCCTTACACACAATCTAGTTTGCATTTCATTCTAGTAACAAAGCCATCTACACAACCCAATTCTTTGAAGACAAGTATAGGGCCTCAAAATGGTGGCCAAATGCATATGGCCTAAACAATGGTATTTTATCGTCTGAAATAAAAATGTGTGACCCGAACGAATAATGTGCCCATGAACATGAAAGTTGCCTTTTTAAACTGTACAACAGTTCCTAAAAGCACATGGAGCAGCACGAACGTAATAAACACAAAAAGAATAGGAACACAGCACAACTACTTACTTTTTTGCAGCACTCTCCAGATCTTTCTGTACTGCTCATGTTCTCGTAATTTCAGGTCCGACCACCATTTCCTGAGCTGATCTTTCGATCGTCGTACCCCGAATTTCCGGTGCAGACTCCTGACCACTTTCGCCATGATCTTGGCCTTTCTGAGATTGTGGTTGGGGTAAGGCCCATACTTTCCATCATAGTCGGCCTTCTTCAGGATGTCCACCATCTCCAACATCTCCCCAAAGGACATATTTGAGTCCTTTAATCTCCTTCTGGATTGGGACGTTTCAGGCTCCGGCCTTTCCTCCTCCTCCTCCTCCTCGTTGCTGTAATTAGCACGATCCTGCTGTCTATCCGTCATGTGCTCTTCCTCCACTGCGCCGAACAAAAAGGGGCGGGGAATAGAATAGAAAGAATGTCAGGGGCGGGCGGAGTTATACGCATGCGCAGTGTGTATAAATCGTAACGCGCGCGTCTTACGTACGATCTGTGAGCGGAGGAAGGAGCATCGGAGATGCCGATCGTGCTAACGAAGGTAGGATCTAAACTTGGGCCTATACTGCTTCGAAATTGAAGCCTATATTGTAACAAGATTAGGGGAGTTTGGCCTGACATTGGGGTTTGTCTTGTGTTGTGTCTTGCAGAGAAAATGGATGAGTTCAACGACCACAATTTCCTGCCCCTGTTCATTGACAAGTACAGGGAGCTGCCCTGTCTGTGGCAAGTGAGACACCCCCACTATAACCACAAACAAAAGAGGCAGGCAGCGCTGGAGAAACTGCTGGAGTTGGTGAAGCCGGTGGTCCCCACAGAAACCATCCCCTATTTAAAAGCTAAAATTGGTGGCCTGAGGAGCACATATCTGAGGGAGCGCAAGAAGGTCACGGATTCCCAGAGGTCCGGAGCTGCAGCAGATGACATTTATGTCCCCAGGCTGTGGTACTATGAGAGACTGCAATTTCTGTCAGACCACACTGAAGTCAGGGAATCCCTCTCCACTCTTCCTTCCACGCTTCCTTCCACCCCAGCTGAGGCTTCCGATGTCCAACCTGCGCCTTCCAGCCAGGAAGAAGTGGAGGAGCCCAGCTGGAGTCAGGTATAGAATTCTTCTACAGATTTCTGGGCAATAAATAAATGATGTTTACTAGATGTTATTATTGATCATTAATTGCTGATTAAAAAAAGTGTTTTACATATCAATAGACAGTAGTGGGCACCCAAAATTGGGACAAGAATGCAAAATGCTGGGCTCAGAAGGATAGTCTGTTATATTTGTTAACATTGAATTTGCAGCAGTCAGGAGGTGAAAATTGTGTGTGATTGATGTAAAAAAAACTAAAACTATGTCCCTTTTTCATACACAGGAAGACCTCAGCCAGGAGGAGGCTGTGGAATGTGGCAGTCAGGAGGAGGCGGGGATTAGTGTCAGCCAGGAGGAGGCGGGGATTAGTGGCAGCCAGGAGGAGGCGGGGCTAAGTGTCAGCCAAGAGAAGCCTGGGACAAGTCACAGCCTGACTGAGTCTCAGGTTCCTCCCCTCCACCTGCCATACAAAAGGGCCAGGAAGGCCACTCCCAGTCCTGTGCAGGATTCAGCATACAGGCTGATCCAGGAGGCTTCTGCGTCACTCAGAGCCTTCCCCTGTCCTGAAGAGGCCTTTGCCTGCATGGCTGCCACCAAATTGCAGGGCATGCAGGAGGGCCAACGCAAGATCTCTGAGGACCTGATTTATAAAGTCCTACGTAAGGGGTTGAGTGGGGAACTGACACCCAAGACGGATGACATTGAGATCGACGATCCTCCTCCTCCTTCTGCTGCCACAACTCCACCACCACAGCCAAAGGCTGGAAGGAGGCGTGGAAGGAAGACCAAAGAGTGATGACCCTGGGTTCAGTCTGGTCTGACAGAAGATGCAGTCTCTCGTATGACCACAGCCTGGGAACACAGATGTCATCTGCTGCTTTCCGGATCTCTGGGACTTCTGGACCACACTGCCCTCCCTTAGATATGGACTCCTCAGGCCACCAATTTTACTTTTAAATAATTGATGTGTGCCCTGGGGGTCCAAGGCTTCGCCCACTTCTGCAGTTTCTACAGCGTTGCCTCCCTCTTTGTTTATAGTTGTGACCCCTTAATAAAATATTTTTAGGTAAATTCTACTCTCCTGTGTGTGTTTTCATCCAAAAAGGACAGTTTGTTGGTGAGGATTCAGGTACATTTCTAAAAACATAAAATGTGAAAATATATTGAGGGAATCCCGATAAATAGTAACGAAAGAAGTTTGTGAGAAGTGTGTGTGAATATGAGCAGCAAAACGACTTAATTCTTGTCACATTATAAAGAAGAAGAGAGTGCGCTGTATTAAACCATTTTGAACATTGCAGCGTGACGAAAGTGCTGTATCCATTACGAACGCTAAGTTTACCAGAACGAGCTGTCCCGTGTCGGAATTTCTTCTGAGCATGCGTGGCACTTTGTGCGTCGGAACAAGCCACACCCGGTCGGAATTGACGCGATCGGATTTTGTTGTCGGAAAATTTTATCTCCTGCTGTCCAACTTTGTATGTCGGAAAATCCGATGGAAAATGTCCGATGGAGCCCACACACGGTCGGAATTTCTGACAACACGCTCCGATCGGACAATGTCCATCGGAAAATCCGACCGTGTGTACGGGGCATTAGAATGGTTGAACTGTATATATAAAGTTCCACTAAAAAAATGATATACAAACTGTATAGGGAATGGAAGAATGAGGATCCAGCTATATAACACTGATAGAAAGGGTGATGGTCTGGAAAATGTTAATATAAATTGGAATATGCTACTTGCAGGCAAGATTGTGACATGGGAATGGATGTGTTCCACCATTACAGCCCTCTCGCTCACAAACATCCATCCTTATGCCCCGTACACACGGTCGGACTTTGTTCGGACATTCCGACAACAAAATCCTAGGATTTTTTCCGACGGATGTTGGCTCAAACTTGTCTTGCATACACACGGTCACACAAAGTTGTCGGAAAATCCAATCGTTCTAAACGCGGTGACGTAAAACATGTACGTCGGGACTATAAACGGGGCAGTGGCCAATAGCTTTCATCTCTTTATTTATTCTGGGCATGCGTGGCACTTTGTGCGTCGGATTTGTGTACACACGATCGGAATTTACGGATTTTGTTGTCGGAAAATTTTATATCCTGCTCTCAAACTTTGTGTGTCGGAAAATCCGATGGAAAATGTCCGATGGAGCCCACGCACGGTCGGAATTTCCGACAACACACTCCGATCGGACATTTTCCATTGAAAAATCCGATCGTGTGTACGGGGCATAACTAGGACTAGTTGTGTTCAATACTTGACATTTTTCACACAGAAGCATAATGAGATAAAACAAGACCTGCAATAAAAAACATGAAATCTAATACTCTTTATGGACTACTGAAATTCATAACATAATGAAGGACTCTTTATTAACCTCCTTAGTGAGTAAGGCTTAAACTCATTTTTTTTGTGGTTCTGTGACCCATTTTTTTAATAAATATTGAATTAATTTAATTATGTAGCCTAAACTCTGACAATACCACAATGGACTTTTAATAGTAGTTTATTAAGGTGTAATTTTACCCTGACCTGCAATACTTCACATAACCAGCTAGGGCCAAAGACATGTAAAAAAAAAGAAATGTTTTTGAAAGTGAATGGATGATCTAGAGAGTAAAAGCTTTAGAGGGTGGCACAGTGGTGTAGTGGGTAACACTCTTACTTAGTAGTAAGAAGGGTCGCTGGTTCAAATCCCAAACATGACACAACTTGCCTGGAGTTTGCATGTTCTCCCTGTGCCTGCATGCATTTCCTCTGGTTGCCTCCCACACTCCAAAGACATGCTGGTAGGTTAATTGGCTTCTGTCTAAATTGGCCCCAGTATATGAATGTGAGTTAGGGACCTTAGAGTGTAAGCTCCTTGAGGGTAGGGACTGATGTGAATGTACAATGTATATGTAAAGCACTGCGTAAATTGACAGGGCTATTTAAGTACATTAAATAATAAAAGATGGATTAGGGAAGGGTTAGTAGCCCTGTGAGAAATTTATTGCCCCCTGTGCGAATACTACAGTACCTTATTTCTACTCTAGTCAGCAGCACCCTTGACCTCGACCCCTCTATTGCCCTACTTCATAAAAAACCTCTAGACCTGACCTGCCCCCAATTCAAATTACTTCTGTAGGTCACCACAGCGGCAATGCGGCAATGCAAACGATCTCAAAGGCCTGGAAAACCTCCACCCAAACACTTTGGAAACTAAGCATAGAATCACTAGAGTGATGATCCTCACTAAGGTTGAGGCCGTACTCCTCGAAAAAGTCACTAAATTTGAAAGACTTTGGCAACCCTGGGTAGATCATTTTCTCCCCCTTGATTTTGAAAGCTCTCTACTCTGCCCTTAGGTCACTTCCTTCCTAACTACATACAGACATCGGACCTCCCTCCTATCCCAGCAACTTCTCCCCTTTCTTCTGCTCCCTCTTGCTTTGTCCTCCCCTCTTTATCTTTTCTTCTCTGTTTCTCAAATGGCTCATTCACCTCAATGAGCTTTCCCCCATGATCCACATGTCTACCTATGGGACCATGGTCTGATACTCCAAGTTTCCCGTACTTAACCTGACCCTTTTCCCATCTAATTCCCAACACTTGCTGTAACTAGCTCTCACTTGTGAAAGCAGCCCACTGCTGGTTTCAGATCTGTGCCTCAGCACTGACTCACTTTATATTGGCTATATGTTACATCACTCTATTTCAGTTTTGAATGCACTGCATTATTACTGCTACCATTATCTCCACACCTTGGGCTGCATCCCTACTAGTTCCATGGTTTAATATAGTTCTCCCCCTCAATCCCTATGTCATATACTGTTTCCCTTTTCCTAATAAAATGTTTGAACAATAGATTAAAGGTTAGCTGAATGGCCTCCCCATCAGGACACAGCTTGTTCCCAGTTGGGGTGTCTGAGGGTGTCAGACGATCCTCCTAACCTTGAAATCAACCATTGAAATGGATTACATTGTCTACACAGGTTTATTATTGTTTTGCCATTTGTAACCATACATATGACCCTATTCCCTATGTCCTATTGTACAGTTGACACTGTTCACTCCCTCCCTTTCTTTTTATGTTCTTCCTGTAAACTTCAATAATAATATTGAACGAGAATACTACAGTGCCAAGGGTATAGCATTATTTGGCCACCACATCCCTATTTCCTATATCTCATACTCATTGCTACTTCCCCGTATTTTCGAAAGAAATGCTAAATAATGTTGGAACTTTTAAGGTGTTAGACTAGGTATATGTTAGAAGTAAATATAAACAGCACTTCAAAACTTGCAAAGAGAAGAACGAGGAGAAGGCGCGCCATCTAAGTGTACCTGTGGTAATATTTGGAATAGATTAGGATAAATACAGTCACATGAGTTGGGATCAGCGTGTGACTGTGGCCCTCTGAGATATGCAGAGATCATCAGGTCAGTGGCTGGTGGTTATGGAGGTCGGCAAGTAAGCGGCTGTGTCAGCAGAGCTCAGCTGAGAAGCGTCTGGAAGGAGGATTGATAGAATCGCTGCTGTGCTTGGAGCGCAGAGTGCTTCCAGCTGTCTGAAGTTCTTCATTAAGATCAGCTGCATTTGGAGGTGGAAGCACGTTCAGGGGGCATTCCAAACGTTGGCTCTTCTCTCTATCTAAAGATGAATACTGCATACGTAATTGTCTCTACCCAAAACCACTTTTCTTGATGCGTTTCCCCACTACTGGCTTGCTCACAAGGATAGGGAAAGTGACTTTTCTTTTCCTTGTGAACAAGCTAGTTATGGAGTGCAGCATATATTTACTGTTAATTGAGAGTGGAGACGGGCTGTTGTAGCCAGCACCTGGGTCATCCGTGTGGATTGAAAGGAGCAAGTCTGGAGCTGAGCCATGAGTTTGGGTAGATATACACTATTTTGTTAAAGGATTGGGGTGCCTGCCTTTACACAAACACATGAACTTTAATGTCATCCATGTCTTAGTCCGTAGGTTTCAATATTGAGTTGGCCCACGCTATGCAGCTATGACAGCTTCAACTCTTTTTGGAAGGCTGTCCAGAAGGTTTAAGAGTGTGTCTATGGGAATGTTTGACCATTCTTCCATTAGTGCATTTGTGAGGTCTGGCTTGTAGCCTCCGCTTGAATTCATTCCAAAGGTGTTCTATCAGGTTTAGGTCAGGACTCGATGCAGGCCAGTCAAATTCCTCCACCCCAAACTCGCTAATCCATGTCTTTATGGACTTTGCTTTGTGTACTGGTGCACAGTCATGTTGGAACAGGAAGGGGTCATCCCCAAACTGTTCCCACAAAGTTGGGAGCATGAAAGTGTCCAAAATGTCTTGGTATACTGACACCTTAGGAGTTCCCTTCATTGGAACTAAGGGGCCAAGCCTAACCCCTGAAAAAAAACTCACTCCATAATCCCCCCTCCACCAAATGATTTGGACCAGTGCCCAAAGCAAGGTCCATAAAGACATGGATGAGCGAGTTTGGGGTGGAGGAACTTGACTGGCATGCACAGATTCCTGACCATAACCCAATAGAACACCTTTGGGATGAATTAGAGCAGAGACTGCAAACCAGGGCTTCTCGTCCAACATCAGTGCCCAACCTCACAAATGCACTTCTGGAAGTATGGTCAAACATTCCCATAGACACACTCCTAAACCTTGTGGACAGCCTTCCCAGAAGAGTTAAAGCTGTTATAGCTGCAAAGGGTGGGCCAACTCATTATTGAACCCTACGGACTAAGACTGGGATGCCATTAAAGTGCATGTGCGTGTAAAGGAAGGCATCCCAATACTTTTGACAATAGAGTGTACATGTAGCACTACCTCCAAAGGAGCTGCTTTTTAAGATTAGTCCTCTTTTCTTGGCCTCAACCTCCTCAGAGACCTCAGCCCTTCTGATACACACCCAACTGAGTACACAAACCTATAATATTGCGAGAAACAGTACTGAATAATACTCAGCAGCAATGCGGTTTCAGGATTACCCATGCACTCAGCCAGTTGGAGTCAGTAAAGTGTATGCAAAGATAAAGAGATCAAAACAATAGTAACAATAGAAATACATTTTGGTATCAAAGATAATTGGCACAAAGCAATCAACCCAATTGTGAGTTGACAACTGCTATCTGGATCAACATAAACAGTAGCAATGCCACGTACAGTGCAGCAGTGATCAGTAATAAGGCTTGTGTAACAAATGCTGAAAACTATACTTTCAACGTGTACTATATGTGGCTATGCTAGGTCTAAGACCATCTGGTAAGCATAATAGATGAGGAATAGATGAATGGTGGCAGGACAGCGTTGATGGGCATGTTTTCCTTGTTAACAAACCACCTTAATTTTGGTAGGAAACTTTTTTTTTTCTACTTGACCGTAAATTAGAGAGAAAATGCTGAAGGTTAAAACTGATACCATTAGTTCGAATGCAAAATCAAGGGTAAGGGTAAAGTGGGGTGGGACTTTGTATGTACCTCTGTAGGGTTTAAATAAAGATATATACCACAAATTTAAAATATGTAATTAAACTTTATTTCCCATCTATTGATGGTTAATTAAGAACATGTTACAGCTGTAGAAATACAGTTACTGTTATTTTGGTCCAGGATGCGCTGATCCTGGTACGAAGGATCAAATATATATGGCTTACGCGTTTTGCAGGAAACCCAGCTTCGTCAGGCTTAAAATAGCATAAATACAATAAAAGTATTGTAGTAACCTTTAGGCGTGTTGGTCTGATGGGGAAGAAAGCCTGGGGACCCCTTGGGGTTAACCTCCGGGTCTTCGCCGGGGAAGCAAAGCAGACTCCTGATACTAGCAGGGAAACCCAGGTATGAATAAAGATGTTCAAAGGGATATATATACAAGTATTATGAGTGGAAGATGTACTAGGTGGCTGGAGATGTAAATCAGGCCACCCTATCTTTAAATTCCAAACCTCAGAGATGGTATATGTGAGAGCCACAATGAGTTCTGGTTACCTGTATGTATCTGTCTCCTTCCAGCGCCACCACAAAAAGGACTGAACCGCTGGGTGCATACAAAGTCCCACCCCACTTTACCCTTACCCTTGATTTTGTATCTTTCTGGGATGGTACCTATGTACCCCCCACTCCTGTGCAACATTAGTTCGAATGGAAAACACTTTGATAAATCTTACCGCTCTCAACCTAAAACAAATAAACAATAGACTCAGCTTCCCCAAAATTTTAGAAAATCAGAATGCATCTTTAATAGGATCTATATTCACTGCACAATCCTTACCAAGCTGTATAATGATTCTTACAATTTCAAGGACAGTTATTTTAAGCTTCTTTTTCCATTAACATGAACTAAGCAATACTGACATGGAAAGAGGTAGGATGATGGTAGCTTGTAAAATGTCTGTTAAAAAAATGTTTGACCTGAATACAAAGATAAAAAGATCCTGGGTTAATAATAAAAAAATAAGCATCATTCACTCTAATATTTTATATTTCTTTCAAATATTATTGCCCAAAAACCTTTTATATATTCCTGCTTCACCAATATCCATAATGAATACTTATCCCTGGCGAGCAATTTATATTCTTTGGAGATTCTATGACTTAAAGATAACTGATTATGTTTAACACTTTTGTATTTCCCTGAGATTCTGAAGCTGGTTTAAAGTTTTAACACTTGAATATACCTTTTTTTTCATCAGTACATTTTTTTTGCAAGTTTCAGAACAGTACATTGCAAAATAAAGTACATAATGTGAGGGACACAAAGACAAGGTCTACAACAAATCAGCAGTGTACAACATAGTCCTCACAATTCTATATAGATATGTAAACAAAATAACCGCAATTGGTGATAACAGTAAATTAGATATCATGAAGTGGTTTGAAAGTAATTTGAATCCATGCACACCACAATTGATTGAATTTGTGTATAGCTGAAGCTCTAAGGGCTATGTATCTTTCATAGTTGTAGATTAGATTTACCAGAGCTATAAGCTTGGAGAGGTTAGGTGCTTGGTTGGACCTCCAAAGTTTGGTGACAAGTGACTTGGCGGATATAAGAATAATTACAACGATAGTACGGAAGTATGTGGGGAAATATTCTATACCCAAGTGGAGTAGAGCTAGGGCTGGGGCGGGTTTTGTTAATATTCCAGTGACTCAGCATATTAACTGGAAGACTTGGTTCCAGTAACTAGTTAGTCCCTTGCATGACCAGAGTATGTTTGAAAGTGTGCCCGGCTGACCACATTTCCTCCAACATAGTGTGAAATTGTTGGGGTAGAACTTTGCTAAACAGTATGGGGTTAAGTACTATCTAGACAGAATCTTTTGAGATAATTCCCAGTGGGTGACACAATAGGTGGCTTGCTAAGAGTATCGCATGGCTACCTTCCAATAAGCGTCCATGAAGGACTGCTGAAGGTCACTTTCCCATTGAGAGATGGGGTGGTTTTAGTGAATATTACTTTGCTCTGAAGAATAGAATAAAATAAGGAGATACCTTTGCTGTTGGTTTTAGAATCTGTGAGGTATTTCCATGCATCTTGGTGTGTGTGTATGGAGGGTTTGGGGTGCCTTTTCAAAAACGTGGAAACCCTTACGTAAGTGAAGAGGTCTTTAGGTGAAATAATGTATGCATTAATAAGTTCTTCCATGGATTTGAGCTGTGACCCCTGGAATAAATCTTCTACCCATTGGAAGCCTGCAGTCTGCCACCTTTTAGTGGAGAGGTGGGGAATGAGAAATTCCAGGGCAGAAAGGGAAGTGAGTATTGAATGGGAATGAGAGTTAGTAGCTTGGGAATTAATAAAGGTGTTCCAAGGTATAAGGGCTGCTTTTATTATGGCAGGAAAGTGGGAAGTATCTAGACTTTTCCACATGGTAACCAGAAGAGCTGCCTTAAACCTCATACACACGGTACGATTGTTGACAGGGGCATGTCTGTTGACAGACTGTTGTCCTAAAATCTTACCGTTAGTAAGCTCCTTTTGACAACTTTCAGCCAACAAATTTTGGATGGCAGGCTAGTAAATTTTCGGCGGACAGCGGTTTGACGTCAGATTTTCATATGGTCACTACACAAATCCGTCACACAAAAGTCGAAAGTACATACACGCATGCTCGGAATCAATGCTCACCAAACACGAAATTAGCAAAAGGGGCCCAAAGGGTGGTGCTCAAAAGCTGAAATTCCTTGTAGTACATTCGTGTTTGTTGCACGACAATTGTGTATCGTTAGTATGCAAGACAAGATCCTGGCACACGTCCTTTTGACAAAAATCAGATGCTTGGTTGGCCAACAATGGTACCTTGTGTACGAGGCTTTAGGCTCTGATGTATGTAAGAAATAGGACTCAATGTCCACCCAAAGGTTATCACTTGAATATACCATTGATCACTAAAAACACACCATAGTCACACTGAATAGCCCTTTGGTTTGCATAGCACCAAGCCAAGTATAGGTCAAAGGATGTTGTGGTAAGAAAATAATTTTCAGTGATTCATCCAGTGATAGATAAGTCAAAAAGGGGCCCATGTGCAAAAATTATTTCTTGCCCCTAATTATAACTGTGGTAATGAAAATCCAATATGCTAATGCAGGGATCCTTACCTAAGCTGGAATGTTCCTAGTTAAATTTATTTTATCTTTTGTAGTTTGGCTGTAGTCAGCCCGAGTCTTTTTTAACTTTTCTGTGCTCAGCAGGATTATTTCCTCTTGCTGCTGTTGAGTGAAAAGGGTTTCGGGAATTTTAGCTGGCCTGCCAAAGGTTATATGTGGAGGGCAAATAGATGGCTGCCTTTGTAGAAAATCTTTAAAGAAGTCTTCTGTTCAGAAGAGTGTCCAAGGAACAGCTGAGTAGAAGTGTCTAGAGCAAAAAGATTGCTTACCAACCAGGGTCTTGCTCATGGCCGCTCATATAGGGTCAATTGCCCAAATTGCTTAGAGAAAAATCTATGTCCTCTTAATCATAACTGTGACTGCACTTACAGAGTTATATCATATATTACATGCTGCTCTTAAGATTCTGAAAGCCTTTTTACCTTTTTGTTTTTAAAAAACATCTTTTTATTTATTATTATTAGACAGGATTTATATAGCGCCAACAGTATGTGCAGTGCTTTACAACTTGAGGGTTGACAGTACAAATACAATACACTTTAATACAGTAGGGATCAAAGGGCCCTGCTCCTCAGAGCTTACAATCTAAGAGGGAAGCTCAAGAGATACAAGAGGTAATAACTGTGGGGGATGTGCTGATGGAGAAAATAAATGTACAGTTGTTAGGTGAGGGCCAGATAGGCTTCTCTGAAGAGATGAGTTGTCAGGGATTGTCTGAAAGTGTTTTCATAAATAAGGTAGAGATACAAAACAGAGCCTCTGGGCATACCCCGGCTCAAGGTAGTATAGTAATACACAGAAACTTAAAAAAGAAAAAACAAAATACAAAAGCAGGTAAACATAGAGTAAAACTAAAAAGAAAAACCCCACCCTTGCTACTCAAAGAACTCAAGGAAGACCCCTAGACTGTTAGGACCAGCAAACCAAGATAATAAAGTATCCTGAGGATGGTATCCCCTCTCCAATACCCTATGGGCTGAGATATAGAGAAACCATAAGGCTGCATTCACACTACACCGTTTTGAATCGCGGGCAGAAATGCCACAAAAAAGTAGCTCCTGAACTGTTTTTTGGCGTCATGCTTCCATGCGATATGGATTGCCGCGATTGCAGTGCAAATTATCGCACGACAATCGCGGCAGACCCGCACCCCAATTTAAGGTGTCATTCAAACTAATGGGATCTCAAATGCAAGTCCCGCGATTTGTCATTCACACATCGGCGCTGTCAGATTCGCGGCAAATCTGCCTGCGATGCAAAACGCTGTATTGTGAATACAGCCTTAGTCATGGAACCGTCAAATTAACTTTTAAAGTCGGTGGGGGGCTATTTAAATAGGGGACCACACATAGGCCAGACTGGTAGCAGCCTCAGAGTCATGTTGGTCTACAGCAGTGGCGTCTGATTCCAACCAGATGTCCCACACTTTGTGAAATTTTTTCGGGCAGCATCGGGACATATACATCTCCTTGTGAAGGGGTATGGCAGAATTCAATAACATCTTCCAAATCCCCAGAGTAGGACCATATTCTGACTTCCATTAAAAAATTATAGCTTTCCTAGCATAGAAAAATAGTAGGCCCAAAAATGTATATTCACAGTACCTATAGGTAAGCCTTATTCTAGGCTTACCTATAGGTACAAGTGCTACAAAGGGGTTTACAACCACTTTAATAGAGTGTTGTAAAAATAATATAATTTATTGATTTCAAGCAGATCTTAAAAATGAGTTACAATACTGCTAACCAATTTGATAGCAGCGTCACAGAAACACTGGTTTCCACATTTGCCCCTCAATGGGGTGCATAGTAATGTGAGCATCAGACAGAGACAAACATGGAACACGACAACATGAAACAACATAAAACTGTGGCAATACGCAGATGCGATGTCATGAGACTAATTCGCTTGAGTAATAACTTCCTATGTGATCTTACTAGACGGAAGTAATGACATCCAGACTGCGTATGGCCCCAGGGTGGGGGGCTGGCAAGTAATCCTCTCTATCACAGTTTGGGGTATGGGTAGCTGGTAATCCGACCAATGTCAACCAGGAGTCTAAAATTGCATTTAGATGGTCATATGCAGAAATGGATGCAAGTCCTCCAGTTCAGATAACTTGTAACTTCAATATTGAAAAAACAGATCTGTATGAAAAACAATGATGCTATTTAGATCTGAAAACAGGGGGTCTTACAATAGTAGAACTCCAAGTCCGCTGGAAGGTTGCTTCCAATCAGCTAAATTGTGTTCTGGTGAACACCAGAGTACAATTCACAAAACACCTATACCAGGAAATTCTAGAGCACTTCATGCTTCCCTATGCTGACCAGCTTTATGGAGATGTTGATTACATTTTCCAGCAGGACTTGGCACCTACCCACACTGCCAAAAGTACCAATATCTGGTTTAATGATCATGGTATCACTGTGCTTGATTGGCCAGCAAACTCGCCTGACCTAAACCCCATAGAGAATCTGGGGGGAATTTTCAAGAGGTAGATGAGAGACACCAGAGCCGACAATGCAGATGAGCTGAAGGCCGCTATCAAAGCAACCTGGGCTTCCATAACACCTCAGTAGTGCCACAGGCTGATCACCTCTATGCCACACCGCGTTGATGCAGCAATTCATTCAAAAGGAGCCCCAACCAAGTATTGAGTGCATACTATACTGTACGTGGACATACTTTTCAGTAAGCCAACATTTCTGTATTAAAAATCCTTTTTTTGATTCTTACGTAATATTCACAATTTTTGACATACTGAATTTGGGGTTTTCACTAGCTGTAAGCCATGATCATCAAAATTAAAAGAAAGAAATGTTTGAAATATATCACTCTGTTTGTAACGTATGTATATAAAATATATGAGTTTCACTTTTTTTTTTTAACAGAAAAAGTTTAAAGTTTCAAGACATACAAAGATAAGCAGTAATACAATCTTATTGACTATACATTAAGCACCCAGATATAATACAATTAAATCTGTAACATTATAACAGGTTAGTGGCAGCAGAACAAGAGAGAGAAATACATCAGCAGGGACACATCAGGGTGGAGCTAGAAGTACAGAAGGTAGGGGGGATGGAGTCCCAGACATCTGAGGTGGGGTGGAGGGGAGAAAAAGGAAAGGAGGGTGGGGAAGGGAGGGTTGGGAAGATGGCAGAGGATTCCTCCTCCACTTTGGCAAAATTGTACCAGCATTGCACCCAATAGGTATGCTCGTTCTGCACAAATCTGACCCGTTGCTTTCATCCGAGTCCTAATCCAGAGGCAACCGCCGCTCACGTACCCATGCTGCCCATAGTTTGTCAATTTTTTGGGGGCAGTTGCGTCCCATGTATGTTAATTTGTATAATGGCAGCGCCAAATCTATTAGTGTTTGCCATTGTTGGACCGTGGGGGGAAGGGGCTTGTTTCATTGTAGTAGGATTGCTTTTCTAGCGTAGAAAGCAGCATAAAATACAAAGAGTTTTTTAGATTGTGGGGTCTCCAGTGTGTCACATATACCTAGCAACAGGGGTAGTGGGTCACAGGGGACCCTCAGTTTGCCTATGGAATTTATCACCCCCACGACTCCCTTCCAAAAGGGCCTCAGCTGCGGGCGTGACCATACTACATGGAAAAAGGATCCAACCTCAATATTACATCTATGGCATGCCGGTCGCCTATCAGGGTAGATTCTTGCAAGCCTCTCCAGGGAATAGTAGACCCAATGTAGAAACGTCAACTGAGTGAAGTGATCTCTGGCCGAGATCATTAATGGGATGTACTGCTGGATGCCCTCTTCCCAGTCATCGTCAGCCATCTCCGGGATGTCTGATTGCCATACCGAAAACAGCTGGGAGACCTTAGAGGCGTCAAAGGCTCACCAAGATTGAGTATAGAGCAGAAAGAGTTCCACCCGTTCCAGGTGCTCTCAGGGAGGCCTCGATTGCATGAACTTCCAGTCTTATAGTTCGCAGAAATTGGGCCTGAAATGCGTGGTGTAACTGTAAATATCTAAGGAGCATACGATTAGGTAGGGTCCGGATTCTTTTAAGGTCATCAAAGCTGAGCAGTCCCCCGTCAGACACAATGTCGCCCAGGGTCCTGATTTCAAACCGTACCCAGATCCTCGGGTTTGGGGATGGTTTCAAAATGGGGCAGTCGAGGATTTCCCCACAATGGGGTGTGTGGGGACTAGGGATGAGCCGAATACCCCCCTGTTTGGTTCGCACCAGAACATGCAAACAGGCAAAAAATGTGTTTGAACACGCGAACACTGTTAAAGTCTATGGGACACGAACATGAATAATCAAAAGTGCTAATTTTAAAGGCTTATATGCAAGTTATTGTCATAAAAAGTGTTTGGGGACCCGGGTCCTGCCCCAGGGGACATGGATCAATGCAAAAAAAAGTTTTAAAAATTGTTGTTTTTTCAGGAGCAGTGATTTTAATAATGCTTAAAGTGAAACAATAAAAGTGTAATATCCCTTTAAATTTCGTACCTGGGGGGTGTCTATAGTATGCCTGTAAAGGGGCGCATGTTTCCCGTGTTTAGAACAGTCTAACAGCAAAATGACATTTCAAAGGAAAAAAAGTCATTTAAAACTACTCGTGGCTATTAATGAATTGCCAGTCCGACAATACACATAGAAGTTCATTGATAAAAACGGCATGGGATTCCCTACCCCGAACCAAAATTTAAAAAAAAAATGACGTGGGGGGTCCCCCTAAATTTCATACCAGGCCCTTCAGGTCTGGTATGGATATTAAGGGGAACCCCGGCCAAAATTAAAAAAAAAAAAATGGCGTGGGGTCCCCTTCAAAATCTATACCAGACCCTTCAGGTCTGGTATGGATTTTAAGGGGAACCCCGCTCCAAAATTTAAAAAAAATGGCGTGGTGTCCCCCTAAAAATCCATACCAGACCCTTATTCGAGCACGCAACCTGGTAGGCCGCAGGAAAAGAGGGGGGGTGAGAGAGCGCCCCCCCCTCCTGAACCATACCAGGCCACATGCCCTCAACATTGGGAGGGTGCTTTGGGGTAGCCCCCCAAAACACCTTGTCCCCATGTTGATGAGGACAAGGGCCTCATCCCCACAACCCTGGCCGGTGGTTGTGGGGGTCTGCGGACGGGGGGCTTATCGGAATCTGGAAGCCCCCTTTAACAAGGGGACCCCCAGATCCCGGCCCTCTCCTCTGTGTGAAATGGTAAGGGGATACCGTACCCCTACCATTTCAAAAAAAAGTGTCAAAAATATTAAAAATGACAAGAGACAGTTTTTGACAATTCCTTTATTTAAATGCTTCTTCTTTCTTCTATCTTCTTTCTTCTTTCTTCTATCTTCTATCTTCCTTCAGTTTCTTCCTCCATCTTCTTCTTCTTCCGGTTCTTCTGGTTCTTCTGGTTTTTCCTCTGGTGTTCTCATCCGGCATCTTCCTCCGTGGCATTGGCGTCTTCTTCCCTTCTTCTCCTCGGGCCGCTCTGCATCCATGACGGCATGGAGGGAGGCTCCCGCTGTGTTACGCTTCTCTCTTCATCTTCTTCTCTTCATCTTCTTGTCTTCATCTTCTTTTCGGGCCACTCCGCATCCATAAAGGCATGGAGGGAGGCTCCCGCTGTGTGACGCTTCTGCACTACGGGTGCACGGTACTACTGTGTACACCAACAGAAGTGTAATAACAACTATCGGTGTACTGTATTGTGTACACCACCAGAAAAGTAGTAGCAACTGTACTAGGGGTGCATGGTACTGTGTACACAAACAGAAGTGTAATAACAACTATGGGTGCACTCTATGTATTGTGTACACTACCAGGAAAGTAGTAGCAACAGCACTAGGGGTGCACGGTACAGTGTACACTAACAGAAGTGTAATAACAACTATGGGTGTACTGTATTGTGTATACCACCAGAAAAGTAGCAGCGCCTGCACTAGGGGTGCACAGTACTGTGTACAGTGCACCAACAGAAGTGTAATAACAACTATGGGAGTACTGTATTGTGTGCACCACCAGAAAAGTAGCAACTGCACTATGGGTGCACAGTACTGTGTACTGCGTACACTGCCTGAAGTATTTTAGAAAAAGTACACCAGGAACGGCCTGCAGTCAGATATAGCTAGACTGGATACAGTGGAATATATATATAATATATATATATATATATATATATATATATATATATATATATATATACCGTATTTATCGGCGTATAACACACTCTTTTTTCCCCTTAAAATCAGGGGAAAATCGTGGGTGCCTGTTATACGCCGATCCCCGCCGATCTCTGCTGATTGTGAGCGGAGTGGAGCGATCGCTCCGAGATACACATAGCCGAGTGTACTTAGCTCTTCTCGGCTCCGCTCACAGTCATGCCCAGTCCCACCATTGGACCTGTGTTATGGCCATCATAGGGCGGGACTGGGCATTACTGTGAGCGGAGCCGAGAGGAGCCGAGTACACTCGGCTATGTGTATCTCGGCTCCGCCCAGCCCCTGCAATCTAGGTGGCGCTCGCTCTGCTCTGCCAAGTCCCTGCGATCTTGGCAGCGCCATATTTAAATCTGGACAAGGCTGCAATGGACACTGGGGGCAAGGCTGCACTGACAAGGCTGCAATGGACACTGGGGCAAGGCTGCACTGGGGCAAGGTTGCAATGGACACTGGGGAAGGCTGCACTGACAAGGCTGCACTGACAAGGCTGCAATGACAAGGCTGCAATGGACACTGGGGCAAGGCTGCACTGGGGCAAGGCTGCACTGACAAGGCTGCAATGACACTGTCAAGGCTGCAGATGGACACTGATAAGGCTGCATTGATGGGCATTTAAATGTAAGTTTTTTTTCCTTAAACTTCCCTCCTAAAAGTTTTTTCCTTAAAATTCCCTCCTAAACTTGGGGTGCGTGTTATACGCCGATAAATATGGTATATATACGAGACTGTCTGTATATATAAATATTAAATACACTGCAGCTAACTGAATAACCTGCCTGCCAAAAGTATATTAGAAAAAGTACACCAGGAACAGCCTGCAGTCAGATATAGCTAAACTGTATGCAGTGGATATATATATATATATACGAGACTGCCTGCCTGTTCAATCTAAATGACACTCTCTCTCCATCCACACCAACAACACACTACATGGGGCTGATGTGCAGGCAGCCTAATATAGTGTGGTGCATGGACTTAGTCCCCCTGAGCCATGATTGGCAAAAGGCACCCTGCCTTTGGCCAATTATGGCTCTCTTAGCTGAGGGCGCTGGGATTGGCCAAAGCACGCAGGTCATGGTGCATGCTTTGGCTAATCATCATACAGCAATGCACTGCGCCCCCGCAGTGCATTATGGGCCGTTAGGCGCCGCTCGAATTTGGCGCGAACAGCCCATAATGTTCGTTTTTCGACGAACGGGCGAACAGCCAATCTTCAAGTCAAACTCATGTTCGTCCCGAACAGAAAGCCCATCCCTAAAAGAGAGATCCGTTCTTGTATTGGGCCCATGGGTATTCCATCCACCTCCTCTGAAGAGCGCAGAAGGATTGCTATCGGCTCATTAGCCAGCGCAAAGAGGGTCAGAGACAGGGGACAACCCTGTCTCGTGCCTCTACAAAGCTGGAAGGGTGGGGAAAGGGAGGACCCGGTTCTCACTATAGCCTTTAGAGAGCTATACAAGGCCTGGACACACTAGATAAAATTAGGACAAAAACCAAATTGGCGCAGGACCTCCAACCGAGTCAAATGCTTTTTCTGCATCGAGAGAGGCCACCGCGTCCGATGGAGTGAGAAAATCAGCGGACACCATAACCGCATGCAGCCTGCGGAGGTTGATATCTGTCCCTTTACTGGGCATGAACATCGTTTGACTCTTGTGAAAGGGTAAGGATGACCTCATTCATCCTACTGGCCAGTACCTTGGAGAGTATCTTAACATCATCATTAAGCAAGGATAATGGCCAGCAGGATGAGCACAGCTCCGTGTCTTTATCTGGCTTAGGGATCACCACAATGATAGTCGTCATAACAGTGGAGGCTGGGAGAGATCCCCCCTCCAAGGCCTGAGACACCATGTCATGTATTTTAGGTAGCAGTTGTTTGCCGTACTGTCGGTAAAATTCTGCTGGTAGCCCGTCTGTCCCTGGGGTCTTTACCGCCTGCAGGGTACCCAAAGCCTGTTGTACTTCCATGAGTATAATCGGGCCATCCAGTCAGTCCCTATCTGACTCAGTGAGTTTGGGGAAGGTAATTTGGTCCCGATAGCAACCCAGTTCCTCAGTGGAATACATCGGGGACTTGTAGTAAGAAGTATATTGGGCATTGATGGCCTGGGGCTCCGTCACCACCGCCCCCATGTCGTCTCTGATGCGAGCTATACTGGTAACCTGCTGCTGTTCCCTAGCTAGCCATGCTAGGAGTCTGCCAGTTTTTCCCCCTGCTCGAAAATGTGCTGAGTTTGCGCCAGCTGATGTTTTTTGGCCTTGGTAACCCTCAGAAGGATTACTTCCCAATAGGCAGCCTGCATGGTCAGACAGGTGATCAGGTTTTTAGTAAGGACTAGGGATGAGCTTCGTGTTCGAGTCGAACCCATGTTCGACTCGAACATCGGCTGTTCGATCGTTCGCCGAATTGCGAACGTTATGGGCCGTTCGCGCTAAATTCGTGTGGCGCGTCACGGCCCATAATTCACTGCGGCATCGCAGTGCATTGCTGGCTGATGATTGGCCAAGCATGCACTATGACCCGCATGCTTGGCCAATCACAGCGCCGTCAGTAGAGAGAGCTGTAATTGGCCAAAGCCAGGGTGGCTTTGGCCAATTATGGCTCAGGGGATTTAGTACACACCCCACACTATATAAGGCCGCCTGCACGGCGGCCCTGTGTAGTGTGTGTTCCGGTGTGCTGAGAGATAGAGAGAGAGAGAGACAGTGTCATTTGATTTGAGTTAGATAGATTAGGCAGAACAGTCAGTCAGTTAGCTGCACTTACAGTGTATTGTGTATATATATGCATCCCAGGTGTTGCATATATATATATACACTGTATTCAGTTTAGCTAGATCCGTTCCTGTTATCTTCTATCTAGACTATTTACATTTAATGCAGTGCGTCCTGCTCACAGTGTTCAGCTAGATCCGTTCCTGCTATTTACATTTAGTGCCGTGCGTCCTGCTCACAGTGTTCAGCTAGATCCGTTCCTGTTATCTTCTAGACTATTTACATTTAGTGCAGTGCGTCCTGCTCACAGTGTTCAGCTAGATCCGTTCCTGCAATTTACATTTAGTGCAGTGCGTCCTGCTCACAGTGTTCAGCTAGATCCGTTCCTGCTATTTACATTTAGTGCAGTGCGTCCTGCTCACAGTGTTCAGCTAGATCCGTTCCTGCTATTTACATTTAGTGCAGTGCGTCCTGCTCACAGTGTTCAGCTAGATCCGTTCCTGTTATTTACATTTAGTGCAGTGCGTCCTGCTCACAGTGTTCAGCTAGATCCGTTCCTGCTATTTACATTTAGTGCAGTGCGTCCTGCTCACAGTGTTCAGCTAGATCCGTTCCTGCTATTTACATTTAGTGCAGTGCGTCCTGCTCACAGTGTTCAGCTAGATCCGTTCCTGCTATTTACATTTAGTGCAGTGCGTCCTGCTCACAGTGTTCAGCTAGATCCGTTCCTGTTATCTTCTAGACTATTTACATTTAGTGCAGTGCGTCCTGCTCACAGTGTTCAGCTAGATCCGTTCCTGCAATTTACATTTAGTGCAGTGCGTCCTGCTCACAGTGTTCAGCTAGATCCGTTCCTGCTATTTACATTTAGTGCAGTGCGTCCTGCTCACAGTGTTCAGCTAGATCCGTTCCTGCTATTTACATTTAGTGCAGTGCGTCCTGCTCACAGTGTTCAGCTAGATCCGTTCCTGTTATTTACATTTAGTGCAGTGCGTCCTGCTCACAGTGTTCAGCTAGATCCGTTCCTGCTATTTACATTTAGTGCAGTGCGTCCTGCTCACAGTGTTCAGCTAGATCCGTTCCTGCTATTTACATTTAGTGCAGTGCGTCCTGCTCACAGTGTTCAGCTAGATCCGTTCCTGCTATTTACATTTAGTGCAGTGCGTCCTGCTCACAGTGTTCAGCTAGATCCGTTCCTGTTATCTTCCTACTGACAGGCAGGCTTGTCTGGTTACAGTATATAAAGCTACCTGAAGAAAATTACAGGTGTTCTATTTGATCCTATTAGTACCACGGTCAGGCAGCTAGACTATTTACATTTAGTACAGCGCGTCCTGCTCACAGTGTACAGCTAGATCCGTTCCTGTTATCTTCCTACTGACAGGCAGGCTTGTCTGGTTACAGTATATAAAGCTACCTGAAGAAAATTACAGGTGTTCTATTTGATCCTATTAGTACCACGGTCAGGCAGCTAGACTATTTACATTTAGTACAGTGCGTCCTGCTCACAGTGTTCAGCTAGATCCGTTCCTGTTATCTTCCTACTGACAGGCAGGCTTGTCTGGTTACAGTATATAAAGCTACTTGAAGAAAATTACAGGTGTTCTATCCCAGCTTAGTGCAGCTACAGGCCATTAGTATGTCTGGAAGGCCAAGAAGGAGAGGCAGACAGTCACAAGCCAATAAGAGAGGGCAAGCAGGCTCTGTGTCTAGTGCTGGTCGTGGAGACGGTGCATCCTCATCAGCACGTGGCCATGGGACACGCTTGGCCTTTTTTTCGGCAGCTGGCCGTGTTGAGCCGCAACATGCGGAAGACTTGGTCGAGTGGATGACCAAGCCGTCCTCATCCTCCTCATCCTCTCTCACCCATGCCCAGGGTGCTTTGTCTGGCAAAGCAGCGGCCTCTTCCCTCAGCTCAATGTCATCAGTGACTCCTTCCCTAGCTCCACCATGTCCTCATGAGGATTCCCTCGAACTGTTTGACCACAGTGTTGGGTACATGCTCCAGGAGGATGCCCAGCGTTTGGAAGGCTCTGATGATGATACTGAGCTCGATGAAGGCAGTAACATGAGCACGGACAGAGGGGGTGCCCAAGAAGGACAGCAATCTGGCAGTCATGCTCCCCCTGCTGCAGCATACTGCCAGGTTTGCTCCAGTGATGAGGAGGGAGGGGATGATGAGGTCACTGACTCAACGTGGGTGCCTGATAGGAGAGAGGAGGAGGAGGAGGAGGAGGAGGAGGAGGAGGAGGCGGCGGCACATCACCAACGAGGCAGGATGCCCTCCAGGGGCCAGCCTAAGAGCAGCACATTGACTGCATCACACCCCAAAGCTCCACATGTGCAGGGCGCTGCAGTCTCTGCGCGTTATTCAAAAAGTTCTTTGGTGTGGGCCTTTTTTGAGACGAGTGCATCAGATCGCACCGCTGCTATTTGCAACATATGTCTCAAGCGTATCTCGCGTGGCCAAAACATCTCCCGCTTGGGTACCACATGCTTGACCAGACATATGTTGACCTGCCATGCAGTTCGTTGGCAAGCGTATCTAAAAGACCCACACCAAAGAACAAAGAGGATCTCTCCTTGCTCCTCATCAGCTGAGATTTCCAACCCCACTAGACCTTCAGTCCTCTCTGAGACCTGCAGTGAGAGGAATGAAGGTGTAGAATTAGGTGTGTCACAGCCAAGTACTTGTGGGCAATCTGCTTTTGGTACACCGACGTCAGATTGTACCAGGCAAATTTCCCTGCCCCAGCTGCTGCACCGCCGAAAGAAGTTTGCTCCCAGCCATCCACATGCCCAGCGGTTGAATGCTAGCTTGGCAAAATTGCTAGCACTTCAACTGCTGCCTTTTCAGTTGGTAGACTCTGCCCCCTTCCGTGAGTTTGTGGAATGTGCGGTTCCTCAGTGGCAGGTACCCAAACGCCACTTTTTCTCACGGAAGGCGATTCCGGCTCTCTACCGGCATGTGGAAGGCAATGTCCATGCCTCGCTGGACAGGGCGGTCAGCGGTAAGGTGCATATTACCGCTGACTCATGGTCCAGCAGGCATGGACAGGGACGTTACCTAAGTTTCACGGCGCATTGGGTGACTCTGCTGGCAGCTGGGAAGGATGCAGGACAAGGTGCAGTAGTGTTGGAGGTTGTTCCGCCACCACGCCTCCAAAATGCTGATTGTGACACACCTCTCTCCTCCACCCCCTCCTCTTCTTCTTCCTCTATGGCCTCTTCCTCGGAACCAGCGGTGCTCCGTAGGCGTTCAAGGGGCTACGCAAGTACGCAGGCCAAAAGATGTCATGCGGTGCTTGAGCTGGTGTGCTTGGGGGACAGGAGCCACACTGGGGCAGAGGTTTTGTCAGCTCTGCAGGGGCAGGTTCAGAGGTGGTTGACGCCACGCCAACTTAAGGCAGGAATGGTGGTTTGCGACAATGGCACCAACCTCCTCTCTGCCCTCCGACAGGGACAAATGACCCATGTGCCCTGTTTGGCTCACGTCCTTAACTTGGTGGTGCAGCGGTTCTTGGGCAGGTACCCGGGCTTACAGGATGTCCTGAGGCAGGCCAGGAAAGTCTGTGTGCATTTCCGCCGGTCATATAATGCCAGTGCTCGGCTGACGGACCTCCAAAAGGAGTTTAACCTGCCCAAGAACCGCCTAATCTGTGACATGCCCACCAGGTGGAACTCAACGTTGGCCATGCTGCAGCGGCTGCACACGCAGCAGAGGGCCATCAATGAGTACCTGTGCGACTATGGCACCAGGACAGGGTCAGGGGAGCTTGGTTTTTTTTCCCCACGCCAGTGGGCCATGATCAGGGATGCATGCACTGTCCTGTCACCATTCGAGGAGGCCACGAGGATGGTGAGCAGTGACAGTGCATGCATCAGTGACACTGTCCCCCTTGTCCACCTGTTGGAGCACACGCTGCGTGGAATAATGGACAGGGCACTTGAGGCAGAACAGAGGCAGGAAGAGGAGGACTTCCTTAGCTCTCAAGGCCCCCTTTATCCAGACAGTGTTCCTGCGTGCCCGCCGATCACACAGGAAGAGGACGAGGAGGAAGAGGAGGAGGAGGAAGATTGTGTCAGTATGGAGGTGGAGCCTGGCACTCAGCATCAGCAGCAGTCTTTAAGGGATCAGTCCCAAGAAACACATGGACTTGTACGTGGCTGGGAGGAGGTGGCTGCGGACCATGTCGTTCTTAGTGACCCAGAGGACTCCGGACCGAATGCCTCAGCAAACCTACGCTGCATGGCCTCCCTGATCCTGCAAAGCCTGCGTAAGGATCCTCGTATTCGTGGTATCAAGGAGAAGGACCAATACTGGCTGGCAACCCTCCTTGATCCACGTTACAAGGGTAAGGTTGCGGACCTTATCTTGCCATCGCAGAGGGAGCAGAGGATGAAACATCTTCGGGAGGCCTTGCAGAAAGGTCTGTGCAACGCGTTCCCAGAGACTGGGAGGTTACAAACTCCTGTTTCTGGACAACGTGTTGCTGAGGCTTCGGTCAGTCAAAGAAGGAGCGGTGGAGAAGGTGGCCGTCTGACCGATGCGTTCAGACAATTTTTTGGTCCGCAGCCCCAAGGTATGATCGGTTCCAGCAACCATCGCCAGCGTCTGTTTTATATGGTGCAGGAATACCTAGGGGCAAGATCAGACTTGGACACCTTTCCCACCGAAAATCCTCTGGGTTACTGGGTCTTGAGGATGGATCACTGGCCAGAGCTTGCACAGTATGCAATTGAGCTACTGGCCTGTCCTGCATCCAGCGTTCTTTCGGAACGCACATTCAGTGCTGCTGGAGGCGTGGTAACCGATCACAGGGTGCGTCTGTCCACCGACTCGGTCGATCGGCTGACCTTCATAAAAATGAATGAGTCTTGGATCACCACCAGCTACCAAGCACCTGATGCTGATGTAACCGAATAATTTTTTTTGAAATCTCAGATCCCTTCAAAGACTGCCTATGCTGATGCTGAGTGACTATCCCTGAGTAATTATCCTCTTCCTCCTCAATCATCACGCTGATAGCTTGTAAGAACATTTTTGGTTCTGGGCGCCACCACCAGTGCCTAAGGCACAATTTTTCAGCCCCTGTTTAACAGGGGCGTGTAATTACAATTTTTGATGTAATACTTTGCAGCAGGGCTCGTTCCTGCATTCCAACTAGAGTGTCTGTGAGGGGTTGCAGTGTTGTGGCACCAGCACCAGTGCCTAAGGCCCAATTTTTCTGCCCCTGTCTAACAGGGGCGTGTAATTACAATTTTTGATGCAATACTTTGCAGCAGGGCTCGTTCCTGCGTTCCAACTAGAGTGTCTGTGAGGGGTTGCAGTGTTGTGGCACCAGCACCAGTGCCTAAGGCCCAATTTTTCTGCCCCTGTCTAACAGGGGCGTGTAATTACAATTTTTGAAGCAATACTTTGCAGCAGGGCTCGTTCCTGCGTTCCAACTAGAGTGTCTGTGAGGGGTTGCAGTGTTGTGGCACCAGCACCAGTGCCTAAGGCCCAATTTTTCTGCCCCTGTCTAACAGGGGCGTGTAATTACAATTTTTGAAGCAATACTTTGCAGCAGGGCTCATTCCTGCGTTCCAACTAGAGTGTCTGTGAGGGGTTGCAGTGTTGTGGCACCAGCACCAGTGCCTAAGGCCTAATTTTTCAGCTCCTGTTCAACAGGGGCATGTAATTACAATTCTTGATCTAATATTTCACAGCAGGGCCCTGTGAGGGCTTACAGTGTTGTGGCCACAGCAATACCTAAGGCCCAAATTTCTGCTGAGTATATAGGGCAGGACCCTACTTTCAAACATCTAACTTACAAATGACTCCTACTTGCAAACGGAAGGAGACAACAGGAAGTGAGATGAAATCTACCCCTAGGAAGGGAAATTCTCTCCTGTAAGAGTTAATATGGGAAAACAATTTCTCCTTTCCACTGATGCTTTCCAATCCTTGTTCCACAAAAAAACCCAAATTTTCAAAAAACATTTTTCATTGGGACAAAAAAGTGAGGTGAAATCTTCTGAAGAGGAGGAAAGACAGCAAAACAAATGTCACAGGGGTGATAACCCTTCCCTATGTTTTCCAAAAAGCTTAGAAAAGATTTTTTGGCTGGAGCTAAACACGTTAAAAATGTTCAAAATTACAAACAGATTCTACTTAACAACAAACCTACAGTCCCTGTCTTGTTTGCACTGCTGTTCAGAGTATATAGGGCCTGGTGGCCCCACACCTTTCCTTATTTTAATTTGGGTGCGGGGTTCCCCTTAATATCCATACAAGACCCAAAGGGCCTGGTAATGGACTGGGGGGTACCCATGCCGTTTGTCTCACTGATTTTCATCCATATTGCCATGACCCGACATGACATTAAACCCGCAAGCAGTTTTAAATGAGATTTTTTCCTTTAAAAATGACATTTGGTGCAGGGACTGTTCTAAACATGGGAAACACGCGTCACTTTACAGGCATACTATAGACACCCCCCAGGTACGATATTTAAAGGAATATTTCACTTTTTTTTTTTACTTTAAGCATCATTAAAATCACTGCTCCCGAAAAAACGGCCGTTTTTAAAAGTTTTTTTTGCATTGATACATGTCCCCTGGGGTAGGACCCGGGTCCCCAAACCCTTTTTAGGACAATACCATGCAAATTAGCCTTTAAAATGAGCACTTTTGATTTCGAACGTTCGAGTCCCATAGACGTCAATGGGGTTCTAACGTTCGTGCGAACTTTCGGTCCGTTCGCGGGTTCTGGTGCGAACCGAACCGGGGGGTGTTCGGCTCATCCCTAGTAAGGACATATTGAGACTCTAGGGAGCGAGCTCTGGACTCAGCCTCCTCTATAGTCACGGCTGCGTCTTGTTGGACTCTGGAGATGGAGGACTGGTGACAGCCCCGGACATATGCCCTAAAGGTGTCCCAAACACCCTCAGGAGAGGCCCTGCAGTCATTCAGCAGCCAGAATTCAGAAATAAGTTTGGCCAGTTCACAGTCTATAGTAGGGTCTAAAATCCAGTATCGGGAGAGATTCCACACTCTCTCAGACACTGGGGTTAGCGTCTGAAGGCAGCAGAGCAGGGGAGCATGGTCTGAGATGCCTCATGGGAGCATCTCAACCTTACTCACCCTCAACAGAAGCCCAGGGCTAGTATATATCAGCTCTATCCGCGAGAGGGTATGGTGTGTGGCTGAGTGGCAGGTAAAGGCATGCTCATCAGGGTGCTTCCACTGCCAGACATCCATCAAAATGTACAGGGAGGCCCAACAGGACAGGGGGGACCCCACAGCAGTGCTTGTGACTAGTTTGTCTAGAGAGGGACTCAGAAGCATGTTAAAGTCCCCTGCTACAATAATATTATCTGTTGCATATGTGGACATAATTGGAACTAGCGCCTTCAGTAGTGAGGTGGTAGCAGGTGGAGGTATATATAATCCAACTATAAGCATTTCAAATGTATCAATTATTGCATGCACTAACACGTACCTACCCCCTGGGTCAAGTTTCACATCTAATAACTTGAAGGTCAGGTACTTACGTATCAACACGCTAACTCCCCTGGCGTAGCTAGAATAAGTAGCGTTTTTTTGAGGCTCATGACCTTGCTACCCACCAGGTGGGTCTCCTGTAGGATGCAGATTTGTGGGTTGTGCTGTTTGAGAATGACGAGGGAACGTTTAATTTTGTCATTGAGGCCCCTGACGTTCCAGAAGACAATTCTTTTGGGGGCCATGTGGGAGGTCTGTGTAAATTGGTCATAAGATAGATAAGTGGCTCAAGACCCAGAGGGGGGTTTCTACCTCTCCCGCCATCAGCCCCACAATCTCCCCAGTCCCCAGCCCACCAACCAGCCAAATCCCAGGTACTGCATGTATCATCAAAAGAGAGGAACCACTGCATTTACCAAACTGAAACAAAAAGGAAGGAGAAAAAAATAAATAAAAAGCGTGTAATCCAACCCCTCCCCCCACCCCGCACACCCATTGAGAAAGAAAACATGGAGTGCTTAATCCCTTCAACTTAACTTACACAACTAATAAACCCCACACAATATAGGAAATTCTCCTATGGGAGCAGTGGGACAAGCTAACAAGCTAAGTTTGTGCATTAGAACCCAGTGATCAACATGTCCGCAGGCCATAGCCAAGGTTACCTACATGTAGATGTTAACAGAAAACGGGATTGCAGGTCATGTAAACTGAAGGTAAAATAAAAATAAAACCAAAAAGATTTGGGGAAAAAATGTAAACAGAGCTCCAGTTGTGCCCTACGGGTGCAGGCTAATTTGCATGTGGTGCCAACAGCATGTATGGAAAGAAAATTGCTCAGCCCATCCCCAGTGCATGCATTACCGACCACTTGCAAGAAACAGAGAAAGTTCTGCAGGGTCCATCCGTCCTGGGGCAGATTACAGCAGTGAAGATCCGTAGGCAGCCGATAGGGCCCTCATGCTGCAACAGGGAAAGGGGCGTACAAGTGGAGTCACTCCCAGCCAGGCAAGGGAATAGTCCCATTGGATATTTCGGCAAATGGAGGTCAGCCATGACATAGGTTAGGTGACTGTCGCAGTTACCAGTCCTCCAGAGGCCCCGGGACAGTCGGCCAGTACACAAGCATGTAGTCCGTGAGGGATAGGAGACCCAGGGGGCACCAGTCACCACAGCAATATCAGAGCAGGGTGTCAGTCAGAAACATTAGGCTCCTGTGGAGCGTGATAGGGCACATGGTCAGGGGAGCGTGCCATATGCGTATTGCAGGCCCCCCCCACTGGCGAACATAGTTCCCCAACAGGGGCAAAACTTAGATGACACTTTAAATAGGATGTGTGGCACAAAGAACAAAGGCAAGGGGAAAGCAATTACCTTGCTCTAGGTAGGTTGTCGATCAACTGTGAGGCATCTTCCGGGGAGGTGAAGTACTTGGTAGACTCTCCGTCTACAACTCGAAGCCGTGCAGGAAACAGTATGCTGTATTTCATCCCTATTGTGCGCAATAGGGTCTTGACATGGTCAAAAGTGCGCCAAAGCTTCTGTGTTTCTACAGAGTAATCCGGGAAGATCATTAACTTGGTGTTTTCAAACCGAAGCTCGTAGACTTTTCGCGCCTTACGGAGAACAAGGTTCCGGTCATGGAAATTCAGGAGCCAGAATATGAAGGTGCGTGGTGGAGAAGCCTTGTGGGCCCCGCACTACCAGCATCCTGTGGGCTCTCTCCACAACGAAGTAGGGGGAGAACTGCGCTCTAGGTAGAAGGGTTTGCAGGAGCTGTTCTGTGAAGGTAGTGGGGTCCTGGCCCTGCCTCCGGCAAGCCGACCACTCTCAGGTAGCTCCACCTGCTCCTGTTTTCGCTGTCTTCAGCACGGGACTCCAGCGCTCTCACTTTTACCTGCAAGGTGCGGATGGAGTCCTGGTGATCTCGTGCAGTGTCCTCCGTCTCACCCACCCAGCGCTCCACCTCACCAAGCCGATCATGGAACCTGTCCACGTCTCTCCGCATAAGCCCCACATCAGTTTGCAGGATATCAATCTTCTCCGTAAGGGTGGTTTTACAGCTGGTAATATCCTGCATGAGGGCCATGAAATGGTCCTTCTCCAGGGCGGCCGGATCAGCCGGCGCCATCTGTGTCGCCATGTTCGTGCTGCATGTGGAAGCCCACTTCTGATGCTGCGGGGAGATCTTAGGAGCTGAGGCACCTCATCGCCCAGACCCGGTCTTCCCCTTTCTCATACCCCGAGGTCTCCCGGAGAGTAGAGTGTGCTGTAGTCTTTGTAAAGCGGTGCAATCCTGAAATTATACGGATAAAAGGAGCAGGTAATAGCGGAGCTCCGATCATACGTGTCCGCTCAGGCCGCCAGCTTAGCCACACCCCCGAGTTTCACTTTTTAAACTGAATTACTGAAATAAGTTAACTTTTTGATGATATTCTAATTTTATGAGATGCACCTGTATACAGGGTGATAAAGTACACAATAAAATGAACCAAACAGGCATACTAGAATGGTGTTACAAGCAACCCTGTACATTCCAAACACTGACTCATGTGACAGAGGTTGATTAGTGGAACCTTTTAAGTAAAAGAAAGCAGAAATGGAAGAAAGTTAGAAAAACAAAAGGAAGAAGGGGAAAGGAGGGGCAATAGAGGGATCTGGTCTTTAATGCAAAAAAACAAATGCAATGGTAATAGGCACATGAACAAAACTCCACAAACAAACCAAGATCAGTAGACATCAGCAGTCATGATATCCAAGTAAGAAGTATATTTAAAGCCAACCAAGAGGCTCATATCTTATTGAAGCTGGAGTTTGAATTGCGGGATTCATGCAGATGTTCCTCCGTGATGCATATATGATCTATTGTTTGGAACCAGTGTTTTATGGGTAGAATGTTTTTTGTTGTTTATAACGGCCTGGAGAAGAGAAGCTGCGCTGTGTGAAGGTTCAATCCAACAATAGCTTGTAGGGGTCAAATAAATTATATGAGTAACAGTTCAAACAGATCCAGACAAACACCCAAGTGAGTCCAAACAACGAATAAGTGCCACCACCTTATGAAAAACTTGCTTACCAGATGGCAAGAAAAACCAAACAGGCGGCTAAAGCCCAGCCAAGGCCTTTGCTTGTGTGGAAAGATCGTCTGGACCAGTTGGATAAGATTGGTGCCTATATACTCCAAACACCCTGATGCCGTGGACCTCCAAAAGACCTCAGTATCTCGGCGGGGTATAAGAGAAAAGACCAACCGTAGCGTAATATTGCTTCAACAGGTTTAATAAAAAACAGTATTGCACTTACATAAAATGAAGTAAAATCGCGCTTAGTTAACAGAGCCAGCCGGCTGCAAAACAAATCCCATCCTCCTAGTGAAACAGCGTGGTGACATCAGCACGTATCCTCCTCCTCCAGACACATTTCGTCATAAGTTGACGTTGTCAATGGGGAACGGCCTGTTGGTTCACCTGCACAGTGGAATAGAACTACTCATAGATCATTGGGTAATCCACAACTGTATCGTGTTGATCCACTGTAAAATGGAGGTACAAATGAATAATATGAGAAGGCGGTCCAACCAGATATGTGTATGAGTGGCAACTAAATCACAGTCCCTCGAGCAGGTCACCATTATTTCTGGAAACGCAATGACGTTTGGCAGGAGTTTGGTACCAGTGGGAAAGTAATTTGTAGTTAACTTCCACTATTTTCGATGAGATTACGTGTGACAGGTGTTGAATTTTATTTTATGATCATGCATGAGTTGTGTTCCCAGGAATATACAAGAAGTAAGTCAGATAGGCAGATGAATCTAGACAAAACAGAGCTTGGTAGAATTGGCAAATACCCTTGGTCAAAGTAGTAGCTTGTAAAAAAAAAAAATGCATTCAATAGGATTTAAGTCAGTGTGATGACAGATTTCTAAACCTTTAAGGAATCCATGGTGCTGCTAGGAGAGAGGAATCGCATAGGCACCATTCTAATTTGATCCATATTTTGCTATTGTAGGAACTTCAGAAACTCTATTAAATATCAAAGAATATTTTTAAATCTGGCAGCACCAAATCTCCATTTCTTTTAAATCTTATAAGGACAGCCTGGGAGATTTTGGGATTGGATTGATTCCAAACATATTTACAAATTAAAGTATGCAATAGGAAAAAAAAAACAAAAAAAACTCAGAGTTCTTGCTGTATGGTAGCATCTGAAACAAAAATAGTCCTAAAAATAGGACTGGAAAGAACATTAATTTTAATTATGTATCACTTGACCCTCCCTCCCAGATCGTAAGCTCTAACAAGCAGGGCCCTCTAATTCCTCCTGTATTGAATTGAACAATTAAAATAATTATTTTGAAACTCTACTGTCTGCCCTCACGTTGTAAAGCACTGCACAAACTGTTGGCGCTATATAAATCCTGTATAATAATAATAATATTAATCATTTTTATTATTATATAATCCTTCCCATCCAGGAATAAAAAAAAAATTAGGTCCATCCCTGCAGATCTTCTTTAATGGTATTCAGAAGGGGAGTGAATTTGACTCTGAAAAGATTGGATCATTTATACATGAGGTGTATACCAAGATATTACAAGGAAGTAGCATGCCAGGTGAATAGGAAAAATGGCTTCATCTGTCGGACTTCATCTGTTGTCAAGGAAATCTCTGATTTGTTTAGATTACTTTTGAAGTTTGAGATGCTTCCAAAGGAGGCGAAGGCCAACAATAAGTTTAGAAGGGAGGTTAGAATTTGTTGGACATAAAAAAGAACATAATACATCTACTCTTCATATTTATGGTCAGTATTTTTTACTCTGATAGCCAGCCCAGGAGATTTTTTGCATTTTTGAATCATTGCAGATTATGCAAAGGAATGATTTGAGAGACAGGGAAAATAAAAGGGGAGAGCATGGACAACCCTGGCAGATGCCATTATGTGAGGAAAAAGAATTACTCAGTGTACCATTGATGCAAATCTGAGCAGAGGGGGACTGGTATAAAGCAAAGCTTCCACAAAGCATTAATGGACCTAATACAAGAAATGATAAAGTCATCATGAGATAGTTCCAGTGCACCCTAACAAATGCTTTTTCTGTATCGATGGAAAGGTGTAGGGTGGACTGGGATTGATGGCAAACATGAGCTATTGTGTGCAAAGCCAATTATCTATGGCCTCCCTACTTGGAATGAATCCCACTCGGGGAGAAAGGGAAATAGACAGTAAAAAGCTAATACTTTAAAATTGTGCATGGCCATGAACTTTAACCCCAACAAGATTTTGGTTTCTATCTTCTTGACATTGTAAAATTGTCGGTAGAAATTTTTAAATATAGAAATGTTGTGGCGTGAACAAGGATATCTGTGGGTGTTTTGATTTTAGAAATATAAGAGGCAGTTATTTTAGCATGAAAGGCACGAGCAAGGGTTTTCCTGTGCTTATTACCCCTATCATATGTTGCTGGAGACCAGGTGGATGGCAAGCTCAGTCTTGAGGTGAAGCAAGTTTTTCAGTTCTTCTCTTTTTTGTGTTAGTTCAGCAAAGAGTATAGGTTGCTGATAGTATTTACAGTATGTGCAATTTTCCCAACCCTTTATCCTGTAAAAGCGGCACAGATGGGTATGAAGAGTGTTTATTTTTTTACCTAATGCAATACATTTCCCCTGTATGGTGGCCTTATGAACTTCCCATGGTACACTCAGAAAGGCCTCTCTCTAAGAGACACATCTACATTTTTCTGAACTTACCTACACTGAGCTGACACCACCAACTGTGGAAGGGAGTTCCACATCCTCACTCCTCTAACAGTACAGAACCCTTTATGATATTTAAGATGGAACTGTTTCTCATCCAACTTCATTGTGTAGGTCTTCTTTAGAGACTTAAGATGAAAAGTTTCCTCCCAATGCTAGAGTCACCACTCAAGGATTTATATATCACTATCATATACCCTCTTAAGTACCTCTTCTCCATGGAGAATAAGTTTAATGTTTATAGTCGTTCCTCATAATTGATGTCTTCCAGCCCCCCTATTAGCTTTGTTACCCTTCTCTAGACTCGCTCAAGCTCAAGCACATCCTTTCTGAGCATTGATTACCAGAACTGGATGGCATACTCAAGATTTTGCAAAACCAGAATTTTGTAGAGTTGTAGAATTGTAGTTTTTTTTTATAGTAAATACCCTTTTTAAGCATGCTAATAGTCTACCCGCCTTGCTTAGGGCAGCTTAGCATTGCATGCTAATGCTGAATCTGTCATTTACTAGGACCCTTTCCCATCTTCAGTTTCCCCAGCAGTTTACCCCCTAGCCAGAAACTTTCATGCATATTTTTAGCTCCTAAATACATTTTCCTACATTAAACCTCTTCTGCCATATAGTTGTCCACCCCACTATTTTAACTAGGTCTTCTAGTACAGTCGATATATCCTTTTGTGGTGTTACTGCCCTGCTTAGCTTTGTATTATCAGCAAGCACTAAAATTGAACTATTTATTCCAACCTCTATATCATTTATGAACAGGTTGAGCAGAATTGGTCCCAGGACAGAGTCCTAGGGCATGCCACTCACAGTTCTAAACCATTCAGAGAATATGCCTTTAATTACCACCCTCTAGACCAGTTTCTGTAACCAGTTTTCTATCCAGGTACATACTGTGTCATTAATGCCAAAATATCCTAATTTGTAGATTAATCATTTGCGGGGTACTGTATCAAATGCCTTAGCAAAATCTAGATGTACTACTTCCTCAGTCCTTCCTATATCCAAATTAAATTTCACCTCCTAACAGAATGTTAAACGGTTGATCTGCTAAGAACAGTTGTTCATAAATCCATGTTGGTTACTACTAATGATAATATTTTCATCAGAAAATTATTGGATAAGATTCAATCCAATAGCTTATATGCTATCGATGTTGGGCTGACTGGTCTGTAGTTTCCGGGTTTATATCTATATTTATTTTGAATATTGGTACAACATTTTCGTTTTACCAATCAGCTGGTACCATACCATTCCAGTCAGTAAGCTGTCCTTAAAAATTTGGTACAATGGTCTGGCTATAACATGGCTACGTTTGCTGAGATATCTTGGGTATAAGCCATCTCGGCCTGGTGCAGCTTATTAAAGTTGGTTTGGGGGGAGGGGGGTCTGCTTAGTACAGGAGCTCCCAGGTCTCTAATTCAGCCTAACCAAAGTAATTTCTCAGCTTATAATGGGGAAAACTGTCTCCCCACAATGCAGGCACCCATCTTAGCTGTAATATACCAAAGTTATTCTGGTCAAAGCCCAAAGATGTTGTGACTCCCTCAAAGGCCTCAACACGCATATCCCACTCTCCCAGCAGGTGTCCCACTTGTGCCCAGTACTCACTGCACTCGACCACTGGTTCTTACTCCAGCCAGCCGCCGAGCCTGGCTGACCTCTATGTTATAGCTTCGGACATCAAACACAAACTCTCAGCGATATGCTGTCTTGGTTCCATGCAGCATATTCATTGACTATTGGTTTACGGCTGCATGTTATAACTCTTTTATCCTGGCATCACCTTTTCTGACAGCTTTCAATTTGCTGTCATGCACCAAGCCACCAACACATTCTGTAAGTGCATATCGCAGATATTCCAAAACATGGAAAAATCTAGCCTCAGTGGACAACAACCGGTCTATATTTCTCTTAAATGTTGATATCAAAATTTATGCCAATATATTGACTAACCGCTTGCTTTCACTACTCCCTTCTTTTGTTGCCAAAGTTCAAGTTGGGTTCATCCCTGGTGGGGTATCCAAGGACAATACCATCAAAGCCTTGAACCTGCACTACTGGGTGACCTTCTCACATTAGTTTTTTTCTATCATTGGATGTGGAAAAGACATTCAACAGTAGCCCGAGACTATGTAGCAGCTGTTCTGTGATCTTTGATCTTTGAACTACTTGTGCTTATACTCCAACCCAAATGTTTGGATCAACGATCTCTTCTTGAATGCCTTCACCATCCAAAATGGAACCAGGCAGGGCTTCCCCCTCTCATTGATACTTTTTGTTCTAACTCACAAACCATTTCTTCACCAGCCCAGGGCTAATGTGGATATTAGGGCTTATCAGTCCATGGCCGTACCTTCAAACTTGCTGCATTCACAGATGACATACTTTACAGAACTCCATATTATGCTCCTGAATCTGATAGGGAGATTAGCCCTCTTTCCAACTTTGTCTAACCTAAAGATTAACTACACATAATCATACACACTCAAACACACAATGTCTCTCTGCCTGTGGAAGTCTCATACTGCCAATTAAATATCCCGTATATCTGGAGGACGTATCTTGGCATGCAACTCCCTGCACAACTCTCCAAGCTATATTCTGGAAACAATCTACCTGCCTTGCAAAGCATAGGACATGATCTTCAAAACTGGGACAAACCTCTTTTTCATGGTTGTCAGAGCTGACTTCTTGAAGATGAATGAACGTATAGCCGAGATTGCTATACATTATGCAGGCGGATCCCATTTGATTGCCTCCAGCTTTCTTTTCCACATACAAAAAACACTGTACTATCTTTTTGTGGTACAATAAGCATCCTAGGACCAGTTTCAACCACCCGGTTCTACCCAAGCTGAAGGGAGGGATAGCGCTCCCTGATATCAACAAATATTGGGCATGCCACCCTACTAGACTAATATCCATACCCTGGTGAAAGATTGGGTTAGTTTGGAAAATACCTTTGCCTACACACCTCTTGGGTCGGTGCCATGCTCACCCCCCAACATGTCTTCTCTGTCTGGCTGGAACATCCCCTTATAAACCCTACCAGTGGTGGCTGGTGGTATATTTTTTGAGGGAGGTGGCAAACAATGCACCCACAGCCACCCCCCCAGAAGGTCACCAACCCCACACTTACCCCATCTAGGTTGCGGACAGCACTTCTTCCGGGCAGCTTCCCCTGTATCTCCTCATTCTCGGCATCTTCTCCCTCCTCCTCCTAGGAGGCCAATAGGATCGCTTCTCCGCTTGGACAATTGGGTGAGGGGTCTCAGGACCTGTTTCCTGATTGGCCAGGAGGAGAATCAGGAAGACAATAGAAAATATTAATTTGCTATTGTCACACAAGTGGGTGGGCTCGGGGCGCATTGCTCTGCACCCACCCTTTTTTTAATCCAAAAAGCCAAGCTTCTAAAAAAAAAAAAAAAAAACAATGGATTTTGGGCCAAACTTGTCTTGCATACACACGGTCACACAAAGTTGTCGGAAATCGTTCTGAACATAGTGACGTAAAACACGTACGTCGGGACTATAAATGGGGTAGTAGCCAATAGCTTTCATCTCTTAATTTATTCTGAGCATGCGTGGCACTTTGTGCATCGGATTTGTTTACACAAGATCGGAATTTAAACAATCGGATTTTGTTGTCAGAAAATTTTATATCCAGCTATCAAACTTTGTGTGTCAGAAATTCCGACGGAAAAAGTCAGATGGAACCCACACACGATCGGAATTTCCGACAACACAATCCGATCGCACTTTTTCCATCGGAAAATCCGACCGTGTGTACAGGGCATTACAGTAAGTTCAACCCTGACTCCCCCCTGGATTGCTCCAAGGGTTCCTTTCCAGAATTTGGCCCTACCATAGGTCCTGTCTAAACTAATTTTTTCACAAAGGTAAATGGCTAAGCTATGAATCCTTGTCCTCTTGAATGCAAGGACAAGCATTCCTCTTCTGGACCTACATTTAACTGCAACACTTTTTCTGATGTCCAGACCATACCTCTTTACCTACCTATCTGCTCCAGAAACACACCACAGCAACCTCTGATCTCTACTGTATATTGTCTCATATTTTCCAATCAACCATCCAGTGTGGAGAAGAAGACCTAGTACTGGGCTTGTCTGCTAAGGTATGGGAACACATCCAAGCAAACATTCACAAAGGCTCTGCAAATGTGGCAATTCAGGAAAATGGCTACAGGATAAAAATCAAGATGGTACAGAACCCCATTGCTGATACATACCCTTGCCCCTACCACATCCAACACATACTGGAGATGTGGTGCAGTACAAGGTACACTATTACACATACCGTGTAATAGTGTACCTCTCTGGTCCAATGTCCACTGTATCATATCCTCAGTCACCACTTACACCCTGGATTTTACCTCAGCACAGTTCCTTTAACACCACTCATCTCTCCCTAAAAAAACGTATATTAAATCACTGGAAATGCATATGGTAAATGCAGCTAAACTTTGTGCTCTGGTACACTGGGGCACAACCCATACCACAACTATTCGGGACTGGCTCAACCGACTACATAAAAAAGTAGCAATGGAAGAATTGATGGTATAACACACGATAACCCCCTCAAAATTCCCATATACCTGGTCCTGCTCACTTAATTTCCAAATGACTGGGAAATATACACAATTAATAAGAGATCCTCACTTACTCTGTATCAGATTGAGGGGATGAGAGGGTTGCCGACTCGTGACCCTCCTAAACACAACCCCTGTCTGATCCCTCTCTAAATGTACCCCTCTTCCTTGTCCCTCTACTACCCTGTCCCCCATGCCCCCTTCCCCCATGTTCTCTCCCTTTCCCCTTCCCTTTCCCCTTACCTACCCCTCTGTTCCCTTCCTCCCTCCTTTTTTCTTTTTCTCCTATTTCATTCCTCATTCTCCTCATGCCCTGCCTCTCCCCAGCATTTTCTCCGCCTCCCCTTCCCTATTACTTTTCCATAAGCCTTTTCCCCAGTTTCTGCACCATCTCAGCAGTACTTTCCTTAGAGGATCTACCAATCTTACTGTTGTTCCCTCTACTACAGCTCCATCTACCAGTCTACTCCTGGATCTCAAAGTCCATTATCCTCATACAACACTAGAAGTTCAGTTCTCAACACACCATCCAGAATCATGTTAAAGGATATTATGATTCTATGGCACATGCCCCGTTTCACTGTTACCCACTTTTCTACTTGACTACAGTATTATGCACTGTGCATTTGTCCTCTCTTTACAGTATCAAAGATGGGGGTCGTTAAGTTTGCCCTACATTTGTTTTCTACTTTCCACTTCTACTTTCTACTGTTTTGCTACTGGAAATACAGTATTTTTGTAAATGTTTAAACTAAATAAGGTCTTTTGTGGAAGTAAAGCTGGTTCTTTTAAAATTTAGTATCCTTGTCCTACCCTTGTTTGTCCTTTTACTATAATTTTTGGCAAATGTAATTATTCTGTGATCATAGTTACCTAAATGATCCTTTACTTTCACATCTGCAATCAGCTCTGTGTTATTTGTAATTAGTAGGTTCAGCAAAATATTATCTCTAGTTGGAGCTTTAACCATTTGACTCAAGATATTGTTCTGCATTACATTCAATAAATTATGTCCCCCAATTGATATCAGGATAGGTAGCCCCATGTCCCCCATAATTATAACATTGCCCTGCCTCCCCGCCATCTCTAGCTGTGAAAGTAGATGGGTCTATTCCTCCACCTTAATGTTAGGCCTATAGCATTTATCCACAAATAATTTACTGTTTGTTTAGCCCCTTTGAAGCTCCAGCCACAAAGACTCCTCCTCACCAGCCCCATTAGCAGTGTCATCCCTCATACTCACTATGAAGTCACTCTTCCCATAATAGTACACCCTTCCCTGTTTTCTACCTATCCTGTCTTTCCTGTTCAGGGAATACCCCTGGATAACACAAAAATCCTCCTCATGTATCAGAAGTTCTACTTCTACCATTTGATTAACCATACGTCTAGCATTTGTGTATATGCATTTAAACTTTGTACACACACATTTTATCCTTGCATACCTTTTGATTCCTTTTAGGTTCAGCATGCCTGCTAGCCTTGGCAACTTTGCCATTGCACCGCCTGTCTGCCAACCAAAAGCATCTGTTTGCTGTGATTAGTTCGCTCCTGCCCTGACGTGGTAGCCAGACACTATAGCAATGTGTATAAGACCTGGGGCAACCGAGTACTGGTAGGCCTGCTTTCCTGATGGGAAAGGGGGCTTCTATAAGTGAAGAACACAAAACCAGCTACAGTGTGTGGTCATCAATGTTCCAACTTCTCTAAACTACAAACCTTGCTAGAAGGCATAAATTGGGATAAAATATTAGGAACAAAGAACATGGAGGAGAGATGGGTTTGCTTTAAGAGCATATTAAATAAGGACATTAGTCAATGCATCCCATTGGGTAATACAGTTAAAAGAGTGGACAAAAGTCCTGGATGGCTTAACTCCAATGTAAAAATGCATATAAAAGCAAAGGAGAAGGCCCTAAAAAAAATACAAGGTTGAGGGATCATCATCAGCATTCAGACGTTTATAAAGAATGCAACAAGAAAGGTAAGGGTGCAATAAGGACGGCTAAGATAGAACATGAAAGACACATAACGGAGGAGAGCAAAAAAAATCCCAAGAAATTCTTTAAGTATGTAAACAGTAAAAAAGGGAGGACAGACCATATTGGCCCCATAAAGAATGAGGAAGGAAATCTGGTTACAAAGGATGGGGAGATGGCTAAGGTATTGAATTTATTCTTCTCCTCAGTCTTCACAAGGGAATCGGGGGGCTTCAGTAACCAAAACTGCAGTGTTTATCCTCATGACACATCACAGGAAGCACCTCCATGGTTAACAGAGGACAGAATTAAAATTAGACTTGGGAAACTTAACATTAATAAATCACGGGACCAAATGGCTTGCACCCGAGGGTTGTAGAGAGGAAATACTAATGCGCAAACCACAAGGGAAAAATAAATGTGTAAGCCTATCAGAGTAGCTGCCAACATAAAGGTGTTCTCACACTAAACATAATTAATAATAATAGCAGGTAATGTGGCACTTACTAAAAATCAATAAGTAATAAATAACTATATAACTTGCTTCTCAAAGTGCATGTTTTAAGTGCAAAAAAAATATAAATATATACATAACGTGCAAAGTACTAAAGCTAATTAGATCATAAGTAAATGAATAAACATATAACGATGCAAAAGAAACCTTAATAAATAATGTATCCGTGAAAAAATTCCTGTGAATGATGCAACAAAAAATAAACCAAACGGTTTATATAATAAAGAATAACATAAAAATAGCTGCCAAAAAAGCTTAAAAAGTTCAATGTGCAAAGTAAGCGTGCAAAATCGATGTGCAAATGACAATCAAAAAAGTGCAGATAGTCATCAAACAATGTCTTTAGATAGTAAAGTAAGCAAGTCCCATAGACGTGCAAATAAAAATCCACACTAAGAATCAATCCACACTGTGTAATTCAAATCAACAATGGTAAAGTGCAAGTGCCAGTATCCAGATAAGTTTCCACCATTCGATGTGCGCCACACTGTTTCCCCCAGCCTCTCACCTCATGTAGCAAGACAATAAGCCTCTCTGTAGATTCACACACTGGTCGATCGATTCCCAAACTCTCCTCAGCGTAGTTGTAATCACAGGCCAATAAACTCATTTACATGCAGGCAAAAGAGAGGGCTTCCATAGTGTAGTAATTCCCAAAGTAATAATTAAAAAAAAAAAGGGTTTGAAAAAGTCACGTGAACAGTGACGCAACGTGTCAGGGAGAGAGCCGGGTGATGGCACTTCCGGTCGCGGCTGCAACGGGAAGTCTTCTGAATACACAGCGCTTTTGCTTTTAACTTGGAATGTAAGTTATTTTGTTTACTAAAATTATTACTTTGAGAATTCTTTATTACATAAACCGTTTGGTTTATTTTTTTCATCAGTCACAGGAATATTATCACAGATACAGTATTTATTAAGGTTTCTTTTGCATTGTTATATGTTTATTCATTTACTTATGACCTAATCAGCTAATTAGTTATTTACTGACTGGAATGGTACCAGCTGATTGGAGAAAAGCCAATGTAGCACCAATATTTAAAAAGAGCCCAAAATACATCCCTGGGAATTACAGACCATTTAGCCTAACATCAATAGTATGTAAACTCTTGGAGGGGATGATAAGGGACTATATACAAGATTTTAGTAATGAGAACGGTATCATTAGCAGTAATCAGCATGGATTCATGAAGAATCGTTCTTGCCAAACCAATCTATTAACCTTCTATGAAGAGGTGAGCTGCCATCTAGATAAAGGAAGGCACGTAGACGTGGTGTATCTGGATTTTGCAAAAGCATTTGACACAGTTCCCCATAAAAGTTTACTGTACAAAATAAGGTCCGTTGGTATGTACCATAGGGTGAGTACATGGATTGAAAACTGGCTACAAGGGCGAGTTCAGAGGGTGGTGATAAACGGGGAGTACTTGGAATGGTCAGGGGTGGGTAGTGGGGTCCCTCAGGGTTCTGTGCTGGGACCAATCATATTTAATTTGTTCATAAATGACCTGGAGGATGGATAAACAGTTCAATCTCTGTATTTGCGGACAATACTAAGCTAAGCAGGGCAATAACTTCTCTGCAGGATGCAGAAAGATCTGAACAAATTAATGGGGTGGGCAACTACATGGCAAATGAGGTTCAATGTAGAAAAGTGTAAAATAATGCATTTGGGTGGCAAAAATATGAATGTAATCTACACACTGGGGGGAGAACCTCTGGGGGAATCTAGAATGGAAAAGGATCTGGGGGTCCTCGTAGATGACAGGCTCAGCAATGGCATGCAATGCCAAGCTGCTGCTAACAAAGCAAACAGAATATTGGCATGCATTAAAAAAGGGGATCAACTCCAGAGATAAAACGAATATTCTCCCGCTCTACAAGAATCTGGTCCGGCCGCACCTGGAGTATGCTGTCCAGTTCTGGGCACCAGTCCTCAGGAAGGATGTACTGAAAATGGAGCGAGTACAAAGAAGGGCAACAAAGCTAATAAAGGGTCTGGAGGATATTTGTTATGAGGAAAGGTTGCGAGCACTGAACTTATTCTCTCTGGAGAAGAGACGCTTGAGAGGGGATATGATTTCAATATACAAATACCGTACTGGTGACCCCACAATAGGGATAAAACTTTTTCACAGAAGGGAGTTTAACAAGACTCGCAGCCACCCATTAAAAGAAAAGAGGTTTAACCTTAAACAACGTAGAGGGTTATTTACTGTAAGAGCGGCAAGGATGTGGAATTCCCTTCCACAAGCGGTGGTCTCAGTGGGGGGCATTGATAGTTTCAAGAAACTATTAGATAAGCACCTGAAAGACCACAATATACAGGGATATACAATGTAATACTGACATATAATCACACATAGGATGGACTTGATGGACTTGTGTCTTGATTCAAACTCACTAACTATGTATGTAACTATGTTAGGGGTAGGAGTGACAGTTTCTAAGCTATACAACACTCAGTGATAGAGTTTTGTAGTGATTTTTTTTAGAATGAATTACTTCAAGCATCTACAAGGGATATGTTTCAAAGCTCTTTAATGTTTGTTAAGAATATGTAAATATGTAAAACACCACAAGCTAGAAACCCTATATAGTTAATTTAAATATATATATTCAAAGCAAACTCACCCATCCATTCATGTCTTAATGATTTCAATTTAAAAAACCCCCACCTACAATTTCTGGCTGTGGCCATCTTAAAAAAGGGCAGATGAATCACGAAGCTGTTACTCCCTGGAAATCATTTGTCCTTAGCTCAGGCGTGCATGCAGAGGGTGTGCTTAGCTGAGAAAGCCCCTCCTTCCCTCCTTCAGATGAAAGAAAAATATCCTCATGAAGACTCATGGAGTGTTCAATTTTGATCTAGTCTGGGAACCAGGAAGAAACTGAAGAAATGTAAAAAAAAGTTTGTATTTTTATACCTTCCTAGCTGCAGTATTTGCTAATGCTAGCAGCTTAAGGATCAAAAATAGTTAGTAGTAATTGAGAAGGTTTAGTTGTGATTTATTGCACATAGTCTAGGTCTTGGTAAAGCTTTTGAGATGCTTCTATTGTAACTGAAAATGTACAAATTAAACATAAATCGTTTTAATTCAAAAATACATTGAGCATTACCTTTCAAAGTTTGATCCAAGTTGGAAATATTATACTTTAAGAGCCATGTATTATGAAAATCCTAATTGTATTTCTAAGTGTTGGGATCCTCATTTCCGAGACTGTATATAACTGAAGATGACAGCATGCATATCCTGGTTCCTCAGGCTGTATATTATGGGATTGAATAAAGGTGTTACTACAGTAAATATAACTGATGGCATTTTGTTGATGGCTACAGAATGTCTTCTCACTGGAGTAAAATAATTTATTAACGCGGCTCCAAAAAACATCCCCACCACCAGGAGGTGAGTGCTACAGGTAGAGAAGGCTTTCTTCCTGCTGCCGATAGACGGCATTCTAAGGATGACTACAGAAATACACACATAACTTACAACAGTTAATAGAAACGGCATAGCAACCATAGGAACAGATAGAACAAATATCTCCATTTGCAGGGCAGAAGTGTCTGAACAAGCGATATCCACAAAAGGAGCAATATCACAGAAGTAATGGTCAATAATATAACGATCACAGAACTTGAGCAAAGCCACAAAACATAGTGTGGTCAATGTCAAAAGGAAACCTAACATCCAACAAAAGATAACTAAAAAATATTGACGGGTGTGGTCCATTATTGTATTATAATGTAAAGGTTTACATATGGCCAAGTATCGGTCATAGGACATTACTGTGAGCAGATAACATTCAGATGAACCTGAAGACACAAACAAGTAATTCTGAGTGATGCATCCAGGGACAGACATGGTGGCTCCATCCATCCATATGATACGTAGCATATTGGGGACAATAACAGTCACTAAACACATTTCTGAAAATAAGAAATTCCTAAGGAACATGTACATGGGTGACTGTAGACTTTTTCTGGTTGTCACTAATATTATAATCATAATATCTAGGAACACTGTCACGGTATATGCAGACAATATGAGAAAGAAGAGGAGGAATCTGAATCCACCAAGTCCGGGGAACCCCAGAAAAAAGAATTGATTTACTGTTGTCACATTTTCATTATTCATATTCATCTTTGTGGCAGAAAAAAGAGAAAAAATAAAGACCCACACTACTTTTTCTCTGTTTTCAACAAATGTTAAAATTCCTAATAGAAAGCATGCTATAGGGAGGGTTGAATATAAACCTCTGTGCATCAGTATTTATTACCCTGGTGATAAACCTCACTCCTGTCAACATAAAAAAAAAAGCCCCTCTCCCATAATTTCAGAAAATCAGGGTGCATCTTTAATAGGATTTATATTCCTTGCACAATCAGTACCGTTCTTTATAACTATTTTTACAAATTCATAGACTGTTTTATCTTAAGCTTTTTTTTTTTTTTTTTCCATGAACACTGTGCAATGCATACAATAAATTTTCAATGAATTGACAAATGCTGACAATAGCAAGAGGTAGAAGTATAGTAGCTTTTGGAATGTCTGTAAATAAAAAAATAAAATAAAAAAAATTGGGTGAAAAAATAGAAAAATAAAACTGTATGTATAGGGCTAAGCTTCAAGCATTTTTTATCTAATATTTGTTAATGTTCTAAAATATTAATGTTCACACAGCTTTTATACTATATGTTCCTTGTTTAATAATAGCAGACTGGTTTTTAATGCCTGCATATCCCTTGAGTGCAATTAATGTATCTTGGAGATTCTACCATTTTAATTTACCTAATTTAACCACTTCAGCTCTCACAAATGTTACTGTCTTACAGTCAGTGAGTTTGAAACCTTGGTTCTGCAAACGTATCTTAGCCCTGTACTCCAACCCATCAGTGAAAGTTAAAGTGAATGGTTTTCTGATAGAAGAACTTCTGATCCACAATGGCACAAGGCAGGGGTGCTCACTGTCACCATTAATCTACATTCTGACATTCCTTTGCTTCTTAGAGGCACATTCGTATCTCAAAGGTTTTGACATAGCTGGCAGAGAATACAAACTTGCACATGCTGATGACATGTTACTGTTACTTAGAAAGCCGCACATGTGTCTCCCAGGGCTCGAGTCCTGCAGGAATGCATGGGAACGGCATTCCTGTACTTTTTCTACAGCAGGAACGCCCTTCCCATTAGCAACCGCATCCTGCAGGACTGGCCTTTGAAGTATGCAAGCTGTGTGATAGGCGCTACACTAGCAGCCAGCGACACAGCTCGCAATAGTAAGTGCCGCACACATATTGCCAACTGCGTATTAATTTACGGGCAGCCCATTTTCGGTGCTGTGGGGGCAGGGCTCGAGCCCTGCAGGAATGCATGGGAATGCACTTTTTTATTTTTGAGGTGGGGGGCTCTTGGGTGAGTTCCCACACTTTTTTTCCCGGGGCTTGACCCCTGGTCCCTCTTGAATTTGAAGAAGGCTATAGAGCATTTTTCCAACTTGTCTAATCTCCACATTAACTACACAAAATCTTTGGTGCTTAATCTGGACCTTCCTCCACAGGAGGAAACATAACTCCCCCTTCACCTGGAAAGAGGAGGCGATCACCTTTTTGGGGATCGAACTTTCTGCAGATGTGAATTAACTTTATTCTCGCAGCTATACTCTGTTAGTGGAACGTATTCAGGAAGATTTATATCTTATACTCCTCTTGAGGTCCGAGCGTGCAGCGGCCTTGAAAATGAACATCCTCCCCTAGTTTCTTTATGTGATGCAGGCAGCATCACTCTTGCTATCTAAGGCATTTTTCCAGACAGTCTGATGCATGTTTTGAATGTTCTTGTGGAACTGCAAACTGGCTAGAACTATACATCCTCAGACCTATCAAGTCTTTCATTGTGGTGAGTTCACGAGTTCATAGACTGGGAATGTACCCCGACTCATTCACATAAGGAGGGGCGGGATCTGGGGGCCCCCTTGTTAAAGGGGGCTTCCTAGTTATGATAGTCACCCAGCCCGCAGACCCCAACAACCACCGGGTTTCAGCATAGAGACAAGGTGCTTTGGGCTGAGAGTGGCACCCCCAACCCCCCCCCAGTTGAGGACATGTTGCCTGGTATGGTTTAGGAGGGGGAGCTTGCTCGTCCCCCCCTTTTTCTGGCCTGCCGGGCTGCATACTTGGATAAGGGTCTGGTATGAATTTTGAGGGAACCCCACGCCATTTTTTTAAAACAAGCTGGGGCATGCTAGGTCGGTGATGTCACAAGGGAGCGGTGGTCCGGTGGTGGCCAGGATCTGGGGGCCCCCTTGTTTCACTTTAAGCGTTACTAAAATCACTGCTTCTTTAACCACTTGCCGACGACTGGCTGTCATATGACGTCCTGGGCTTTGTGGGAGGATATCTGAATGATGCTGGCAGCTTTAGGCATCATTCAGATATCGTCTTTTAGAGCCGGCGATTCCCTACACCATAGGATCAATCATAGCGGCTGGTCAGCAGCTTGGTTGTTCTTACAGGCGGCGAGAGGGGACTCCCCCCCTCCCGCTGCCCTCCAGTGCTTCTACCAACTCACCGCTGCGATCTGTGAGTCAGAGAACGGATCCGCCGGATGGACGCCGGAGTCTCTATGATTCTGCATTCTGCATTCAGCCTCTGTATTCAAATGAATGGCGCCGCCTTGGCTGGGAAGCCGTGATCGTTTTTTTTTTTTAATTTCAGGCTTCCCAGCCTAGAGGTGAGATGTGAGGTCTTATTGACCCCATATCTTACTGTAAAGAGGACCGATCATGCCATATTCCTATTACAAGGGATGTTTACATTCCTTGTAATAGGAATAAAAGTGATTCATTTTTTTTTTTTTAAGTGTCAAACTAAAAAATATAAAGTAAAATAAAAAAAAAAAAAATTTAAGCGCCCCTGTCCCGTGTGCTCGCACGCAGAAGCGAACGCATATATAAGTCCCGCCCACATATGAAAAAGGTGTTTAAACCACACATGTGAGGTATCGCCACGAACGGTAGAGTGAGAGCAATAATTCTAGCCCTAGACCTCCTCTGTAACCCAAAACATGTAACTAGTAAAAATTTTTAAAGCGTTGCATATGTGGATTTTTAAGTACCGAAGTTAGGCGCCATTCCATGAGCGTGTGCAATTTTGGAAGTGTGACATGTTAGGTATCTCTTTACTCAGCGTAACTTCATCTTTCACATTATGCAAAAAAATTGGGCTAGCTTTACTGGTGTGTTTTTTTTAAAGCACAAAACAGTTTTGCAATGACCGCTATTGCAGGTCTCTAGGGTCTCTGCTAAAAAAACATATATAATGTTTGGGGGTTCTATGTAATTTTCTAGCAAAAAAAAAATATGTTTTTACATGTAGGGGAGAAATGTCAGAATTGGCCTGGTTGGTAAGTGGTTGAAAACAATAATTAAAAAAAAAAAAAACATTTTAAAATTGGGGGATTTGGGATGATACATGTCTCCCAAGGCAGTAACCGGGGCAGTACCCGGGCCCCCATACCCTTTTTATGGCATATAAGCCTTCAAAATGGGGACTTTTAATTTCTCATGTTCGGTTTCCATAGACTTCATTGGAGTTTGCGGTTCAGGGCCGAACCTTTCCCCTGTTTGGGAGCTCTGCTGCAAACCGGTCCATCTCTATTTACAAGTTAAAGGCTTTATTTTTATTTGGTATTTTTTTTAATATTTCCCTAAAAGTATTAATAAAAAAATAAAAAAGTGAACATTATTTTGTTAATTAGAGAAGAAAAAGATGAAAGGCTGACCTATGTTAAGAGCAGTGCCACATCCAATATTCAAGACAGAGATAAAGAAGGTTCCCCTAAGTGGACTTTTAAGGCACTTAATTTATATCATATATGAAAAGTGTAGCAAAGTATACAGAAAAATGTAATAATGGACAGATTTTATTTATAGATAAACAACATTTAAAAAATTATAACGAAACATTGATTTGTCTAAACAATACGTTTCTATCACCATAAGGAGTATATGCATAAGAAAACCTCCTCACACCCAACGCGTTTTGCTATATAGACTAATCCTTCTTCAAGGGTGCAGAAAATAAGAGAGGTTCATCTAAGATGTAATTAAAGATACATAATCAATAAAAAAGTCAAGACATGTAAGGGTACAAAAAATGGCATGCTTAAAGTGTTACAATATAGCACCTACGTAAGGTTAGATGGTGAGGTAGTTTTACAATGCTTTGTTAAATCACATTAAAAACTTGCAGTTAGAGTAGCACCGAATAATTGAGCCGGTGAGATAGCTGTCTTAAGGCAACAGGGGGCATCAGAGTGATCTATAAATGGGAGCTGAGTAATGATGTCCTCAGGAGAAAGAAGTTTCCCCTGCACTCCACGGCAGCGATACGGCCAGAAGAATATACTGAGGCAAATGGAATCCCTGGGAGTAAAGAAAAATGTACTGAGAATATAAATCCAGATCAAGATGTGCTGGATATGTAGTGAAATTAGGTATTTTATAGTTATAATGTGTATTATATATACACATATGCCTGGTGATCATAGGAATACTAATAATAGTGTTTATAATAGAAATTATTAAAATTCAAAGAGCATTGTCTTAAGTACCTGGAAATGTGTCCAGGTACCGGGGTGATCAGCAGTATGTTAATATGAGTACTGTTGGAGCTGTGATATATAGTTACTACAGACAAAAGAGCTGCCTGAATAGCTCAGTTAGGCAAAGTTAAAGATATATATATATAATATGAGGTTATATTAATAGCAGGTAAGTATTTAAACCTGCATATATAGGTACACAATAAGTGTCTGGTTTAATGCAAGAAAAACTCACCGAGGGATGTATTATATAAAAGCCTTTTTGTCTATTAACAAAGGGCTAAAATAAAATATTGGTCACTGGCTGTGTAAGTTAGAAATTGACATATAGGCTAACAATGGGGAGAGCAAATATGTGAAAAGGTGATTACCTTAGTATGGGAGAGGTTGAGGAGACCAGCCGCACATCCCGACATCCAGCAAAAAAGTGCTTGATTTGGGAGTGAACTGGCCATGGATTATAAAGGTGGTAAATCCCGATCAGCTGGTGGAATGAATTGCACACAGCTGATACTTGGGATAGTTGCCAGGGAGACCTCTGAGCTGCCCCCTGGGGTGTGACGCCGCACGTCGGAGCGGCGTCACGCACACCCAGCCCACTGACACAATATGCCAACTCGGAGGACTGTGCATGTCCATCAGTGTGGCAAGATGGAGGCTGTGGGTGATGATGTAATACATCTATCAGCCTCCAAAGGCGCCGCCCAGAAGAGGAACTGGGCAGCTTTTTGTGCCAGGTAATTCCCGTGGTCAACCGCAGCACAAAGAGGGCTAGGGGGGACAAACAAACCCCAAAAGGACAATCTGCAAAATTATTATAGACAAGATGGACATGTTCATCCACATTATATATAAAAAAGGGGGTAAATACATTGTCTGATGTCCAGATGGATATAGAAAAGGGAAGACAGCCGATCTCAATTAAACAGCAGTAGAAAAAAGGAAAAGATGCTGTAGGCAGGAGATAATGAAGCTAAACATAATTTGAAAGACAAATAAATCATACAATTACATAGTGTTGGCAATAAAAACACAAACAGTAACAATCAACAAACATTAGTAGTATTGGAATGCTTTACACAATACTAAATTGCAAGAAACCAAAGGGAAATTTAACAGCAGTGATTGATATAGAGACATCCAAACATGTATAAAAAGAGATTTTTGGCAAAGGATGGCTGAATAAGAATAGATTCCCTAAAAGCACGGTAAGAAGGGTCGAGATCAATTTTTCCATTCCACTGGATGAAAATCCCTCAAGGAATGGTTTAAAGGATATGGCTTTGTTTAAACCGGTGAGCAAAGTAGCTTTCAACAAATAAATCTACCTTAGTTCCATTTGGAGGAGGGTTTTATTCCAGTCCCCCCCCCCGGGATTGGGATGTATCCTATCAAGGATCAAAAATTTGACCCTGGGAAATATTCCGCCATGTACTATGGATACATGGCGTCCCAGGGGAAGGTCAGGATTGCAGACCTGCATGCTGACAATATGCCTGTAGGCCCTCCTCCAAAATTCGAATTTAGTCTTCCCAATGTAGAAGCAGTTGCAGCTGCATTGCAGCATATAGACTACTCCAAAGTGTTTTGGATAGAATGTTTTGCCATTGGGGACGGTAGGGTTTCTTTGCATGAGCATATATTTGCAGTAGTGACAAGTGCCGCATATAAAGGTACCTTTGTATTTGCAATGCGTTCTAATCGATTCACTTCTAAATTCACTGCTGACAACTTTGTCACTGATGGAATGGGCTCTTATAAAAGTAAAAAGAGGTTTGTCTGGGACAAAATGTCCTATGGATGGATCTAGAGTCAACATGTGCCAATATTTCTCAACAATTATTTTGTTAATTAGGATTGTCAGCTATTACAGCAGCAGCAATTGCAAATCTCTGATGCCATTTTTGCACCTAGACAATGCCAATGAGTGAAAAGGGGGGGGGGAGTACTATACATATCCTTAGTATCTTTGAGCAGGTATATCACGTCTAGAGTCCGTAACTGGTTAATGTATTTGTAATTCCCGTGGCATTTAATACAGTATATCTAAGTATTGGTCATACTACTTTTTGGTGCAAATATTACATTTACTGGTCCCTGAAGTCACAAACAAGTAGCTGTAATTAGTGCACCCAGTGCCATATTTGGTGGTTCTATTCAGCAGTTGACAAAGTCAGTAAAGGGTCCCTATGCAGAAGTCATATTTGGGCCTAATTATTACTATCATAAGAGCAAGAAACATATGCATTATATAAAACTGATTGAATTGTCAGATAAAACAATCATCTTTGTGAATGTACTCATTCGTGCAAAAAAACCCCCACCAAAAATTTTTTGTGAAATAAATATTTTTTATTTAATAACATTTATTTTTAACACAAGAGAGAAGATTACATCAACAACGGTGTAAATTTTTGTGATATGAGAGGTTCATAGAATATGCTGCAAACAACAAATTTTCCATCATCGAAATTAAATTTCAGCTGAGATGTATTGTAATGTTGAAGAGGTAATGAAATAACTTGAAAATTAAAAGGATAGAGAATCAATGGAAAGATGAAGTCCATAAAATCCCATAAACCAACCTCAACAGCCAAAGAAAGGCGTCTTCTTATAAAAATTACAGCAAAAGCAGTTATAGCTTGCTCAAAATCACTCAGTGTCACAAAAAGTTAGGTGATATGCCACGTACACACGATCGGACTTTATGGCATACTTGGTCCAACATTCTTCCCGCCGGACTTTCCGGCAGACTATCGCCGGATTTTCTGAACGGACGGTCTTGCCTACACACGACCGGACTTTCCGGCAGGCTAAGTCCGCACTTCTTTCCGACGGACTTTCGCCGGAGTTACGGCGGACTTTCAGAATGAACGGACTTGCCCACACACGGACAAGTCCGTTCATTTTGAACATGACTCGGGTACGACGGGACTAGAAAAGGAAGTCAATCTCGCCGCTTTTATCAGCGAGATTGACACCTTGCGAGCCCCATCGCAGGCATACCAGGCCCTTAGGTCTGGTATGGGTTTTAAGGGGAACCCCCTACGCCGAAAAAACGGCGTGGGGTCCATGCTAAGGTCCATACCAGACCCCGATCCGAGCACGCAGCCTAGCCAGTCAGGAAAGGGGGTGGGGACGAGCGAGTGCCCCCCTCCTGAACCTTACTAGGCCGTATGCCCTCAACATGGGGGGGGTAGGTGCTTTGGGGGAGGGGGCGCCCTGCGAGCCCCCCCACCACAAAGCACCTTGTCCCCATGTTGATGAGGACAAGGGCCTCTTCCCGACATCCCTGGCCATTGGTTGTCGGGGTCTGCGGGCAGGGGGCTCATCGGAATCCTTGGAGCCCCCTTTAATAAGAGGGCCCCAAGATCCCAGCCCCCCACCCTATGTGTATGAGTATGGGGTACATGGTACCCCTACCCATTTACCTAGCGAAAAAGTGTCAATAATAAAACACACTACACAGGTTTTTAAAATAATTTATTAGACAGCTCCGGGGGGTCTTCCTCCGGCTTCGGGGGTCTTTTTCTGACTTCGGGGGTCCCTTCGGTTCCTCTTCTCCCGGCGTCCGGTTGGTTCTTCTCCGCTCTCTCTGGCCAGTGTTCCAGTTCTTCTGCCGGCTCCTCCGCTGTCTTATTGCCGCTCTTTTGCCAGCAGAGGCCTGGACTTCTGGCTTCTTGTCTTCTTGGCTTCTTCCCTTTTCTCTTCTCCAGAACTAGACACGACGGTCTCTCCGTCTGGACTGCTTTCTGAGCGCTCCGCTGTGACTTATATAGGCGGAGACCCCGCCCCCTTATGTCATCACAGTCCCTGGGCATGCTGGGACTGTGACGTTTTAGGGGGCTTGGTCAACATCACCCGGTGACCATGCCCCCTAAAACGTCACAGTCCCAGCATGCCCAGGGACTGTGACGGCATAAGGGGGTGGGGTCTCCGCTTATATAAGTCACAGCGGAGCGCTCAGAGAGCAGTCCAGCCAGAGAGACCGTCATGTCAACATCTGGAGAAAAGAAGAGGGAAGAAGACAAGAAGCCAGAAGTCTGGGCCTCCACTGGCAAAAGAGCGGCATGAAGACAGCGGAGGAGCCGGCAGAAGAACTGGAACACCAGCGAGTCCGGCAGACTAAGATTTGAAACATGTTTCAAATCTAGGTACGGCGGACTTTTGGAAAAAAAAAGTCCACTGGAGCCTGCACACGATCGGATTGTGTGGCGGACTCTGGTCCGCCGGACCAAGTATGCTGGAAAGCCCGCTCGTATGTACGCGGCAATACAGTTTGTGAGTTCCTTTTTATCACAGCACTGCAATTGTCCTAAAAAAACTATGTAGGAGTGGAAGGTTTTCCCAATCAGTCAACTATCTGCTGGGTGATGTGTGACTGTATTGTTTGTCAACTTTAGGGAAAAAAAAGGCAAACCTGCTACCTCTAGTTTATGTGGCCCTACTATAGCCTTGTCCCCCTTTTACCTCCATACACAGCACCTCTGCTTCTCATTTAAGTCCTGTCTCTCACTGTAATATTTTTTGGGAGGTAAATTACATTTCTAGCTTGTACTGGTATTAGGGGGTTCTTAGCCCCCCCCCCCCCAAAAAAAAAAAAAAAAAAAAAAATATATATATATATATATATATATATATATATATATACACACACACACTATATTACCGAAAGTTTTGGTACGCCTGCCTTTACACGCACATGAACTTTAATGGTATCCCAGTTTTAGTCCGTAGGATTCAATATTGAGTTGGCCCACCCTTTGCAGCTATAGCAGCTTCAACTCTTCTGTGAAGGCTGTCCACAAGGTTTAGGAGTGTGTCTATGGGAATGTTTGACCATTCTTTCAGAAGTTCTAAAAAAATTGTATCACAACAAAGTGGTACTGTGGATACGACACACTGGTAGTTAATGCCATTTCCCGATAATTTGAATCATTGGAAAAAGTTTGGAATGATGGACTTTATAGGCATAACACAGAAAAGTTTTTTGTTAAAAAGAGCTTCAGTATTTATTACAAAAAATAAAACTAGAGAACACATACATAGACTTACATAAATTCACAGATAATACCCATGAGCATGTTAAATACACCATCTACATAATTAATAAATATTGAACAAAATTCGGATAACCGAGCAGTTCACTATTTCCAGTAGTAACAGATTTCAGAGAGACAGTGTAACGTATATAACTCAGCTCAGCTTGCTCTACATGTTACGCGTTCAATAACGCTTCCTCAGGCATATTATTTTTCACAGAAAAAAAGATATATAAAATAGGATGAGCGGGGAGTACTATCCTTTACCTTAGTAGGTGTCCAGAAAGGGCAGGTCTTCAATGAAGTGGTCTTGATGCAGTATTTTGTAGAGCTCCCCGCTCTGATGACAGCACCATGCCAGGTAATAATCTTCCCTTGATGTAGTTATATTCAGAATCTCGGATTTAGCCATATTTATTTTAAAGTTTGTTCATTTCCCATAACTCAACTCCTTTAAGACTATCGGGATTGTTGTCCTGGGGTTAGAAATATAAAAAAGCAAATCATCCGCATATGCGGCTACCCTCTACTCCTTTTCTCCTACTCTGATTCCTTTAATATCTGGGTTTTTACGAATTGCGGCCAATAGTGGTTCCAATGCTATTATGAACAACATTGGAAAGAGGGGGCAACCCTGTCTTGTCCCGTTAAATAATTAAAGGGGAGAAGACAGGGTTCCATTTATTCTAATTTTAGCCATTGGGTGATGGTAAAAGGACGAGATCCATCTCATCATCCTCTCACCAAACCCCAAATATCTCAATGTTTCAAACATGAAGCCCCAATCCACTCTGTTAAAAGCCTTTTCGGCATCAATTGACAAAAGGACAGACGGGTCTCTCTCCCAGTTGCTTCATGTATCAGGAAGATGGATTTCAAAGAGTTATCCCTCCCCTCCCTGTCACGAACCCTACCTGATCGTTATGGATCCACCTTGGTAACAAAGGTTTCAGTCTTTCTACTATTATTTTGGCAAAGATCTTAAGATTCGTATTTAATAGCGATATTGGCCTATAACTCCCTGAGGATGCTGGATCCTTCCCCTCTTTTAAAATAAGAGTAATATGTGCCAGTAATGACTCCTCCTTAAGTGTCTCTCCTTCTGCCAGTGCGTTCAAATAATCGCACAGCTTATACTAAGAATTTTGAAATCTTTTATAATACACAATGGAGTATCCATTGGGGCTCTGACTCTTTCCCAGGGTCATATTCTTTATTGCTCTATCCACCTCTTCTTGCAAAATTGTGGCTTCTAGATATTCAGACTCCTCCTTAGATGTCCTGGGAAGGTCTAGGCCCCATAGATACTCCTGATCTTCAAGTTTCTGTGTCTCTCTATCTTCCCCTCTCTGACTCACATTGTATAGAGTACTATAATAAGAATGAAATGTATCTGCAATTTCAGGAGAAGAATACACCATCTCTCCCTTATTGTTCCTGATTTTAAGGATCGTGGACCTATTCTTTTTTCCTTTACTCTTCTAGCCATCCATTTCCCCGATTTATTAGCCCATTGGTATCTTTCTTTATTTACTAAGTGAAAAGCGTGATTTCTCTCCTGCTCTAACAATTCCTCTAACTCTTTTCTTTTTACTATTAATTCTTGCCTCTCTGAGATACCATTGGGTCTCCTTACTTGCTCTAATTCCTGTATCTCTTTATATAAAAGGGACATCTTTTTTCCCCCTTTCTTTCTTTTTCCCTGCCCCTATCCTGATCAGAATTCCCGTTACAAAGGCCTTATGTGTTTCCCACAAAATTGGCCTTGGGACATCTGCTGTGTCATTGGCCTAAAAAAAGGCCTCCGACTCCTGCTCAATCCTTTTAACTATTTTAGGGTCCTGAATAAGGGAATCATTCAGTTTACAGTTTTTCCCCATCGGGAGGTCCCCTAATATTAAGACATAGTCAATCCTTGAGAATGTTCAATGGACAAAGGAATAAAAAGTATAGTTTTGTTCCCCTGAATGCCTAATCCTCCATGCGTCCATCAGCTGAAAGTCCAATAGCACTTTTTTATTGCTCTTTGCCTTTGAGCCGTGAACTGGGAGGAGCTCCCAGAAGTATCTAACCTTGGATCTATGCTCCAGTTTAAGTCACCTGCAATTATTAATTTCCCTTCTTTGAAAACATCAAGTTTTTTCAGTGTTCCCTTTAAAAATTTATTAGGGTCCTTATTTGGGGAGTGGATGTTTTCAATTGTACACACCATATTAAACAGTTTCCCTCTTATGAAAAGGAACCTTCCCTCCGGATCAGCCAAACGCCCCTCCACCGTAAACACCATCGACTTATCGAAACCAATGGCCACTCCCCTTGAGTGCTGTGATGTTGTGTCTCCATAGAACCATACAGGAAACTGGTGTGACTATAGTCTACACCCTGAAGCATGTGTAATATATGTTTCCTGGATACATACCATGTTTGTTCCCAACAAATTCAGCTCGTTATTTATTTTGTACCTTTTTTTTGGAGTGTTTAGTCCCCTCACATTATAAGTGACCAAATTTACCAGGACCATGATTCAGTACAGGGACCGGCGTCTGCTTGTTCGGAGGAAGCAACAAAAGAGCATAGAGGAAGAAGAGAGAGGGAAAGAAGGAGGAGAAGAACGAAGAGAAAATTAAAAAAACACCACCCCTAGAGCCCCCAATCCCCCCAACCCCCCCCCCCATCTGGAACAATAAAAAAGGCTGGACAGGTTCCCTCTTTCTGTTCAATATATGGACCCAGCCAACATTATCCCGATGTCGCCTCATCTCCATATCTTCCATGGGACACCTGCATCTGACACCTCTAAGTCCCCTACCAGTACCCCCAACCCCCCCATAACCCCACTCACCCCCCATCGCTATCCTTTATTTACATTTTACCTTCAGTGTTTCCCTGCTCTTTCCCTAGCAATCAGAGCTTCCTCTATGTGAGACCCCCTCCCCGTCCCCCCATCTCTTCCTGCCCCTACAGTCCATCTCACGTTGCCCTGGGGAGGCAAAGCTCTTTCCCCCTCCCCCCAACCTGGTAAGGGGGGGGGTAAAATGTTCAGTTTATGGCAGAAGTCCGTCAACTCTTCTGGAGATCTTAAGACTGCCGTTCAGCCATCTTTCTTTTCTTTGAGGCAGGCTGGAAAACCCCATTGATAAGATATATTTGATATCCTCATTAGCTCTGTTAAAGGTTTAAGGAGTCTCCTTCTCATTAAAGTCTGTGTTGATAAATCAGAAAAAATCTCCTTCATAAAAAATTCCTGATGCATTCCGCATTTTCCCCATATTTTGGATTTTTCTTCCACATAGTGAAACCTTACTATGACATCTCCTGGACTCTCTGTCCTCTGGGTAGGATACCTAATAATCCTGTGCACTCTATCGATTTTCAATATCTCTGTCATTTCTCTCTCCTGCAAGGGGTTAAACAGCTCTTCTATCACTTTTAACAGTTCCTCATTACCATGCTTCTCTGGGAGACCATTTATTCACGGATTTTTACGTCAGCTCCGGTTCTCTTGGTCCTCCAACTTATATAGGAGGGCTCTATTTGTTAGCTGCAGGGTTTTAATCTGTTCATTTATATTCTCCAATCTTTGATCATGATCGTCCAGTCTCCCCTCTAACTCTTCAACCCTTCCTAGGACTTGCCCAATATCTGACCTTAATGCGGCAATGTCTACTTTTAACGATATTTCCATTTTTACCAGCATCTCCGCCAGCATCTCTTTAATTGCCAGGACTTCCTCCTGAGCTCCCATTGATTGTGGGGTTTCTTCCCTTGGTGACAGAAAAAAATATATATAAAAAATTGCGCTTCAAAGTGTCTAAAATTATATTAAAAAAGCAGCGATGTCTAAATGTGACACAAACACATAAATAAACAAAGGAGAAAATTGAATGACTCGCGCTATATGGATATATGTGTGGCCAAATTTGTCACACAGAGTGCTCTCTGTCTGAACACATGAGGAGAAGGAGCCCTCCCTTTTTTCTCTCCTATGATGACACCACTATGCTGAGGGTTGAGCCCCCTTCTTGTGGATCCATCCATCTCTACTCCAGCACCTGATGCCCTTTTCCAGCTTCCATTCCCATCTCCGCTCCATCTCCGTCCCTGGGAAGTCCGGATTACTAGGATCTCAAAAGCTCCTTTAGACCCTCTGTAACGGGGGGTCATGGGGTTCTGGTAAGCGGCCAGGCTCTTACTTTTGGTGGTGGTTCTACATATTTGAGGTTCCATGCGGTTGCAAGACCTGCGATTGCCAAACTCACTCTGTCTTGAGTTCCTTTTTTTTTGGACTATTTTTGATTTCTTCACATGGGTTTCTTTCCAGTGTATTTTATTTGGATTTCATTTTTTAATTGTTTGCACTGATTGTGATACATTATTGCACTGATGTTTTATGTTTCATTGATCATTTTTGTGATCTGTTTGCACTGATTGTGATATATCACTACACAGATGGTTTATATATTCACTGACATTGTATCAAGTGCTCTCTGTGTGACAAATTTGGCCACACATATATCCATATAGCGCGAGTCATTCAATTTTCTCCCTTCTTCCCTTGGTGGTTCGCCTCCTTCTTTCTTCTTCTGAACCCCATTCTGAGCTTTAGGGCCTCCCTGGTTGTTACTCCCATTGCTTTTTAGCCGGCTAGAGTCATTTTGTTTCCCTGCCTTAATTTAATCCTCCTGCGTCTTTTGCCTGCTTGTTCCTATTCGCAATGCAATCCCCTGCTTGGGGCTGCCATGTCCATCCTCTACTATACTAGTGTCTGCGGACATATATGAATACTGGGTTGATTTCCAGGTTATATACCTTAAATGAGCTAGCAGGTGACTAAGCAGTGCCAAAGTACACTCCAGGTCACCTATAATCCTTCCACATTACTAAGGGGGAGACATAAGCTCAATACAAGTCTATTTCAATCTGATGAGAGCATGTAATTGAATTGCTGTATAAAGATACATTTTTCTACCGGAGTCCGGATGGTCTCCTACCCCTTCTTTAAATGATTCTGCAGCGATGACATCTCTCCTGGGAACCGACAACCTTGCCTTCTTCACCTCTCCTTCGCATTAACACAGAGGGGAGAGTCTGTGCCACAGCCGGAGAGGTCATAGTCCAAGATTACACCTTGAACCCTGGAATGAATGAAGGTACTGATAGGAGTGGTGCTTATTTTTATAGTGACTGTAGTGCACTTCCGACAGAAACAACTGAATACTGTCCGTGATACTTTATTTATTTGCACTAACATACAATTTTTTCAGGACAAGCTTTCCAGATGTGCCCCCAGGCCTTTTCTGACACTTTTTGTTTACAAGTAAAAACCAGAGAATAAAATGGCGGTCATTGCAATTTTTTTGTCACACGGTATTTGTGCAGTTGTTTTCAATCAATGATTTTCCATTTTTTTGGGAAAAAATACACTTTAATTTTTTAAAAACATAATATGTAATCCGATTTTTTTGTATAATGTGAAAGATGATGTTACCAAATGGTGCCAAACTACGGTACCTAAAAATTTCCATAGGCAACGCTTTAAAATTCTTTACAGGTTACCACTTTAGAGTTACAGAGGAGGTCTAGTGCTAGAATTATTGCTCTTGTTAGGTTGTTCACGGTAATACCTCACATGTGTGGTGTGAACACTGTTTATATATGTGGGCGTGACCGATGTATGCATTCACCACTGCGAGTGGGCACTGGGGGGCGCTTTAATTTTTTTTTTTCGAAATTTATTTTATTGTTTTCTTTCTTTTTTTTTTTTTTTCTTTTTAATCTGTCACTTTTATTCCTATCACAAGGAATGTAATCCCTTGTGATAAAAAAAAAGGCATTACAAGTCTTCTTAATTGAGAGATGTGGGGTCAATAAAATGCCACATCTCTTCTCTACAATGGAAAGCATCGGATAAAAAAAAAAAAATTGATCTGATGCTTAAAAATAAAAATGGCCTTGTTTACATTTGCCGTGAACCGGAAGTGATGCAAGTCGTCGATCTGGGCCTCTTAGGCCTTATAGATAAGTAGAGACAATCTTTCCTCTGCGTATCGCTATGGCCAGCTGCCGAAAAACCACCGGATTGGTTCTTGTGCTTCATATTGAGCCAGGTAAACCTGAGAACCATTGGAAAGCGTCGGGATGGGGGGGTTGGGACCCCTCCCACCGCTTCTTCAAGTGATCCAGTGCCTAATCAGCTGCTCGGATCACTTTTATCAGAAAGACTGGTAACTGAAGAAATTTTAATACCGGGGTTATGGCAACTAGCTGCAGCCATTACCCCAGTATTAAAGTGGAAAAAAACTGCGCTAAAGTATCAATAAAAATTAATCACTAGAATCAAAATTCAATAAGCAGCAGCTCAATGTGAGATATACACAGAAAAACAGAAAGAAGAAGCCAAGCTCGCAAAGTCCAATTTACAAATAGTTGATTGTAGAAATGGAGACCATCTCTCATATGGCAAGAAAGGTGCATTAAATATCATCAATTCTTCTAACATTAACACCACAGTGAGTTCGTTCAATAAGTGTGCCACCACCTTAAGAAAAACTCGCTTACCAGATAGCAAGCAAAACCAGGCATGTGGCTATTATAGCCCAGCCAAGGCCTTTGCTTGCACAGAAGATCGTAGAGATAAGCAATGGATGGATGATTGCACAGATATATTCAAACACCGATGACACTGCTCAATCCAGGACCATTAATTCAGCATCTCAGTCAGCAGTAACCCAGAAAGAGAGAATTTTTAAGCTCGCTAAGAGGTGATGGCGACAGCTACTTGCTTTCTAGCAACCGTTAACATCATCAGTTGCTAGGATGTTGGTGGCTAGCTTGCAAAGCATCCTCGATGGCTAGAGGCATACAGCTGCTTGCGCCCCAGCAACTCGACACGTGCAATTCGTTTCGTTCCGAATTTGTTTTTTAATGAATTTCAACAAATTCGTTCATTCGGAAATACCCAAATTAACGAAAACCCGTTTAACAAATTTTTTCGAATGTTCATAAGTTCGAATATTCGAAAATTTGTTAAATCATACATTCGTAAACTTGTACATTCGTAAATTCGTACATTCGTAAATTCGTACATTCGTAAATGCGTACATTCGTACATTCGTAAATTCGTGCATTCGTAAATGCATAAATTCATAAATTTGTACATTTGTAAATTAGTAAATTTGGAAATTCGTAAATTTGGAAATCTGAAATAATAATTAACTAATAATAACTTAACTATTACTAACTATTAAATTATAGGTATTGTAATTTCCTTTCAAATTTGGCTGTTAGCAAACTTAACACATACAAATTTATCCCAAGTTACGAATTATCTGAAATAACGAATGCCGTATCCAAACCAATGGAACATAATGAGTTAATAATTATAAATAACAATAATAAAAAACTTTTTATTATTATTATTATTTATTATTAAATTGTTCCGTTCCATTTGTTTAGATGCAGCATTCCTTATTTCGGATAATTCATAACTTGGGATAAATTTGTATTCGTTACGTTCACTAACAGACAAATTTGAAAGGAAATTACAATACCTATAATTTAATAGTTAGTTACTATTTCAGATTTTTGAATTTTCGGGTTTTTGGATTTTCAAATTTCGATTTTTACAAATTTCCGAATTTTCTAATTTACAAATGTACGAATTTCCGAATATATGAATCTTCTAATTTACGAATGTATGAATTTACGAATGTGCGAACGTACAAATTTCCGAATGTACGAATTTATGAATTTACGAATATACGAATGTGCGAATGTACGAATGTACGAATTTACGAATTTACAAATGTACGAATTGCGATCATAACGAATGACCCGAAAAATGAAAAAAAAAATAAACAAATGGAACGAAAATGAAAATGAACAAATTTTTTGGCAGTGCACATGTCTACTAGCAACCAAACATGCTTACGAACACTTAGCAAGAAGTTCTTATTTACTGGCGTTAATAGTATTAACTCGAAATTAATGATTTCCAGCTGCAACTGCAGGCTCAATTCTGTGAGCAAACATTTTATTTTTTTTACTTGTTTGCCAGACTGTGAACACTCAATGTTTGTACGACCTCTGGGTGGTTGTGAACATGAACCCCATCCCTGGTTGTTATCAGGGAGCGAGAAGGGGGGTTTAGAGGGATTTCAAGGAGTGCAGAGGTGGGAGAATGCATATTCTAGATTGTTACCATCAGAGTGAGTAATGATGTGTTATTGTAGGTCTTAATATGAGGTAGTAGGGGTGTTAGCAGTCACAGGGATGTTAAAGTCGCCAAGAATAATAGCGGGTATTTCAGAGGAGAGAAAGTAGGGCAGCCAGGTAAGCAGGTAGGTAAGTTACCAGGGATGGACATAATAAGGTCAAGGACAGAGATAGGCTTGTTACAGATAGAGTGCGCATTCTAAGGGGTACATCAGTTTGAGGTCCTGGTTCTTGGAAGCAGGAGAATAGATTTTGTGGAATATACCTGCTGTGGAAATAGGGTGTTGGATGTGGGGATAAAAGGCAGATAGCAAAGGGTCAGGATTAAAACTGGGCATAGATTCCGCCATCCACACAACTAAGGTAGATGTTAGAATCCCCTACTTGGACATTGTATTCTAACAGCAGCTCCAAATGCTGTCAGAATACACTAATAAGCAGCTCCAGACAATTAGCTGTAAATTAGCTGACAAATGAGAGCGGGCGGGATGCTTTGTTGTTCTGGGAAGACGTCATATAATGTCACCCCAGTCTCACCATGCCTGCGCAGGATCGCGGTTGCGCTGTGTCACTGGGACATGGCGCCACCCCCTGATCTCGGTAAATGATGCGACTCTTTACCCATGTGATCAGCTGTGCCAATCACAGCTGATCCCATGTAAACAAGGAAATGCCGTTTATCATCTCTCCTCGCCTCACACTGACAGAGTGTGAGGAGAGCCGATCAGCAGCATCTCCTCACAGGTACAGATAATCAGGGCACTGATCATCAGTGGAGCCCCAATAGTGCCCAGAGGTGATGCCAATCTGTGCTCATCAGTGAGGCCAATCTGTGCTCACCAGTGCCGCTCATTAGTGTTGCCCATCAGTGCTGCCCATCAGTGCCGCCTATCATTGCCAATAAGCGCCGCCTATTAGCAGTGCCGGACTGGCCTACCGGGATACCGGGAATTTTCCCAGTGGGCCGGCTGCCTGGCTGTCCTTGGGGCCGCTGTGAGAGCAGCGGAGCCTGAAAAAATATGGCTGCGGGGCCGGGACGACATGCAGCTGCGCAGGCGCCAGCGCTGTTCCAAAGCTAGCTGTGCTCGGGAAAGCCCGTACACGCTCTGCAGTTTTCGGAAAGGCAGGCGCATGCGCAGTGACACGCACGCGCCATTTTTAAAAGTAAAGCAGTAGCGTTCAGTGAGGGCTCGCCTGGTGATGTGCGCCTCTTCCAACGTCCTCTCCGCAGCATCTGACCTCTCCTGTCGTCCCCTCCGCAGCCTCTGACCTCTCCTGTAATTCCCTCTGCAGCCTCTGACCTCCTGTCGTCCCCTCCGCAGCCTCTGACCTCCTGTCATCCCCTCCGCAGCCTCTGACCTCTCCTGTTGTCCCCTCTGCAGCCTCTGACCTCTCCTGTCATCCCCTCCGCAGCCTCTGACCTCTCCTGTCTTCCCCCCACAGCCTCTGACCTCCTGTTGTCCCCTCCACAGCCTCTAACCTCTCCTGTCGTCCCCTCTGCAGCCTCTGACCTCCTGTCTTCCCCCTGCAGCCTCTGACCTCCTGTCATCCCCTCCGCAGCCTCTGACCTTTCCTGTCATCCCCTCCGCAGCCTCTGACCTTTCCTGTCATCCCCTCCGCAGCCTCTGACCTCTCCTGTCGTCCCCCGCAGCCTCTGACCTCCTGTCGTCCCCTTCGCAGCCTCTGACCTCTCCTGATGTCCCCTTCGTAGCTTCTAACCTCCTGTTGTCCACTCCGCAGCCTCTGATGTCCTGTCGTCCCCTCTGCAGCCTCTGACCTCTCCTGTCATCCCCTCCACAGCCTCTGACCTCCTGGCGTCCCCTCCGCAGCCTTTGACCTCCTGTCGTCCCCTCCGCAACCTCTGACCTCTCCTGTCATCCCCTCTGCAGCCTCTGACCTCTCCTGTCATCCCCACCACATGCTTCTGACCTCTCCCATCATCCCCCCGCAGCCTCTGACCTCCTGTCGTCCCCTCTGCACCCTCTGACCTCTCCTGTCGTCCCCCCCGCAGCCTCTGACCTTTCCTGTTGTCCCCTCTGCAGCCTCTGACCTCTCCTGAGGTCCCCTCCACAGCCTCTGACCTCCTGTTGTCCCCTCCGCAGCCTCTGACCTCCTGTTGTCCCCTCTGCAGCCTTTGACCTCTCCTGTCGTCCCTTCCACAGCCTCTGATCTCTCCTGTCGTCTCCTCCACAGCCTCTGACCTCTCCTGATGTCCCCTCCGTAGCCTCTGACCTCCTGTTGTCCACTCTGCAGCCTCTGACCTTCTGTTGTCCCCTCTGCAGCCTCCGACCTCACCTGTCATCCCCTCCACAGCCACTGATCTCTCCTGTCATCCTCTTCGCAGCCTCTGACCTCCTGTCGTCCCCTCCGCAGCCTCTGACCTTTCCTGTCATCCCCTCCGCAGCCTCTGACCTCTCCTGACGTCCCCTCTGTAGCCTCTGACCTCCTGTTGTCCACTCTGCAGCCTCTGACCTTCTGTTGTCCCCTCTGCAGCCTCTGACCTCCTGTCGTCCCCTCTGCAGCCTCTGACCTCTCCTGTCGTCCCCTCCGCAGCCTCTGACCTCCTGTCGTCCCCTCCGCAGCCTCTGACCTCTCCTGTCGTCCCCTCCGCAGCCTCTGACCTCCTGTCGTCCCCTCCGCAGCCTCTGACCTTTCCTGTCTTCCCCTCCGCAGCCTCTGACCTCTCCTGTCATCCCCTCCGCATGCCTTTGACCTCTCCCATCGTCCCCCCACAGCCTCTGACCTCCTGTTGTCCCCTCTGCAGCCTCTGACATCTCCTGTCATCCCCTCCACAGCCTCTGATCTCTCCTGTCATCCTCTTCGCAGCCTCTGACCTCTCCTGACGTCCCCTCCGCAGCCTCTGACCTCCTGTCGTCCCCTCCGCAGCCTCTGACCTTTCCTGTCATCCCCTCCGCAGCCTCTGACCTCTCCTGACGTCCCCTCTGTAGCCTCTGACCTCCTGTTGTCCCCTCTGCAGCCTCTGACCTTCCGTTGTCCCCTCTGCAGCCTCTGACCTCCTGTCATCCCCTCTGCAGCCTCTGACCTCCTGTCATCCCCTCCGCAGCCTCTGACCTTCTGTTGTCCCCTCTGTAGCCTTTGACCTCTCCTGTCGTCCCCTCCACAGCCTCTGATCTCTCCTGTCGTCCCCTCCACAGCCTCTGACCTCTCCTGATGTCCCCTCCGTAGCCTCTGACCTCCTGTTGTCCACTCTGCAGCCTCTGACCTTCTGTTGTCCCCTCTGCAGCCTTTGACCTCTCCTGTCGTCCCCTCCACAGCCTCTGATCTCTCTTGTCGTCCCCTCCACAGCCTCTGACCTCTTCTATCATCCCCTCTACAGCCTCTGACCTCTTCTGATGTCCCCTCCGTAGCCTCTGACCTCCTGTTGTCCCCTCGGCAGCCTTTGACCTCTCCTGTCGTCCCCTCCACAGCCTCTGATCTCTCCTGTCGTCCCCTCCACAGCCTCTGACCTCTCCTGATGTCCCCTCCGTAGCCTCTGACCTCCTGTTGTCCACTCTGCAGCCTCTGACCTTCTGTTGTCCCCTCTGCAGCCTCCGACCTCTCCTGTCATCCCCTCCACAGCCACTGATCTCTCCTGTCATCCTCTTCGCAGCCTCTGACCTCTCCTGACGTCCCCTCCGCAGCCTCTGACCTCCTGTCGTCCCCTCCGCAGCCTCTGACCTTTCCTGTCATCCCCTCCGCAGCCTCTGACCTCTCCTGACGTCCCCTCCACAGCCACTGATCTCTCCTGTCATCCTCTTCGCAGCCTCTGATCTCTCCTGACGTCCCCTCCGCAGCCTCTGACCTCCTGTCGTCCCCTCCGCAGCCTCTGACCTTTCCTGTCATCCCCTCCGCAGCCTCTGACCTCCTGTCGTCCCCTCTGCAGCCTCTGACTTCTCCTGTCGTCCCCTCCTCAGCCTCTGACCTCCTGTCGTCCCCTCCGCAGCCTCTGACCTTTCCTGTCATCCCCTCCGCAGCCTCTGACCTCTCCTGTCATCCCCTCCGCATGCCTTTGACCTCTCCCATCGTCCCCCCACAGCCTCTGACCTCCTGTTGTCCCCTCTGCAGCCTCTGACATCGCCTGTCATCCCCTCCATAGCCTCTGATCTCTCCTGTCATCCTCTTCACAGCCTCTGACCTCTCCTGACATCCCCTCCGCAGCCTCTGACCTCCTGTCGTCCCCTCCACAGCCTCTGACCTTTCCTGTCATCCCCTCCGCAGCCTCTGACCTCTCCTGACGTCCCCTCTACAGCCTCTGACCTCTCCTGTTGTCCCCTCTGCAGCCTCTGACCTTCTGTTGTCCCCTCTGCAGCCTCTGACCTCCTGTCATCCCCTCTGCAGCCTCTGACCTCCTGTCGTCCCCTCCGCAGCCTCTGACCTCCTGTTGTCCCCTCTGCAGCCTTTGACCTCTCCTGTCGTCCCCTCCACAGCCTCTGATCTCTCCTGTCGTCTCCTCCAATGCCTCTGACCTCTCCTGATGTCCCCTCCGTAGCCTCTGACCTCCTGTTGTCCACTCTGCAGCCTCTGACCTTCTGTTGTCCCCTCTGCAGCCTTTGACCTCTCCTGTCGTCCCCTCCACAGCCTCTGATCTCTCCTGTCGTCCCCTCCACAGCCTCTGACCTCTTCTATCATCCCCTCTACAGCCTCTGACCTCTTCTGATGTCCCCTCCGTAGTCTCTGACCTCCTGTTGTCCCCTCGGCAGCCTTTGACCTCTCCTGTCGTCCCCTCCACAGCCTCTGATCTCTCCTGTCGTCCCCTCCACAGCCTCTGACCTCTCCTGATGTCCCCTCCGTAGCCTCTGACCTCCTGTTGTCCACTCTGCAGCCTCTGACCTTCTGTTGTCCCCTCTGCAGCCTCCGACCTCTCCTGTCATCCCCTCCACAGCCACTGATCTCTCCTGTCATCCTCTTCGCAGCCTCTGACCTCTCCTGACATCCCCTCCGCAGCCTCTGACCTCCTGTCGTCCCCTCCGCAGCCTCTGACCTTTCCTGTCATCCCCTCCGCAGCCTCTGACCTCTCCTGACGTCCCCTCCACAGCCACTGATCTCTCCTGTCATCCTCTTCGCAGCCTCTGACCTCTCCTGACGTCCCCTCCGCAGCCTCTGACCTCCTGTCATCCCCTCCGCAGCCTCTGACCTTTCTTGTCATCCCCTCCGCAGCCTCTGACCTCCTGTCGTCCCCTCTGCAGCCTCTGACCTCTCCTGTCGTCCCCTCCGCAGCCTCTGACCTCCTGTCGTCCCCTCCGCAGCCTCTGACCTTTCCTGTCATCCCCTCCACAGCCTCTGACCTCTTCTGTCATCCCCTCCGCATGCCTTTGACCTCTCCCATCGTCCCCCCACAGCCTCTGACCTCCTGTTGTTCCCTCTGCAGCCTCTGACATCTCCTGTCATCCCCTCCACAGCCTCTGATCTCTCCTGTCATCCTCTTCGCAGCCTCTGACCTCTCCTGACGTCCCCTCCGCAGCCTCTGACCTCCTGTCGTCCCCTCCGCAGCCTCTGACCTTTCCTGTCATCCCCTCCGCAGCCTCTGACCTCTCCTGACGTCCCCTCTACAGCCTCTGACCTCTCCTGTTGTCCCCTCTGCAGCCTCTGACCTTCTGTTGTCCCCTCTGCAGCCTCTGACCTCCTGTCATCCCCTCTGCAGCCTCTGACCTCCTGTCATCCCCTCCGCAGCCTCTGACCTCCTGTTGTCCCCTCTGCAGCCTTTGACCTCTCCTGTCGTCCCCTCCAGAGCCTCTGATCTCTCCTGTCGTCCCCTCCACAGCCTCTGACCTCTCCTGATGTCCCCTCCGTAGCCTCTGACCTCCTGTTGTCCACTCTGCAGCCTCTGACCTTCTGTTGTCCCCTCTGCAGCCTTTGACCTCTCCTGTCGTCCCCTCCACAGCCTCTGACCTCTTCTATCATCCCCTCTACAGCCTCTGACCTCTTCTGATGTCCCCTCCGTAGCCTGTGACCTCCTGTTGTCCCCTCGGCAGCCTTTGACCTCTCCTGTCGTCCCCTCCACAGCCTCTGATCTCTCCTGTCGTCCCCTCCACAGCCTCTGACCTCTCCTGATGTCCCCTCCGTAGCCTCTGACCTCCTGTTGTCCACTCTGCAGCCTCTGACCTTCTGTTGTCCCCTCTGCAGCCTCCGACCTCTCCTGTCATCCCCTCCACAGCCACTGATCTCTCCTGTCATCCTCTTCGCAGCCTCTGACCTCTCCTGACGTCCCCTCCGCAGCCTCTGACCTCCTGTCGTCCCCTCCGCAGCCTCTGACCTTTCCTGTCATCCCCTCCGCAGCCTCTGACCTCTCCTGACATCCCCTCTGTAGCCTCTGACCTCCTGTTGTCCACTCTGCAGCCTCTGACCTTCTGTTGTCCCCTCTGCAGCCTCTGACCTCCTGTCGTCCCCTCTGCAGCCTCTGACCTCTCCTGTCATCCCCTCCGCAGCCTCTGACCTCCTGTCATCCCCTCCGCAGCCTCTGACCTTTCCTGTCATCCCCTCCACAGCCTCTGACCTCTCCTGTCATCCCCTCCGCATGCCTTTGACCTCTCCCGTCATCCCCCCACAGCCTCTGACCTCCTGTTGTCCCCTCTGCAGCCTCTGACATCTCCTGTCATCCCCTCCACAGCCTCTGATCTCTCCTGTCATCCTCTTCACAGCCTCTGACCTCTCCTGACGTCCCCTCCGCAGCCTCTGACCTCCTGTCGTCCCCTCCGCAGCCTCTGACCTCTCCTGACGTCCCCTCTACAGCCTCTGACCTCTCCTGTTGTCCCCTCTGCAGCCTCTGACCTTCTGTTGTCCCCTCTGCAGCCTCTGACCTCCTGTCGTCCCCTCCGCAGCCTCTGACCTCTCCTTTCGTCCCCTCTGCAGCCTCTGACCTCCTGTCATCCCCTCTGCAGCCTCTGACCTCTCCTGTCATCCCCTCCACAGCCTCTGACCTCCTGTTGTCCCCTCCGCAGCCTCTGACCTCCTGTCGTCCCCTCCACACCCTCTGACCTCTCCTGTCGTCTCCCCCGCAGCCTCTGACCTTTCCTGACGTCCCCTCCACAGCCTCTGACCTCCTGTTGTCCCCTCCGCAGCCTCTGACCTCCTGTTGTCCCCTCTGCAGCCTCTGACCTCTCCTGTCATCCCCTCCACAGCCTCTGACCTCTCCTGTCATCCCCTCCACAGCCTCTGACCTCCTGTTGTCCCCTCCGCAGCCTCTGACCTCCTGTCGTCCCCTCCACACCCTCTGACCTCTCCTGTCGTCTCCCCCGCAGCCTCTGACCTTTCCTGACGTCCCCTCCACAGCCTCTGACCTCCTGTTGTCCCCTCCGCAGCCTCTGACCTCCTGTTGTCCCCTCTGCAGCCTCTGACCTCTCCTGTCATCCCCTCCGCAGCCTCTGACCTCTCCTGTCATCCCCTCCGCAGCCCCTGACCTCTCCTGTCATCCACTCCGCAGCCTCTGACCTCTCCTGATGTCCCCTCCGCAGTCTCTGACCTCTTGTCGTCCCCTCCATAGCCTCTAATCTCTCCTGTCATCCTCTTCGCAGCCTCTGATCTCTCCTGTCATCCCCTCCGCAGCCTCTGACCTTTTCTGACGTCCCCTCTGTAGCCTCTGACCTCCTGTTGTCCACTCCACAGCCTCTGACCTCTCCTGTCATCCTCTTCACAGCCTCTGACCTCTCCTGTCGTCCCCTCCGCAGCCTCTGACCTCCTGTCGTCCCCTCCGCAGCCTCTGACCTTTCCTGTCATCCCCTCTGCAGCCTCTGACCTCTCCTGTCATCCCCTCTGCAGCCTCTGACCTCTCCTGTCATCCCCTCTGCAGCCTCTGACCTCTCCTGTCATCCCCTCCACATGCCTCTGACCTCTCCCATCATCCCCCTGCAGCCTCTGACCTCCTGTCGTCCCCTCCGCACCCTCTGACCTCTCCTGTCATCCCCCCGCAGCCTCTGACCTCCTGTTGTTCCCTCCACAGCCTCTGACCTTTCCTGTTGTCCCCTCTGCAGCCTCTGACCTCTCCTGACGTCCCCTCCGCAGCCTCTGACCTCCTGTCGTCCCCTCCGTAGCCTCTGACCTCTCCTGTCATCCCCTCTGCAGCCTCTGACCTCTCCTGTCATCCCCTCCGCAGCCTCTGACCTCTCCTGTCATCCCCTCCGCAGCCCCTGACCTCTCCTGTCATCCACTCCGCAGCCTCTGACCTCTCCTGATGTCCCCTCCGCAGTCTCTGACCTCTTGTCGTCCCCTCCATAGCCTCTAATCTCTCCTGTCATCCTCTTCGCAGCCTCTGATCTCTCCTGTCATCCCCTCCGCAGCCTCTGACCTTTTCTGACGTCCCCTCTGTAGCCTCTGACCTCCTGTTGTCCACTCCACAGCCTCTGACCTCTCCTGTCATCCTCTTCACAGCCTCTGACCTCTCCTGTCGTCCCCTCCGCAGCCTCTGACCTCCTGTCGTCCCCTCCGCAGCCTCTGACCTTTCCTGTCATCCCCTCTGCAGCCTCTGACCTCTCCTGTCATCCCCTCTGCAGCCTCTGACCTCTCCTGTCATCCCCTCTGCAGCCTCTGACCTCTCCTGTCATCCCCTCCACATGCCTCTGACCTCTCCCATCATCCCCCTGCAGCCTCTGACCTCCTGTCGTCCCCTCCGCACCCTCTGACCTCTCCTGTCATCCCCCCGCAGCCTCTGACCTCCTGTTGTTCCCTCCACAGCCTCTGACCTTTCCTGTTGTCCCCTCTGCAGCCTCTGACCTCTCCCATCGCCCCCCCCCGCAGCCTCTGACCTCCTGTCATCCCCTCTGCAGCCTCTGACCTCTCCTGTCATCCCCTCCGCAGCCTCTGACCTCTCCTGTCATCCCCTCCGCAGCCTCTGACCTCTCCTGTCATCCCCTCCGCAGCCTCTGACCTCTCCTGTCATCCCCTCCACAGCCTCTGACCTCCTCTCGTCCCCTCTGCAGCCTCTGACCCCTCCTGTTGTCCCCTCCGCAGCCTCTGACTTCCCCTGTACCAGCTGCAGCCTCTGGCCTCCCCTGTACCATCTGCAGCCTCTGACCTCCCCTGTACCATCCGCAGCCTGTGACCATCTCTTGTGTTATATCACGTATGCAGGGGAGAGGAGTCAAGAATAGGAGTGATGCAGGGATGGGGGTCATGGGATTAGTCAGACATGTAAGGACTGTGGAGAGGAAATTATGGGATAAAACCAGAGCCATCAAGCTGGAGCCGACTGACTGAGCCCTGCATGGTGCACCTGAGAGGAGGTCAGTGACAGCGCCGCCAGGCAAGTCTGAGGGGGAGTCAATACAATATTGTAAGGGGGCACTGATATAAAGGTTAGTGTTTTCTTTCTGCGAAAGGTGGTCTCTGGTCACCAAAGAGAGTCCTCCCCACATTCCCAGAGTTTTCCTTTACATCATAGTTTGCAGGATTCCACCTTACAATGCAAGGGGGAACTCTGATGTAAAGGGCAATGCTGCAGACCCTGATGTAAGTGAGAACTCTGTTGTAACGGGGAATGCAGTGGACTCTGATATAAGTGGGGTCTCTAGTCACCAGTTCCCCCCTTTATATCAGAGTTCCCACTTAGATCATGATCTGCAATGTTCCCCTTTATGTCAGAGTTCCCTTGCTCTGTAAAGGGGAATCCTGCAGACTCCTGATATATGGGGAAACTCTGTGCTGGGTTATATTAATCTGACCTTCATGTAAATGGAGAAATAAGGTTTTTGACTTTTGTTTAACTTAAACACATTGCTATTGGCTTTAGCTACATGTTTATAGCTTAAATACTGATATGTGCACTGAAAACTGCCATTTTAGGCACTTTTTTTACAGTGTCAGTAAAAAAATGTGTCTGTACCAGTAAATGTCATGATTTTTGCCAGTAAAAAATTGGTGCTGTTTGTAAATTCCATGTCTCTCTTATCTATATATAATACTCTCTTCAAATGTTTAAAATACATGTTTTTCCCTTTTGTGAACAAGAAAATAATGACGTTATGCGGTTTGAGCTGGTATAAAAATGCTATGGGGTTGGTATGAAATTATTTCCAGGGCTGGTTTTTATTCCCAGTCCGGCCCTGCCTATCAGTGCTGCATATCAGTGTCCATCAGTGCTGCATATTAGTGCATCCTCATCAGTGCCGCCTCATCGGTGCCCGTCAGTGCTGCCTCATCAGCGCACATCAGTGAAGGAGAAAAATTACTTTGCAAAAAAAAAAAACAGTGGTGAGTAAATACTACTAAAAGAAAGCTCTATTTGTGTGAAAAAAATGATAAAAATGTGATATGTTCAAAGCGTGACAGCGCTTAAAGCTGAAAATTGGCCTGGGCAGGAAGGGGGGAAAAGTGCCCAGTGTTGAAGCGTTAACTGTTTGTTAAGAAGTTGCGAAAAATGCAATGTCCATAAAGGGATCACTGGTGCACTTTAAACGGTTCCCGATCTTTTTACGGGGGCAGAATGGCACTCCTGTGCGAAACCCCATACTGGTACGGGGTTCCCTTTAAGAGCCGCCAGAGGGCGCACATGCCGCTAGAGGCCCGCACGCATGCCCGCTGCACAGCGTGGGAACCGATTTGCTCGGCTGGTGGTTGTGATCGCTGCGCCCACTCACAATCGCGTGCATGAGAGCCAGCACGGGGATTTGTGTGTGTAAATCCCTGTTCTGTCAGGGCAGAGGAGACATATTGTTTGTTCCTACTAGGTAGGTGCAAAAAATGTAGCACTAACAAAGTATGTGTACCAATATAAAGTGCACAAAAAGTTCAAAAGTCCAACATGTTCAAATGGACAAAAAAAAAAAAAAGTCATAACTTGAATCCAAAGAAATTAGGTGAAAATCCAATAACGAAGTGATGATCTTCAAATATGCGGGGTGCAGTGTGGAGCATCAACAATAAGTGAATCCAACAAATGAATAAGATAGGATACCCTTACCAGAGCAGTTGGACCCGGATGTCAACGACACCGAATCATAAAGGCTTGTATACACAGATGGATGGTTCTTTCAGATGGGTACAGATACCCGAAGTCTCCAGGGATGAACTCCAACAACATCCGGGATCTCGGCCAACCTGGAAAGGTAGTTCATCCAAAACGCACACCACGACCACTCTCATCCAAATAGGTGTATATAAAAAAGGAGAGAGGGAGGCTCCAAATGGTGCAGGTCAAAAAGGTGGGTTTATTAAAACCAACATACAAAATGAAATAAAATAAAACAAAAGTGATCACAATTGATAAAAGCAATGTGGGGAGCGATGAACCTTGCCCTTGGTATTACTACTAGGTAGGAACAGCGATATATCTCCTCCCCTAGTCACTACTATCTCCATACAGTTAGAACACACTGAGGAAACACACATTTAACCCCTTGATCACCCCCCTATTGTTAACCCCTACCCTGCCAGTGACATTTACACAGTAATCAGTGCATTTTTATAGCACTGATCGCTGTATAAATGTTAATGGTCCCAAAAATGTGTCAAAAGTGTCCGATTTGTCTATCACAATGTCGCAATACTGCTAAAACTCGCAGATCACCACCATTACTAGTAAAAAAAATAACAAAAATGCCATAAATCTTTCCCATAGTTTGTAGATGCTATAACTTTTGCGCAAACCAATTAATATACGCGTAGTGCATTTTTTTTTACCAAAAATATATAGAAGAATACATATCAGCCTAAACTGATGAAGAAATTTGTTTTTAAAAAATAAAAATTGGGGATATGTATTATAGCAAAAAGTAAAAAAAAAATGTTTTTTTTTCCCAAATTGTCGCTCTTTTCTTTTTGATAACGCAAAAAATAAAAACCGCAGAGGTGATCAAATACCACCAAAAGAAAGCGCTATTTGTGGGAAAAAAAGGATGAACATTTCATTTGGGTACAACGTCGCATGACCGCGCAATTGTCAGTTAAAGGGACACAGTGCCAAATTGTAAAAAGTGCTCTGATAAGGAAGGGGGTAAAATCTTCTGGGGCTGAAGTGGTTAAGGTATTGTAATCCTCCTGTTCTTAAAGTGTATGTTAAGCCACTATCTCATCTTTATATCATCCCCTCTTTCAGATAAAAAGCTGCATCCTAGTGCCTGTGCTTTATAAAAAAAAAAAAAAAAAAAAAGCAGATTTCTACCTGTTTTAACAGTGTCTTCCAGTGATCACATGACTCCAGACTCTCCGCTCTCCCCTTCTGATGCCTCCAGTGGGCAGGGCTGAGATTCTCCTGCTGACATCAGCCAGGGAGGAGGGAAGGAGAGGAGCAGACAGCCAGGAGTCATGTGATCGCTTCGAGACACTGTTACCACAGGTAGAAATCTGCTTTTTTTTATTTAAAGCACAGGCACTAGGACACAGCTTTTTATCTGACAGAGGGGATGAGATACAGATCAGTTAGGTTTGAAGCAGTGGGGAGAGGAGCAGAGCAGCGATAATGAGAGATGACAGGCAGGGAGGGGGAGGAGGACAGAGCAGGGGCGGATCCAGGGGGGGGGCAACAGGGCAATTGCCCCCTCCGAGAAATTAGTGTGATGAACAGGCCAGTCAGAGCCCAGGGACGAGTGTGCGGGCGGGCCAGTCAGCGGGAGTTGGCAGGTGAGTGAGCTCCTAGCGTGGGGGGTGCCGTGGCCCTGGGCGTGACATTTAGGGGGGCGCCAGTATGTGTCACTGGCTGCCTCCTCCTAATTTTATCTTCCTGTGTCCCCGGGCTCCGGCCGCCATGTTCAGTGTCCGGCGCCCTGTGATTGGACGTATGGGGGTCAGGTGAGGCGTAGAGCTGGCCTGTCCGTGATTGCTCCTGAAGTCCCGCCTCCGCACATGACCCCCATACACCCAATCACAGAGACTGCTGCACCGGACACTGAACATGGCAGCTACAGCGTGGGGCAGAGAAGCATTGTGAGCCGCTGCTGTCTTCTCCTCCTCCGGACTGATGCAGGCCAGCCAGACACGAAGGTGAGTGAGACTCCCTCGTGACAGTCCTGTTACTGGCCCGGGGGGGGGGTGAAAGAGAGAAAATCAGTTAGTGTAGTATGGGGTCAGTTAGTGTAGTATAATGGTCAGTTAGTGTAATATGGTGGTCAGTTAGTGTAGTATGGTGGTCAGTTAGTGTAGTATGGGGGTCAGTTAGTGTAGTATGGGGGTCAGTTAGTGTAGCATGGGGGTCAGTTAGTGTAGCATGGGGGTCAGTTAGTGTAGTATGGGGGTCAGTTAGTGTAGCATGGGGGTCAGTTAGTGTAGTATGGGGGTCAGTTAGTGTTGTATAGTGGTCAGTTAGTGTAGTATAGTGGTCAGTTAGTGTAGTATGGGGGTCAGTTAGTGTAGTATAGTGGTCAGTTAGTGTAGTATAGTGGTCAGTTAGTGTAGCATGGGGGTCAGTTAGTGTAGTATATTGGTCAGTTAGTGTAGCATGGGGGTCAGTTAGTGTAGTATAGTGGTCAGTTAGTGTAGTATAGTGGTCAGTTAGTGTAGCATGGGGGTCAGTTAGTGTAGTATAGTGGTCAGTTAGTGTAGTATAGTGGTCAGTTAGTGTAGCACGGGGGTCAGTTAGTGTAGTATAATGGTCAGTTAGTGTAGCATGGTGGTCAGTTAGTGTAGCATGGGGGTCAGTTAGTGTAGTATGGGGGTCAGTTAGTGTATTTTCTGCCAGTGCCCCTCCCGAGACTAGGCTCTGGATCCGCCCCTGGGACAGAGGGAGACAAGAGAGCTGCAGATAGCAGCGTATGACGGAGCCACGTACACTGCCAATGGTGTCAGGGCTCAGCAGCCCTGATATATCGTGGTCAAAGTACAGGGGGAAGGTAGAAACTGGCAGGATCAGCCAGGTTTTTTACAGGTGCTACAAGGGGCCAAATGACACAGGTCAAGCACTGTGCTGTATAACATGCTTTAAAGCAACAGGATCTTTATTTTTACATTTTTGGGGTTAACAAACGCTTTAAGCTTGGTACACATGGGCCAAAATTGTCGGAAAACATTCGGTTTGGCAGGAACCAGTTGACTTTTGGCCTGTGTACAGCTCCTCATCCGCCAAAAAACGGTCTCATGACCGGCTTCTGTCGAACGAGCAGCCTGGAAAACCAGCATCCCGTCAGCGTTCGCAACCAAGAGCTGGATGTTTTAGTACAGCAATCAGTGATGCCGCGTACACATGAGCGGACTTTACGGCAGACATTGCCCGGCGGACGGGATTTCGTCGGACAATTCGATCGTGTGTGGGCTCCAGGGGACTTTGTTTTCTCAAAAGTTGGACGAACTTAGATTTGAAACATGTTTCAAATCTATCCGACGGACTCAAGTCCGGTCGAAAAGTCCGCTCGTCTGTATGCTAGTTTGACGGACAAAAAGCCACGCTAGGGCAGCTATTGGCTACTGGCTATGAACTTCCTTTTTTCAGTCCAGTCGTACGTCATCACGTACAAATTCGACAGACTTTGGTTGATTGTGTGTAGGCAAGTCTGTTCATTCAGAAAGTCCGTCGTAAAGTCCATCGAAAAGTCCGCCGGGCAAAGTCTGCCGTAAAGTCCGCTCGTGTGTACGTGGCATAAGTATTTTTTTTTGTTCAGCCCGCTGGATTGAACAAAAAAAATGTATAGTGTGTACCCAGCATTAATGAAAATGTACAAAGTAAAAATAAACCATTTTACTACAAAAAACATGACCTCTCAAACCAAAAAAAAGAGAACTATAATACTTAATGAGTCAAATAATACGATAATTTTAATAATATTTGTTGTGATCCTCAATTCTACCATTGTATATAACTGCATATGACAGCATGCATATCCTGATTCCTTAGGCTGTAAATTATGGGATTGAACAATGGTGTTACTACAGTAAATACAACTGATAACATTTTGTTGATAGCTACAGAATGTCCTTTTACTGGAATAAAATAGTTTATTAACACGGCACCATAAAACATACCCACCACCAAGAGGTGAGTGCTGCAGGTAGAGAAGGCTTTTTTCCTGCTGCCGATAGACGGCATCCTAAGTATAACTACACAAATACACACATAACTTACAATGATTAAAACACATGGAAGAGCAACCATGGGGAAGGCTAGAACAAAACTATTTATTTCCAGGGCAGAAGTATCTGAACAAGCGATAGTCACAAAAGGAGCAAGATCACAGAAGTAATGGTCAATGATGTTCTGACCACAGAACTTAACCATTACTAGAGGACTCAATGGGATCAATGCCAAAAGGAAAGTTGACATCCAGCAAAAGATAACCAAGAAATATTGAAGGGTGCGGTTCATTATTGTGTTATAGTGTAAAGGTTTACATATGGCCAAGTATCGGTCATAGGACATTGCGGTGAGAAGGTAACTTTCAGTAGTACCTGAAGACACAAACAAGTAGCTCTGAGTGATGCATCCAGTGACAGACATGGTGGCTCCATCCATCCATATGATACATAGCATATTGGGGACAATAACAGTCACTAAACACATTTCTGAAAACAAGAAATTCTTGAGGAACAAGTACATGGGGGAATGTAGACTTCTTCTGGTTGATGTTAATAAAATTATCATAAAATCAAGGAGAACTGTCACAGTATATGCAAAGAATATGAGAACGAAGAGACAAAATCTAAATCCACCAAGTCCAGGGAAGCCCAGAAAAAAGAATTCATTCACTGTTGTCACATTTTCATTAGTCATGTTCTGATTACTCAAGCTCTAAACCACTTGTTCTCTGTTTAACCAAATGTTGATGTTGAACGTTTGAATGCTAAGTATGCTATAGGCAGGGTCAAATTTAAAAGTCCAGGCCCTAGGTGAACTGTCTAGTGCTACCTACCCAAGTTGACTGGCTACCCCACACATCACTTGACCAATGTGCCACAATGGTCCGCCAATGGGAGCAGATAGACTGAAGGAGACAATTTGCCTTCTCTGCATAAGACATACTTGTGTGGTTATAGGACTACAGCCTTCTCACTCACAAACAGTGTTGACAAGGACTAGTTCGTTTCAATACAGAGGCATATTAAAATAAAACACCTATTATTAAAATTTTAGTATTTATTTTACCAATAATGCCATTCCATTTATTGCTTTTAAATAAGGTCTAATTAGCAGGATGTATTCTGATTGAGGGCTATGGGTTACTGAAATTCAGAATGAATGAGTAATGCCGCGTACACACGACTTTTATTTTTCCATCAGAATAAACTCTGACGGTTTTTCCGATGGAGTTCCGATGGAGTTCCGCTGAAACGGACTTGCCTACACACGATCACTCCAAAGTCCGATCGTTTAGAACGCGATGACGTACGACGGGACTAGAGAAAGGAAGTTCAATAGCCAGTAGCCAATATCTGCCCTTGCATCGTTTTTGGTCAGTCGGAATAACATACAGACGAACGGTTTTCCCAATAGGAATTGATTCCATCGGAAAGATTTAAAACATGTTCTATTTCTAGGTCCGTCAGAATTTTCTAAAGGAAAAGTCCAATGAAGCCCACACATGATTGGAATATCCCATGGAATGATTCCGTCTATACTTTTCTGCCGGAAAGTCCGGTCGTGTGTACGCGGTATAAGATTAACAACACATTTAGTTGAACTCTTTAGAACTAAATCTAATTTTCTCAAGATTTTTTTTTTTTTTTTATTCTCATGTTTAATTTTCTAAAGCATTTTTTGATAAATCTATTTTCTGTAACTTTTTAGTCCGTTATTCCCATGATGCAATAGGAATAGTAATTTATTAAAGGACTACTTTTACCCTGACTTACATTCACTTCACTTGTCCATTTAGTGTCAGAGAAATAAGAAAATTAGATTTTTTTGTTAATGTGAATGCATAATCTAGAGCAAAATCAGCTTTGCAGAGAGTGGGGAAGGGTTATCAGCCCTGTCAGTTTTTTACTATTCCCTGTGTGTTTTTTGTGAAAGTTCACTTTCTCTTTTTGTCCTGTTGACTTCTGTCACCCAGACTAAAAGTGATAGGAAAACCAAAATTTGAGTTTGTGAGAACAAGAGATGTGGGGAAACTTTTCCAATGTAGACACTCAATCCGAATACAAATGAACGGTACAGTATTTTGGTGAGAAAAAAGATTTAAAAAATTTTTACCTGTCTTAAGGTCAAAGTTAAAATGCTGCCCTTAGATTGACTTTGATAATATCACTATGAATGGAAAACATTATAATACATCTGCTGTTAACCTAAATCAAGCAAAAAAAAAGACATTAGCCCCTCGTAATTTCATAAAATCAGGATGCGTGCAGTGCCAAATTAATACCATTCTATATAACTATTCTGACAATTTCACAGACTGCTTTTTTTTTCTTCCCATGAATATACTATGCAGTACATAAAACCAATAATAATAGCAAGAGGTAGAATTACAGGAAAATCTGTAAAAAAAAAAAAAAAATCCTTAATAAATTGTCTCTGATCACAAAATCCGAAGAAAGGAGATAAAACTAAATTGAGAAGTGATTGTCGATCTTGAAAAATATTTATATGTATTCTTGAAAAATATTTATATGTATGAGCTCTAGGCATCATTTTTAGTATTATTTTCTATATTATTGCTCATGAAGCCTTTATATTTTCTTGCTTCATTAATAGCCATGATGGCTCCATATCCCTTGAATGCAATTAGAATACTTTGGAGATTCTACAATTAAAATTTAACTGCATATGTTTAATATACTTGTAATTTCTGTGGGATTCTGAAACCGGTTTAGATTTTGAACACTTTAATTTAACCTTTATTGCTAAAAACACAGTAAAGTCACAATAAAAAATCTCTAATGCCCTGTACACACGACCGGTTTTGCCGTCGGAATAAACTCTGAAGGTTTTTCCGACGGAATTCCGCTCAAGCTGTTTTGCATACACACGGTCACACCAAATTCCGACCGTCAAGAACGCGGTGACGTACAACACGTACAATGGGACAACACGTACGACGTCTCGTACTTGCTTCAGAGCATGCGTCGTTTTTGGTACGTCGGAACACAATACAGACGAGCGGTTTTCCCGATAGGAATTTGTTCCGTTGGAAAAATATAGAACATGTTCTCTATCTAAGTCCATCTGAATTTTCTACGTAAAAAGTCAGATGGGGCATACACACGGTCGGAATATACGATGAAAAGCTCCCATCTGACTTTTTCTGTCGGAAATTCCAACCGTGTGTACGGGGCATTAGGTTTGCATATGGCCAAGTATCAGTCATATGACATTGGTATGAGCATATAACATTTACAACTGATCTCCAAGTTTACTTTCCATTAACTGGGTTATGTGTGGTAAGCTGGTCCAAATAAAGTATTTTCTACACTAACAAATGTGCCCACTGTTTAAACTGTATATGGGCCTTAGCTATAGAAAGCCTTGTTTTCCAGCACTGGGATTAGAACGTCCCCTCTCACACCAGGAACAAAACTGAGTCCAGCTGAGTGGTGCTCTGCCATTCATAGGCAGCTGTGTATTCTCGCAGTGAATGCAAAGGTTCCTCTGATTGGCTGAGGTGAACAGGTGGGTAGATGATGACACAATATCTGCCTAAACCAATCAGATAAAGCTTTTGCATCCATTCACAGAGTACAACGCTGCCTATGAATGGCTTAGCCAGACTCCGTTTTGTTCCGAGTGAAAGACAGAAAGTTCTCATCTCACTGCTGGGAAAAAGGCTGTATACTCTATGTAGCTTAGGATACATATAGTTTATGGAGCACAGCCAGCCGGCACACCTCTTAGTGTAGAAAATAGTTCATTTGGGACAACTCGTCCCAAATTAACTAGTTAAAGGGACAATAAACCCGTGCAACCCATCCCTGGTTGTGATTAGAGAAAAGAGGGTGTTAGAGAGGTTTCAAGGAGTTAAGAGGTAGAAGAATGCATAGCCAAGGTTGTTGCCATCCGAGTGAGTACGAGTGTCACTGTGGGTCCAAAGATCAGGTAGTAGGGGTGTTAGCATTCACAGGAATGTTAAAGCAGTTGTAAAAAAAAAAAAAAACACCTGCCAGCAATGGCATAATGTGCTAGTACGCATCGCATGTGCATAACTCTTTTAATCAAATATCTGTCAAAATTTACATTAATGTGTCCACCAAAAATTAAAAGAGGCAGGCGGGAGAGCCTTAAAGTGTTACTAAACTCACTTATTCAGGGAAGCCTATCCCACACCCACCTAACAACCCCATCCAATCATTCCCCTCATCTATTAACTTTTGTACCACCACCCCCTCCCTTTAGAATGTAAGCTCTACAAGCCCTCCTATTCCTTCTGTATTGTATTGTACTGTAATTGTGCTGTCCCCCCCCCCCTACATTGTAATGCACTGCGTAAACTTTTGGAGCTATATAAATCGTTAATAATAATAATAATAATAATAATAATAATAATAATAAAAATAATAATAAACCCATAGCAGTAAAATCAGTCTGTATTTGCAGTAAAGCATGTTTGTTATACTCATTGTGGAACCTAAGGGGTTAATCATCTGCATTGTGTAAAAAGGCTGTTTGATCTCTTCTCTGATCCTCTCCTTCTTCCACTGCCCCCTAATAATTTACTGATAACACAGAGTCTAGTAATCAGGCTGCACATGCTCATTTTGGTGTGTATTGCTATAGACTTTTTTTTTTGTTGAGAGGATTCATGTGATCAGCACAGGGCCAATCAGCACTGTCCAGACAGAGGGTCCGGGGTCATAGGACAGTCATAAAACTCCTCCTACAAGTTTTAACCAGTGCTTGGCTGGACACTGATAGAAGTCACAAGACTGCTTTATACTGCTGATGAGAAAAGGTATTTAGCAGTTTCTATTTACTAAAATAAGTGCATTTCCATGTTCTGTGTACTGTGGGAGACCAGATATAGTGAATGCAGGGTCCTGGGTTTAGTAACACTTTATTAGTTTAGTAAGTTGACTCAGGAATGGTAATTACCCCAAAAAGTTGATTGGTAGGGAAAGTAGGAAAGATACATCTGTTGAGGCTGTGCTCACCCTATAGGGTAGGGACAAACTTCCATTTGTAAATGTGGAGAAAACCCTGTCTCCATGCAGGATGAATTGGTCACACGTAATGCCATGGGGGTCCTGATCCTGGGTCTTCAGAGGGGTTCTGCATAATCCAGACCACACGGCACCAAGTACTTGTGCCAAACATCAGTGTATCAACCTAAACTGAGGAAGTGGCAACTTGTGGCCACAGAGTACATTTTTATGGTGAAATAAAGACACTTTATGTTCATTAAACCAGATGACTCTGACCTATTCCTAGATAGACAACAGGCACCTCTGTTGATCAGACCACCAATAGGCTTTTTTTAGATCTCCTTGGACTCATCTAAAGGAGGGCCTTGCATTCATTGACGAAATAAAAGATTTCCTAAGAATGACTAATTAGTGCTTAGCCCACTTTGGTTTTGTTCCAGGAATAGAACAGTTGCTGTTACATACTGTGTTGTACATTGCTGTAAGTGGCGACATAGCTACATAGTTGGTAAGGTTCAATAAAGACACCAGTCCATCCAGTTCAAACTGTGTGGGTGTGTGCGTATGCTAATGTCAAAAATCATATCCCATATGGCTGTAAATTGTGTTCGCTAGGATGTCCATCTAATCTTTTTTTAAACTATCAAGTCTTTCTGCTGACACCAGAGCTGCTGATAAGGCAGTACAGCCAGCCCTCCTGTACTGAGCCCGGGCCCCATCAGTTCAAAAGGGGGGGGCCCAGGCACCTGATGATCAGGATGGCCGGCTGTACTGTCTTACTGCAGACATTGATCCTCTTCTGCCTCCCTCTGCAGTGATGCCAGCTTCTCCTCCTCTTCCTCCCTCTGGCTGCACTACAGAGGGGATCGGTTCTAGCACATGCGCCCCTTCCATCTGCTGTCCAGGCCCCTGTATGCTCCTTTCACTTGCAGCGCTTCTGGCTTCCCTCTTCTCTCCCACCAGCAGTTGCTGTGGACACCCAGGGGGATGTTTCAGGATAGAGAGCGGGAGAAGGGGCTGGTAATTATGTAATTTACTGGCCCCTTCCTTTTCTGAATGAACACAGTGAGTGATTGGTACCAATAACTCCTATGTCCATTTGTCAATAAAGCAAAGTAAACTGCATTTACTATGCTTCAGTTTGTGAATGAACAGGAAGCCTCAGAGTGTTTCCCAGTTATTCATATGTGCTGCTGAGGCTGCAGAGAAAGGGACTGATAAATCTATGTCCTCAGTCACTTTATGCCGGGGGGGGTCTGTCAGGTGGGCTGTGTGGGGCCCCGTGATTTTCTAACAGCAGCCCTGGCTGACACCACCGATTATTGAAAAGAGTTTAACATCCTTACCGCCCTGACAGTGAAAAACCCCCTACGCAGTTTAAGGTTAAACTGCTTCTCCTCCCATCTCATTGAGTGACCACGTGTCTTCTTATACTACCTAAGTAATGAAAATATTGTGTTTGGGCCAGCTTGGTCCAAAGGAGCCATTGAAATTATAGAAAATCCAGAATTGGGCTTTAACATGGCAATGTGATTTCAAAAGTTGTATTCAATCTTTTTATATATGCAGCTTTTTACCTGCATCCAGACCGCCCGCCGTCGTTATATGTCGGTAATTTGACGTAGAATACCGTTGTTATGGCAGCAGATGGTCCCCACTCGACTCAATGACGTTGGATGATGGAAGCGACGCTCAACAGTCTTAAAGGGACATTTTTTAATTTTTATTGAAAAAAAAAAGACTTTTTTTTTAAATTATTTTTAGAGATGTTTATATTACTTGTAATAGGAATAAAAGTGATCCAAAAAAAGTTATTTAAAGGGACAATGTAAAAATGAAAAGTCAAATAAATAAGAAAAAAAATACATTTAAAGTGCCCCATCCCTCTGTGCTCGCACGCAGAAGCGAACGCATACGTAAGTCACGCTCGCATATGTAAACAGTGTTTAAACCACACATTTGAGGTATCGCCACGATCGTTAGAGTGATAACAATAATTCTAGCAAAAGACCTCCTCTGTAACTGAAAACTGGTAACCTGTAGAAATTTTTAAACGTCACCAATGGAGATTTTTAAGGGTCAAAGTTTGACGCCATTCCACGAGTGGGCGCAATTTTGAAGCGTGACATGTTGGGTATCAGTTTACTCAGTGTAACATTATCTTTCACAATTAAAAAAAAAATTGGGCTAACTTTACTGTTTTCTTATTTTTTAATTCAAAAAATTTTATCTTTTCCAAAAAAGTAGCGTTTGTAAGACCCCTGCGCAAATACGGTGTAACATAAAGTTTTGCAACAATCTCCATTTTATTCTCTAGGGTGTCTGAAAAAATATATATAATGTTTGGGGGTTCTAAGTACCGTATTTATCGGCGTATAACACGCACTTTTTTCCCCTTAAAATCAGGGGAAAATCGTGGGTGCGTGTTATACGTCCATCCAGCTATTTTGTGAACTATCGGAGCGATCGCCGCGATCGCCGCCGACATTCACATAGCGTGTATTTTTAAATATGGCGCCGCCGAGTTCGGAGGGATTCCGGGGCGCTTGTTCAGCTGAACGAGCGCCGCCGAGAACACAGTGACTGGGCGGAGCCGAGATACACATAGCCGAGGGTTCTCGGCTCTTCTCGGCGCCGTTCACAGTCCCGCCCAGTCCCGCCATTGGACCTCTGTTATGTCCATCATAGGGACTGGGCGTGACTGTGAACGGCGCCGAGAAGAGCCGAGAACCCTCGGCTATGTGTATCTCGGCTCCGCCCAGTCACTGTGTTCTCGGCAGCGCTCGTTCAGCTGAACGAGCGCCCCCGAGTCCCTCCGAACTCCGCGGCGCCGTATTTAAAAATACACAGTGTAACTTGTGTATGTCGGCGGCGGTGTATGTTGGGGACAAGGCTGCACTGACCACTGGGGACATGGCTGCACTGGGGACAAGGCTGCACTGGGGACAAGGCTGCACTGACCACTGGGGACATGGCTGCACTGGGGCAAAGCTGCACTGACAAGGCTGCACTGACAATTCTGCACTGGGGCAAAGCTGCACTGACAATTCTGCACTGGGGCAAAGCTGCACTGACAAGGCTGCAGATGGACACTGATAACGCTGCATTGATGGGCATTTAAATGTAAGTTTTTTTTCCTTAAACTTCCCTCCTAAAAGTTTTTTTCCTTAAAATTCCCTCCTAAACTTGGGGTGCATGTTATACGCCGGCGCGTGTTATACGCCGATAAATACGGTAATTTTTTAGCAAAAAAATTATTTTAACTTGTAAACAACAAGTTTGAAAAATAGAGTGTGAATATTATACTCAGCGCTGCTCCAACCAACAATAAAGCACCTATGTTACTGTAATCAATACAATAAAATTAATAAACAATTTAAAGTGCTCAGTGCCAATTTAGTGCAAACTTAGAAAGTGCAATCATATAAAGTCCATCCATATATGGTGTGCTGAACTTGTACAGCTTATAATGTGCAGATCCTGGTGACACTCCATGCTCCCCTCTTGGGTCCCCACTCACCAACAATAATCTTTAAAATCGCCTGGTATATGGGTTGAAGTGTTATCTTCTACCAATGATTAGGACTATTGGTCATGCTCTGTATGTAGGTCAGGGTATCACCTTCCTTCCACTGATACATTATGGGACATAAGGTATATCCTATATCCGGGTGTAGGTATCACCTCTCCAGCTCTCCCGGTAACCGGATATCCATAAGATAGACGTATGGCAATGATGAGAAAAAGAAGTATAGTGTAATACTGCTAAAATGTATTTGTTAAAGGTCAAAATCATTACAATTACATCAAAGATTTAAAAACGTTCAAAAAACGCCACCTTGGCATGCAAAGAACCGTCACTAGGTCTCCTCCGCTTGGCATGTTTCGCCCCTCCCACCAGGCATCTTCAGAAAAAACAATTTGACTTCTAGTCACGTAAATGTTTTAGAGCATTGACAGGCAAACCCAACCTAGCCGCTTCAGTGGCCGCACCAATATGAAATGAATGACTAGTAATATGTAATTGTCCTAAGCCCAAAGTGAGCAAGCATTTTTTAAGCACAGCCAAAAACTGATATTGCGTGAGGGGGAGACCAGAGCTGTGGACCAATAGTTGATCCGAAATGAGTGGGGGTATCAGCAAATATTGGGAAAGTAAAGAAAAAGCACAGACTGAAGATCCAGGCAATTGGTGAACCACTATCCATTGACCTTTGCCCAATTGATCAGTCTTGCTATAACGCAACAACAGTCGGTCAAAAGTAAGACCCATACAAACATCCGAAATTAATAGGCCACCCATTTTACCTGAGTGTTTGATTGGGGGAAAGACAAACTGCTGAAGATGCCAGTAGCAGTCTGTGCAAAAGATATGACATTACCAGAACACGGGTATCGAAATGTAAACATCTCCTTCTTCAATAACCTTTTGAAGCTTGATTAAATAAGACATTTTTTGAGCAAGGTTGAAAACGAAAAGAGCCATAAGGATATGATAAATGATGTATGAGACGATATTCATTAGGCTCTCTTTTTGGAATCAGACCCAAAGACATGTTGCGGAATCGGAGGAGATAACGTGTTATTTATTATTGGCCTTGGAGTTATTGCTTTGACATTATTTTTTTGGTTGAATAATGATTTGATTTGATATATTTTCTATATTTTTGGATGCATAGAATGCACTTTTTGGTTAAGTTCCGTTGGCAAATAGCATGTCTAATTTTATTTGTTTTCTTTTTTTAATGCACAATAAAAAAAATAGTGTAGAATAATACTTGGCTATGTGTTTTACTTCAAATGACAGTTTGGGAGTAGGCAGTTAAAAAATACAATGTAAAATTGACAAGGGACACCAACATAGTAGTAACTTTCATCTTAAAAACTACGGGATAATGGTGTTGTGGTAACTTGCCCAAATAAAAAATTAAAAAGCATAATAATATTATTCTTGATATCACTGGAAAAAAAAGCCTTTGAATATTTGTTTGCAATAACGCCATCAGTATCACCAGCAAAGCAGCTTCATTATTATCCCATTAAAGAAGAAGAGAATTTCGAAATTTCATAATTTGCCACATCACGAATGTTAATTCTCCATTACGAATGCTAGTTTACGAGACCGACCGCTTCTGGCTTGTCCTTGCTTCCGAGCATGTGTGTTTGTACCTTGGACTTTTGTCCGACAGACTTGTGTACACACGCTCGGAAAATCCGACAACACATATTTGTCCATGGAAAATTTGAAAACCTGTCATCCAACATTTGTTGGCGGAAAGTCCGACAACAATTGTCCCATGGAGCATACACACAGTCGGATTTTCCGCCAACAGCCTGAGATCGAACATTTCCCGTCAGAAAATCTGATCGTGTGTGCGGGCCTTTAGAAGCCAGTTTTTTGTAACGACGTGAAGCTGGATGAGCACCAGCACATGTAGCACATTCATGCCTGTAATGGCACTACAAAGAAAAATTGAATCCGGATGGCTGCACTCCAACGATAATATCTTTATTGGTAAAAATCCATACAGCAAACGATGAAGTAGATCGCTAACATGTTTCATATCAAAACTACTGGTGCTCATAGCATTCCTGCATGTAACGGCACTAATTGGGCCATATGCACTGCCCTTTATTAAAACCAAAACACAACCTTTTTTTTTAAAGGGGGCTGTTTGTGATGATTGTATTGTCTTCATTGGTTTATGGGGAATAAGAAGGTTTAACCATAAACTTACATCTTTTGAACCCCAGGTCAAATTTTTATGCATGGAAAGTTTTTGTCGAAGCGATTTGTCATAAAAGAACCATGACAAACCGGGGAAACTTTTGTAGGCTTCCAGTATGATTTCTAAATGACGAAATAAACCGCTGCATAATTCTGCGTATCGTTCACCCATAATGCTTGCAAAAACACAGTAGGCTTGAAGCCAGTTGTTAAAAATACGTGAAGCAATTTTTCTCTGCTCCACATCCAATTTTTCCATCTCTTTTCTATCCATGCGATTTTCCTTATTAGACGGTAACAGAGAAAGGAGGTTAACATATTTGCCTCTCCAAATTCTTTCTTTCACAGAATTTCCTAGATGATAACCCAATGGCGAAATGTGGCAAGCCAAAGCCTCTTCAAACAATTTTCAGGAGCCACATGTGGATCCTGTTGTAACGAAGGCAATACAGGGTTACCTACCCCTGCAACTTGCGTGGACTTAATGGGTTGAAATTGTTCCTGAGCTAAAGGTTCTGCAACCGCTTGAGCAGAAAGAAATTTTTTTTTAAATTACCTGCCAATTCAGCAAACAAAGATAACAGCTGCATTAAAGAATGGGAATGATATAACTCACCAACAGTGTTTCTCTGGGACATTGCAGGCAATGATGTACTTGGTATCAGGGGTCTTTGCGTGTCAACCAATACATTTGTGGAAGAGTGCCCAGGACCTGAAATAACAACTACCGGAGAAGTAACAGTATCTATAGTAACATTTTTACAATGCACATGAGATAATGGAAAAATAATAGTGGAGAAAGGGTCAACAAATAAATTCTCATTGATAACAGGAACGGATTGCAGTAAAGCAGAATTAGGTGTAGGATCAACATAATCAGATGGTACTGACAGTAAGGGGTTAAATTCACCAGATACAGCATGAGAGATATGACTGATGGCATTAAGGGTAGTGGCTGATCCATTACCTTTTTCTTTTTAGGTTGCTGGGGCCCCCTGGGAATCAAACCGGCGGGCTGCTTTTATTCTTCTGCCCAGCTCAAATTTCATGAATTGGGTTTACATCCACTATCCTGCCTGTCCTTGAGCAGGGTTGAATTCTTTACTTTGGCATGTTTTGCAGTAACCCCTATCTAATTGCCTCAATTTGAGACCATCAGCTTCCTCTTTAAAAGTTGCTACATCAGAACAGTTTTTTTCATAAAAGGAGATACTGACAGTATAGAGTTCTTGAAGGGTTGGGGATGAAAGATAGAAGCATGCAAAATCATGTTACCTGCTGTGTCTTTGCGATATAAACCATCGTACAGATGACCATTCAAATCCTGTTCAATCCTAACGTCCAAGAATGTGACACGGTCATGATCATAACACATTGTGAACTTCAGGTTATAATCATTCTGATTCATAACCTCAAGACTCTCGATTAGTAAAGCCTTATACACACGATCGGATTTCAGATTGTGGGATGTCAGGCTGTTGTTGGTAAATCCGACCGTGTGTATGCTCTCTCGGACAATTGTTGTCGGACTTTCTGCCAACAAATGTTGGCTGGCAGGTTTTCAAATTTTCCGTGGACAAATGTGTGTTGTCGCATTTTCCGAGCGTGTGTACACAAGTCCGTCGGACAAAAGTCCAAAGTATAAACACGCATGCTCAGAAGCAAGGACGAGCCAGAAGCGGTCGGTCTTGTAAACTAGCATTCGTAATGGAAAATTAACATTCGTGACGGGGCAAATTATGAAATCTTGAAATGTAGCGCACAAATCTCTTCTTCTTTAACTGCTTGTTGCCCGCCCACTGTCAAATGATGGCGGGGCGGTGCAGCTCTCATTCTGGGACATTGTCATATGACGGCGTCCAAGAACGACCACACTGACGCGCCCGTGGGGACGCGCATCGCAGCGATCGCAGCCGCGCCGTGTCCTAGGAACTGTGTCCTCCGATCTGTGTAAAGAGCCACGTACGCGGCTCTTTAACCATGTGATTGGCTGTGTCCAATCACAGCTGGTCACATGTAAACAAGGAGATGCCGGTAATTGGCTCTCCTCGCCTCACTCTGACAGAGTGTGAGGTGAGGAGAGCCAATCAGCGGCATCTCCTCACAGGGGGACATCTAGGGATGTATTCAGGGCACTGATCATCAGTGCCCTGATTACAATAAATAAATACAGTGTCACAAAACAGTGCCCACCATTGCCAGCATATAGTGCCCACCAGTGGCAGCAATCAGTGCCTGCCACTGCCCACAAGTGCCACCAATCAGTGCCCATTAGCGATGCCAGTCAGTGCTGGCAATCAGTGCCGCCTATCAGTGCTGCCCATTAATGCCCATCACTGCTGTCGATCAATGCCCATCAGTCTCACCCATCAGTGCCACCCATCAGTGCCCATCTGTACCACCTATCCATGCTGCCTATCTGTGCCGCCTATCTGTGCCCACCAGTGCCACCTATCAGTGCCCACCAGTGCCACCTATTAGTGCTCATCAGTGCCACATATCAGTGCCACCTATCAGTACCCATAAGTGCGGCATATTAGTGCCTCCTCATCAGTGCCCATAAGTGCCTCCTCATCAGTGCCCATAAGTGCCGCCTCATCAGTGCCCAAAAGTGCCGCCTCATCAGTGCCCATAAGTGCCGCCTCATCAATGCCCACCAGTTCAGCCTATCAGTGCCGCCTCATCAGCACACATCAGTGAAGGCGAAAAATTACTTAGTTACAAAATTTACTGACAGAAAAAAAGTAAAGAACATTTTTTTTCCAAAATTTTTGGTCTTTTTTTTTGTGGAAAAATTAAAAAACCCAGCAGTGATCAAATACCACCAAAAGAAAGCACTATCTGCGTGAAGAAAATGATAAAAAAATTGTTTGGGTACAGTATAACATGACCGCGCAATTTTCATTCAAAGTGCGACAGCACTGAAAGCTGAAAAATGGCCTGGGCAGGAAGGGGGTTAAGTGCCTGATAGGCAAGTGGTTAATGGGATAATAATGAAGCTGCTTTGCTGGTGATACTGATGGAGTTATTGCAAACGAATTTTCAAAGGCTTTTTCTTTTTCTAGTGATATCAATAATAATAATATTATGCTTTTTTTTTTTTTTTTATTTGGGCAAGTTACCACAGCACCATTATCCTGCAGTTTTTAGGATCAAAGATACAACTTGTCCCTTGTCAATTTTACATTGTATTTTTTAAAATGTAACTGCCTACTCCCAAACTGTCATTTTTTTTTTTTACCACCTCAGCGAACTCCATCGAGAGACAAACCTCAACCTCCGCAGCCCATTCCGGTCCCATCTCACCCTCACATTTTATTTTTTTTTTCTAAGTCATTTGAAGTAAAACACACAGCCAAGTATTATTCTACACAATTTTTTTATTGTGCATTAAAAAAAGAAAACAAATAAAATAAGACATGTTATCTGCCAATAGAACTTAACCAAAATGCATCCAAAAATATAGAAAATATAACAAATCAAATTATTATTCAACCCAAAAAATAATGTCAAAGCAATAGATAAAAACTAAAGCAACCAGTTAGCACTTTATATGAGAGCGCAAGGCATATACCGCCAAACGCCTCCATCCCTATTATTTGAAAAAAAAAGAAAGAAAGGTGGGACTTTATCTGAAGCACACATCCCTGGAGATAACACAATGTAAATGTACACGATGGATACCTCCCATCTTCATTTATATCGTGTTATCTCCAGGGATGTATGCTTCAGATAAAGTCCCACCTTTCTTTCTTTTTTTTTTTTTTTCAATGTCAAAGCAATAACAAATAACACGTTATCTCCTCCGATTCCGCAACATGGCTGGTTGACGAACGGGCGTTCAGAAACGAACTGAAAAGCGCAAAATGAAAAATGGGAACTGTAAAGCGCTAAATGAAAAGCGTGAAAAGAAAAGCGCGAATCAACACACACAAAACTTCTACTAACACGAAGTTAGCAGAAGGAGCGTTACGAGCTAACGTTCGTAATTGTTGGCCAATAATTGTGTGGCCGTGTGTATGCAAGACGAGTTTGGGCAAAATTCCACGGTTTTGTTAGCGAACAATCCGATTGTGTGTCCTTTGTGTGCCCCACCCAGATGAGGAAAAACATTATCAATGTGTTTGTGCTACGTGGATATGTGGCGTGAATCTGAACAGTAGCTATCCCCTGGGAAAGGTGAATTGCGCTGTAGAGAGCTTCCACGTCCACAGTTACCAAGAATGAATTAGCAGAGATGAGTAAATTTCGATGGGCATCCATTACTTGACTCAGATTTTCCATAAGACTCCCACTGCCAGAGACAAGGGGTCATCTAGTGGGGCAGTGTGGTTTTTTTTTTGTATTTTTATGTATTTTTGGCAGACTATTAAAAGTCTGCCAAGGGTATATGATGCGGACATACTCCCACAAATTTTTAAAATGACTTCTCCCCTATAAGCATTTTTTACAAGTTCATAGAATTCCTTATTGAATTTTTTGATTAAAGTGTTACTAAACCCACAACAGTAAAATCAGTGTGTATATATGCAGTAAAGCATGCTTGTTATACTCACTGTGGAACCTAAGGAGTCAATCCGCTGCATTGTATAAATAGGCTGTTTGATCTTGTATGCACAGATCCTCCCCTTCTTGCATTGCTCCAGATAAGACAGAGTTGGCGGAGTCAGTCTGCACATGCTCAGTTTGGCGTGTATTGCTGGAGAGTTGTATTTTCTGTCGATGTAAATAGACAGATCTCCGTTCTGTCAGGGGAGGAGAGACAGATCTCTTGTTCCTACTGATTAGGAACAGCGATCGATCTCCTCCTACAGGCAGTCCCCTCCCCCCACAGTTAGAAACTCCTCCCTAGGTAACACATTTAACCCCTTGATCGCCCCCTGGTGTTAACCCACTCCCTGCCAGTGATATTTATACAGTAATCAGTGGCTATTTTTAGCTCTGATCGCTGTATAAATCTCAGTGGTCCCAAAAAAGTGTCAAAAGTGTCCGATTTGTCCGCCGCAATCTCGCAGTCCCGCTAAAAATCGCAGATCGCCGCCATTACTAGTTAAAAAAAATAATAATAATAAAAATGCCATAAATCTAGCCCCTATTTTGTAGACGTGATATCTTTTGCACAAACCAACCAATATACGTTTATTGCGATTTTCTTTACCAAAAATATGTTGAAGAATACGTATTGGCTTAAACTGATGAAAAAATGTGTTTTGTTTTTTGATTTTTTTTTTTATTTGGGATATGTATTATTTCAAAAAGTAAAAAATAATGTTTGTTTTTTTCAAAATTGTCACTCCTTTTTTTGTTTATAGTGCAAACAACAAAAAAACGCAGAGGTGATCAAATAGCACCAAAAGAAAGCTCTATTTGTGGGAAAAAAAGGACGTTAACCTCGTTCGGGTACAAGTCGAACGACTGCGCAATTGTCAGTTAAAGCAAAGCAGTGCGGTATCGCAAAAAATGGCCTGGTCATTAAGGGGCAAATAGGAGAGTTTTGTTTCCACTTGTTCTTTCCACCTGAAACCTATCTGGTAAGTGAACATCAAATTAGCCTTCTCTGGGGAGGGGTTTAATAAAAAATATGCATTGACAAAGCTTTGTTTGTACAAATGGTTAAAACCTTATCATTTTGGGAATATAAAACAATGGCTCCAGTGACATGTGTTCACAAAGCGATATCATCATGCCTGACCATTATAGAATAATCTGGCCACAAACATGGAGGCCACTATTACAACTGCTGTGGCTCATTTCAGGCAGCAAATTGCTGAGCTGCAAGAGTTTATTACCTGCCAGGAAAGATTTTCTAAACTGCCAATTGAGGTGAAAGGGCTACAAGAGGACATCCTTGATCTGTAGAGACAATTGTGGGACTTAAGTTCCTGAGATGCTGCTGCAGATGCTAATGCATATATATGTCACTACTGCTCAAGTTCAGTGCAGATGTCACCATTACAGAGGTTTCCACTTCAATACCGGGCACTTTCGCCCCTTCCTGCCCCGGACAACGTTCAGCTTTCAGCGCTGTCACTTTTTTGAATGACAATTGCACGGTCATACAACACTGTACCCAAACTAAATTTTTATACTTTTCTTCACACAAATAGAGCTTTCTTTTGGTGGTATTTGATCACCTCTGGGGTTTTTATTTTTTGCTTTTTTGCATTTTTGAAAAAAAAAAAATGTTTTTCTTCGTTTCGGTTATAAAATGTAGTTTTCTCCTTCATTGATGGGCACTGATGAGATGGCACTGACAAGGTGGCACTGATGGACACTTATGAGGAGGTACTGATATGCAGCACTGAAGGGCACCAATGGGCGGCACTAATATACAGCACTGATGGGCACTCATAGGTGGCACTGATAGGCACAGATAGGTCGCACTGATGGGCACTGATAGGTGGCAATGATAGGCACTGACAGGCAGCACTGATGGGCACTTACAAACAAATAAGTAGTATACTCTACGCTCAGGATAAGGCACTTACAAACGGCTGTGATGGGCACTGACAGGCGGCTGTGATGGGCACTGACAGGTGGCATTGATTGATACTGATATGTCGGTACTGATTGGTACTGACAGGTGGCACTGATGGGCAGCACTGATGATGAGGTACTGATGAGGTTCTGACAGATGTTACTGTAGCGCACTGATTGACACTGTGATGGGAACTTATGGGCACTGTGATGGGCAACTACAGCTGTTTCTGAAGAAGCACTGATTGGCAGCTGATGGGCACCCTTTTGGCAGCTGTGGTGGCACATCTGATGGAGCTGTGCTGATAATCAATGTGCTGATTATCAGTACAGACCCCCTCTGACAGGGAGAACTGCCGATTGGCTCTCCCTATCAGCGCGAACCGAGGAATGCCATTTACCGGCACTTCCTGGTTCACGTGATGATTGGTCACAGCTGATCACGTGGTAAGAAGCCTCTCTCTCTCTCTCTCTCTCTCTCTCTCTCTCTCTCTCAGAGGCTTCTTACCACAATGGGAGATGCAGGGTGTCAGACCAACACGCCGCACTCACGGGCGCGGGCCAGCATGTTATTTTGCTGGACGTCATATGACGACCAGTCAGGATAACAGAACCCCTTCCCGGCCGTCATTCTGCTATAGGCTGGGCAGGAAGTGGTTAACCAATGTTGCATATAATTTCACATGCAATCTACTGTATTTACTTCTGAAAGGAAATAGAAGCTGTTATTATCAAGCTTCTGAATAATAATTCTTAGTCTGGATCTCCCCTTATGTGGAGCAATACAATGCTATCCTAGATGATTTTAAATCTTTTGTGATTGCTATGAATCAGGTTTTTGATTATCCTAATCGCTGCTCACCGCTGAAACATATTGCACAGTGTACAGCAGGGTAGATGTTCCGTTAAAGAGTAGGGGCAGACTGACCATTTGGGCACTGCCTGACGGCCTGAGACAGTAGGGGGCCCCATGAGCAAGGCTGTCTTTTTGCACCCTGGTACCACCGGTCCTCCTGTAGGGGGCCCTATCACACAGAGAGGCCCGGACAGTAGGGCAAATCAGTGTGGCAGGGTGGAGGGCAATTACAGAAGGATGTTCAATGTGGCTCTCTGCAGCAAGTGAAAGCCAGTTTCTCTCCCTCTTACCAGCTTTCAGCTGTTGGAGGGAGAGACACAGACACAGAGCAGCACTCTGCAATTGCCGTCCCCACCGCGCCGATCCCCCTCCCTGTCCTGCCTCTGCTGTCTGCCCCCCCTTTGTGCCCCTCTCCCACAGCACTGCTGGCTTTCCTCTCCAGCATGTACACAGGGGGATGTAGGGTGGAGAGTGGGGAAGGGGCCGGTATATGTGTCATTTAATTGGCCTGTTCCTTTTCTGAATGGACACAGAAAGTAATCAGTACCAATCGTTTCTGTGTCCATTCATAACTGAAGCATATAAACGATGTTTACTATGCTTCAGTTTATGAATGAACAGGAGCCTCAGTGTCCTGTTCATCCATCTTCAGTGCAGCTAAGGCTGAAGAAATCCTTGTCCTCAATTCCTTTCTCAAAGGTGAGATGTCAGGTGTCTGTTTATCTGTTTATCCCACCAAACCCCACCCCTCCCCCAACAGTGTTGTGGAAAAAAAAAATTATTAACTTAAAATTAATTTAAAATGAAAAAAAAAATTAAAATGTGTAAAAAAATCTGACTAAAATTTCTAATCAGATAAAAAAAGCCACACTCAATACTTGGCATAATTTAGTCACATCCACTGTGTTCTGCGGCATGCTATGCACACTGCAGGTGCCCATCTCCCTGGTGGTGCATTGCTTTGCCCAGGGGCCCATGTCTGCCACAAGGTGGCTATCTTTAAACCTTGAGGAATTAAGCTCAGCGGTAGCAGCATTTGTAGTGAGTCAATGCCAGTCAGAACTGTGGTTTTTAAGGCTTGCCAGCACACTTTTATTAAGCAAACTTAAAGAAAAGTCCACAAAACAGATAACCGAAAAAGAGATCCACCTCTCTCTTCAGCAGTGCCACCGCTTATGCTTTAACCTTGGCTTATGGTCCTCCAGACCACCTAACACAGTACCACTGTATTTCCAATTGTAGTCCTCTCTCAGCTCTTCTGGCTCTCTTAGCACTCCTGGCTTTTGCTGCAAAATCAGTTGCAGTTGCATATACAGTATATATATTAATATATATATATATATATATATATATATATATATAAAACCAAAAGTATTGGGACACCTGCCTTTACACGCACATGAACTTTAATGGCATCCCAGCCTTAGTCCGTAGGCTTCAATATTGAGTTGGCCCTCCCTTTGCAGCTATAACAGCTTCAACTCTTCTGGGAAGGCCGTCCACAAGGTTTAGGAGTGTGTCTATGGGAATGTTTGACCATTCTTCCAGAAGCACATTTGTGAGGTCAGGCACTGATGTTGGACGAGAAGGCCTGGCTCGCAGTCTCTGCTCTAATTGATCCCAAAGGTGTTCTGTGGGGTTGAGGTCAGGACAGTCAAGTTCCTCCACCCCAAACTCGCTCATCCGGACTAAGACTGGGATGCCATTCATGTGCGTGTAAAGGCAGGTGTCCCAATACTTTTGGTAATATAGGGTATATACTTTATGCTTACACAAAAAATAGTCTTAAGAAGGAAACTGTAAACAAAAATCGGTTATATCAATCCACAGTATAGTGCTGTGTAGTACTATATCTCTCCCTATGCTTTCCTTACACAGACTCGTCAGCTCTCCCTACACTGCTCCAACACACACTAATGCCCTGTACACACGGTCGGATTTTCCGATGGAAAATGTCCGATCGGAGCTTGTTGTCGGAAATTCCGACCGTGTGTGGGCTCCATCGGACATTTTCCATTGGATTTTCCGACACACAAAGTTTGAGAGCAGGCTATAAAATTTTCCAACAACAAAATCCGTTGTCGGAATTTCCGATCGTGTGTACACAAATCTGACAGACAAAGTGCCAGGCATGCTCAGAATAAATAAAGAGATGAAAGCTATTGGCCACTGCCCCGTTTATAGTCCCGACGTACGTGTTTTACGTCACCGCGTTCAGAACGATCGGATTTTCCGACAACTTTGTGTGACCGTGTGTATGCAAGACAAGTTTGAGCCAACATCCGTCGGAAAAAATCCTAGGATTTTGTTGTCGGAATATCCGATCAATGTCCAACCGTGTGTACGGGGCATTACAGATTGCTGCTGGATTCTCACCCTTTTATATTGATAGGGGCTGGTCTGTCAGTTTCTTAAAGCGGAGTTCCGCCAATTTTTTTTTTTTTTTTAAGTCAGCAGCTACAAATACCGCAGCTGCTGACTTTTAAAATAAGGACACTTACCTGCCCAGGGCACCCGCGATGTCGGCACCCGAAGCTGATCTGTCCCTCGGCTCTCTGGTGGAGGCGCCGCCATCTTCGGTAAGGGAATCAGGAAGTGAAGCCTTGCGGCTTCACAGCCTGGTTCCCTACTATGTTCCTCACTGGTCTCTGCTGTCTTCTGGGACCCGTGTGTCTCCCAGAAGACAGCAGGGGACGGAGGAGGCGCCGGACATGGCATAGATAGCCGCAGATACTGCGGCTATCTATGCCCGGAAGTGGGAGCAAATACCTGGATTAGACAGGGATATGCTCCCCGCTCCTCCCTGAAAGGTGCCAAATGTGACACCGGAGGGGAGGAGGATTCCGAAAAGCGGAAGTTCCATTTTTGGATGGAATTCCGCTTTAAAGCTGAATTGCATTTTTTTTTGCATAGTTACATTAGTCCAGCTTGGACCAATGTTATTATACATATTCCATACATGTCCAATCCCTGTGGAAGCAAAGAATAAACGTAGTAGGCACTTTTGCTACAGTGATCCTCCCTATTTTTAGGGTCCCGTGTTGAGCAGTTGATCTGCTGCATAATACCCATGGAGGGGTCACCTGCTGGGCACCAGAACCATTCAGAGAACATCTTGTGTTTTCCCAATGATTACAGTGAACTAAATGGAGATTGTGTCATATTTAACCTTGTCATCATCAACCTTGTGTAGGGCAGCTGCACAGTGCCGGACTCAGAGGACTGTAGCAACAGTAGCCAGATATGGAATATGAAAAAAAAAAAATCATACCTGGAGTTCCACTTTAACCCCTTAGTGACTGAGGGCAAAACAAATGTTAATGCCTGAGCACAATTGTGCAAACTTTGATGCCAAACTTTGACACTGACCTTGACCCTAACACTAATCCTAGCACTGACCCAGATCTAACCCAGATCTAACCTTGATCTAACCTTGATATAGCTATTGTTTTCTTTCTTTTTTTTTTTTTTTACGCTCACTTATGTTTATTTACATCATTCTCCCTGTAAGGAGAGAGATATACAGTGGAACCTTGGATTATGAGCATAGTCCGTTCCAGGAGTATGCTCATAATCCAATGAACTCACATATCAAAGCAAGTTTTCCCATTGAAGTCAATGGAAACGAAAATAATTTGTTCCGCATTGACTTCAATGGAATGCAATACCACATGTGGCCAGAGGCGGGGAGGGGCGCTGGAGAGTCTCGGAAATGGCTGAAAAGGCACAAGTCACGCTTTGGCTGACCTTGGCAAACCTCAGAAAGACTCAGTTTACAATCCTTTCTGAGGTTTGCCAAGGTCAGCCGAACTGTCCTCAGGCCTTTCTGCGCATTTCTGAACGACGCTAATCGGCGACTTTCATCTCTGCTCAGCTCCCGACCTCAGGCCAGAATCCTGCTCGTTTTGCGAGACCACACTCGCAAACCGAGTTAGGATTTTTAGAAATACAGTGCTCGGTTTGCGAAACGCTCGTTAACCGCGTTACTCGCAAACCGAGGTTCCACTGTACAAGGTATCTCTCCCAACATTGAGGCTGCATTCACACCACAGCGTTTGCAGAGCTGCCCATGATTTGACAGCGCTGATGTGTGAATGACAAAATGCGGAACTCGCACTTGAGATGCCATTCATTTGAATGACACCTCAAATCGCGGTGGGGGTCTGCCGCGATTGTCGTGCGATAAAACAGTTTTTTTATGTTGTTTGGTGGGGACTTTACTTTGATATTTGCCACTATCTTCCTAATTTTTTTTTCTGTCTATTTTTAAAGGATCCTGCCCATAGAAATCATGACTTTGTCTCATACCTGATGGACCCAACACCATCATTTTAGGAGTAGTCAGTAAACAGTGTTAAGAAATTGTACCTTGATCTTATGGTACATTTTTCATTGAAATGTATATTTTTGCTATGTGAGAAAATACTTCTCTTTTGTAACTGTATTGAAACTCTAACCACTTAAGAACCGGAAGATTTTTCCCCCTTAATGACCAGGCCATTCTATGCGATATGGCACTGCGTTGCTTTAACTGACGATTGCGCTGTCATGCAACGTTGTACCCAAACAAAATTGATGTCCTTTTTTTTCCCACAAATAGAGCTTTCTTTTGGTGGTATTTGATCACCTCTGCGGTTTTTATTTTTTGCGCTATAAACAAAAAAAAGAACGACAATTTTGAAAAAAAAAAACAATATGTTTTACTTTTTACTATAATAAAAAAATGTCTTCATCAGTTTAGGCCAATATGTATTCTTCTACATATTTTTTGGTAAACAAAAAATGTAATAAGTGTATATTGATTGGTTTGTGCTAAAGTTATAATGTCTACAAAATAGGGGTATATTTATGCGACATTGGGGCAGACAGATCGGACACTTTTGACACTTTTTTGGGACCATTGACATTTATACAGTGATCAGAGCTAAAAATAGCCACTGATTACTGTATAAATGTCACTGGCAGGGAAGGAGTTAACACTAGGGGGCGATCAAGAGGTTAAGTGTTCCCTAGGAAGGTGTTTCTAACTGTGGGGGGATTGAACTGACTGGAGGAGGAGAGAGATCGCTGTTCCTGATCACTAGGAACAGCAGATCTCACTCTACTTCCCTGTCAGAATGGGGATCTGTTTGTTTACATTGACAAATCCCCATTGTGGCTCTCTGAGGAGGGATTACAGGTGGCTGGCGGACATCGCGGCCACGCGCATCAGCTCCAGGGTCGTGCCTTTAAAATAATGGGGCTACATAAACCAGCTCCTCCTACATTCATGAGTAAGGAGTATATAGTACCCCTGATTTTCCATTGTCCCCAAAAAATAAGTAGTGCATAAATACACCAAGCAAGAATCCTTTGTTAACCCCTGAAAAAATGTCCCAATGTGTAAGTGTATGGTCAACCGTGTCACCTAGTAATGTAGATTCCCCTTAATCACAATGAATGATTACCCTGAAGACCTAGCCTAATATGGTTCAGGAGGGGAGGACACATGTGCTCAGATAAGGGTCCAATGTGGAATTTGGGTAGATTTTGAGTAGCTTTTTTTTCTTGTTTTTTTTGTGTGTGGGATCCCTCTTAAAACCAATAAAAAGACTAGGATTTTGCAATAATGTCCATGTCTTTTTTTTGGAACAGCCTCATCGGTTGTTATAGTACACCATAACAACCAATAACTGTGCAAATACTGAAGGGTTTGGTATATACTTTGAGGGGGGGGGGGACCTATGCTTTTTTTTTGTTTTTTTCTTTTGCATCCTCCTTCAATCCCCTTCAAAATCTATACCAGACATCGTTCTAGGATAAGGGTCTAGTATAAATTTTAGGGGTGACCCCACATCTCTTTTTTTCTTTTCATCATTTGGGTGTCATGGTGCACTATAACAGCCAATGACCATGCATCGATTAGCATTCTAAGATATAGGTGGCCAACCTGCACAGAATCCTCAGAAGATGGGCAAGGAATGATTTCTGACTGCAACTGGAGCTTTGATTCAGTGGGCCAACATCTTATTTAGTTCACTCACTCAAACAATGAACACCTGAAACTTTTACAAATCCTGGGTGGGCACAAATATGAATCCCATCCCTGGTTGTGATCATATAAAGGAAGGTGGGTGTTGGAGAGATTTCAAGAAGTGCAGAGGTGGGAGAATACATATTTAAAGTGGAACTTTAGGTAAAAAATGTAAAAAGGGGCGAACAAGCAGGAATTTTAATGCAATGGAAACACGCTTTGTCTCTTCTGCATTAAAGTTACTGTACCTACCTGTCTGTCCATGCCTGTACAGTCAGCCACGCAGGCCCAGATCACTGTACAAATGTGTCAATGCCAAAATTGATTGGGCTCCCGTATATGCTCGGGATTGAAGTCATCCCAACCCGACCAATGAAAGTGCCAAGTGGCCAGCGATCAAGCTTTAGAAGCCGGCCACCCAAAGATGTCAGCAGCCAGGTGGGGAGTTGGGATTGAAGTCATCCCAACCCGACCAATGAAAGTGCCAAGTGGCCAGAGATCAAGCTTTAGAAGCCGGCCACCCGAAGATGTCAGTATCCAGGTGGGGAGTCCCGGGATGTTGCATTGCTGGATCTGAGGTGAGTATAGTTCCACTTTAAGATTGTTGCCATCAGAGTGATTATGAGAGTGTCTTTGTAGGTCTAAAGGAATGTTAAAGTCACCAAGAATGGTAATTGGTATTTCAGAGGAGAGGAAGTAGGTAAGCCCGGCAAGTAAGTAGGTTACCTGGGTTGGAGATACAGAGGTCAAGGACAGAGATAAGCTTGTTACAGACAGAGTTGGCATTCCAAGGGGTGCATCAGATTGGGGTCCTGGTTCTTGGAAGCTGGGGAATTACAGCTGCTGCCAGTTGAGACAGGGTACTGGGTGTGGGGGTAAAAGTTAAATAGCAGAGGTCTAGGATTAAAGCTGGGCATAGAGGGTTAGTTTTTACAGATTCCACATTGCACACAAGCTGGGTAGATGGAGGAATCCCGATGGGACATTATATTCTGACAGCTGTTTCCAATGCTGTCAGAATACACTGATCAACAGCTGCAGCCGATTGACTATAAAGCTCCTTAATGCCTGTTAAGATGCAACCAATGTAATGTCCATAGAGTGGTGCACATTAAGCTATCGGGATGCTCCTATTCTTAATGAAAATGTACACAGTGAAAATAAACAGTTTTACTACAATAAGCATGACCTCCCAAACCGTAAAGGAGAATGATAATACTTAATTAGTCAAATAATGCGATCGTTTTAATAATATTTCTTAGTGTTGTGATCTTTGTTTCCACCATTGTATATAACTACAAATGACAGCATGAATATCCTGGTTCCTTAGGCTGTAAATTATGGGATTAAACAATGGTGTTACTACAGTAAATACAAGTGATAACATTTTGTTGATAGCTACAGAATGTCCTTTTACTGGAGTAAAATAATTTATTAACACAGCTCCATAAAACATACCCACCACCAAGAGGTGAGTGCTACAAGTAGAGAAGGCTTTTTTCCTGCTGCCAATAGACGGCATCCTGAGTATAACTACACAAATACACACATAACTTACAATGATTAAAACACATGGAAGAGCAACCATTGGGATGGTTAGAACAAAAATATCTATTTCCAGGGCAGAAGTGTCTGAACAAGCGATAGTCACAAAAGGAGCAAGATCACAGAAGTAATGGTCAATGATGTTCTGGCCACAGAACTTGAGCATTACTAGAATGCTCAATGGGATCAATGTCAAAAGGAAAGTTGATATCCAGCAAAAGATAACCAAGAAATATTGAAGGGTGTCGTCCATTATTGTGTTATAGTGTAAAGGTTTACATATGGCCAAATATCGGTCATAGGACATTGCAGTGAGAAGGTAACATTCAGAAGCACCTGAAGCCACAAACAAGTAGCTCTGAGTGATGCATGCAGTAACAGAAATGGTGGCTCCATCCATCCATATGATACGTAACATATTGGGGACAATTAAAGTCAGTAAAAACATTTCTGAAAAAAAAAAATTCTTGAGGAACAAGTACATAGGAGAATTTAGACTTTTTCTGGTTGACGTTAATATAATAATCATGGTATCGAGGAGAACTGTCACAGTATATGCAGACAATATGAGAACGAAGAGACAAAATCTAAACCCACCAAGTCCAGGGAATCCCAGAAAAAAGAATTCCTTCACTGCTGTCACATTTTCATTAATCATATTCTCATCACTCAATTTTTGGCTACAAAGAAAGAAAACCACTTGTTCTCTGTTTTCACCAAATATCGATGTTGAGCTTTTGAATGCTAAGTATGCTCTAGGCGGGGACAAATGTATACTTCCAGGCCCCGGGTGAACTGTTTAGTGCTACCACACTTCTACCCAGATTCACTGGTCAACCTTAACATCACTTGACAAACATGGCCCTGATGGCCTACCAATGAATGAGACAGTTTGACTCTGCAAAAGACACCCTTGTGTGGTTATAGGACTACAAACTCAGAATGGATGAATAGTATGGATAAAATTCCACAAAAAAAAAGCATATGCAAACTGCACTGCACTGGTAGGGCAGAGGTCTGGAAAATGTTATTATACAGTACATGGTAATATGTTACTGACAGTCGACATCGTGATGTGTGGATGGGTGTGTGCCACCATTATCAGCTTTCAATACAGGTGCTCCTGGCTCTGTGCCAATATTTTGTACTTGAGCTTCTTTGTAACGTTTTTAGCAAAATCGCACCACGTTTGGGGTGACATTAAGAAATAATGGCATTTCTAATGCGTTCTGCGTTTGGCAGCGATTTTGTCCGTGATCCAGGTCGCTAAGGTGTGAACGGAGCCTTAAGCCCCGTACACACGATCGGATTTTCTAATGGCAAATGTTGGATGTCAGGCTGTTGGCGGAAAATCCAACCGTGTGTATGCTCCATCGGACATTTGTTGTCGGACTTTCCGCCAACAAATGTTGGCTAGCAGGTTCTCAAATTTTCAGTCAACAAATTGTGTGTTGTTGGATTTTCCGATCGTGTGTACACGAGTCCATCGCACAAAAGTCCACGCATGCTCAGAAGCAGAAGCGGCCAGTCTTGTAAACTAGTGTTCGTAATGGAGAATTAACATTCGTGACGCGGCAAATTATGAAATCTCCAAATGCAGCGCACAATTCTCTTCTTCTTTAATGGGATAATAATGAAGCTGCTTTGCTGGTGATACTGATGGAGTTATTTAAAAATAACTTTCAAAGGCTTTTTTTTTTCAAGTGATATCAAGAATAATAATAATAATAAAAATAGCGCTAAATGAAAAACGCAAAAAGAAAAGCGTGAATCAACACTCACCAAACTTCTACTAACCTGAAATTAGCAGAAGGAGCCCAAAGGGTGGCGCTAAAGAGCTGAAAAACCACATAGTATGTCTTGTACGTCACTACGTTCGTAATTGTTGGCCAACATTTGTGTGACCGTGTGTATGCAAGACAAGTTGGAGCCAACAACCTTTGAACAAAATTCCACAGTTTTGTTGTCGGAAAGTCCAATCATGTGTACGAGGCATAAGACTAAAACTCATTTTGCCATGATTTTTTTTTATTCTCATTTGTGATTTGTGACGCATTTTTGATAAATGTAGATCCCATTTATTTTCTGTAACTTTTTAGTCAATTGTTCCCATGATGCAATAGGAATAGTAATATACTGAAGGAGTAATTTTACCCTTACTTACATTCATGTCTCATCATAGGTGTGCGCAGCCTATTGCATTAGGGTGTGCACCCCAACACATATATGTGTGTATATATACTGCCAGTGTCAGAAGAGTCGAGGACAATGTCAGTAGGGCAGAGGAAGGTGTCAGTAGTTTCTATTTTTATTATTTAACATTTTAATCTTTTAATTATTTTTTAACATTTTTATTATTTTTAATAATTTTTTTTTAATTAAACATTTTTTTTATTATTATTTTTAACAATTTAATTTTTATAATTTGTTTTTTCCAATTTTTTTTGAAGCCCCAGTGGGGGGGGGGCTTTAGTAAAATATCACGGGTCTAAACAGGGGGCATCCACAGCACACAAAGTGATTAGGGTGTGCCCAGGCACACCTGGCACACCCTGTGCGCACGCCTATGTCTCATACCCATTTAGTATCAGAGAAATAAGAAAACTGGATTATTTTATTGTTCCCATTGTGCTCTATGTGGAAGGTTCACTTTCTCTGTTTGTCCTGTTTTCCAATGGAGATACTTTTACCAGTGACGACTGAACAGAATAGTATTTTTACACAGATCCCCTTGTTAATGAGATTATCCCTGCGTTGCAGTCCCTCGCCCAGGCCATCACCAGAGCGGTGTTTCACTTCATCTGGGGCTCCAAAATGGACAGAGTGAAGTGGACAATCATGTTTAAGGAACCCCTTAAGGGCGGTAAAGGCGTGCCCGACATCACTACACTACTGAGGGTGTTCTTTGCTTGTAACTGCATCCACAGGACTTTAGTGGACAGAACTTTGGACTCTGGTGGTAACTCCATATCCTGTTTTTTTTCCTCCTTTGGAGGTCCCTTGGATGGGACAAATAGAACAGTTCCATCCCATACAACGGGGACACTCCTTGGTATTAAAAAAAAAATAAGCCCAAAGGCTAATGCTGCGCTAGAAATATAGATATAGGATATAAAACACAGCTGCTAGACCCCAAAGTCAAATAGGGACTCAACAGATATAAAATGCAAAACTGGTGCAGTGCTAATGAAGTGGAAAATACACAAGTGAAAATAGGCTTATAATAAAGACTAATGAAGAGTCCCAAATGCACAGTCCATGTAAAAACAGGTGAGACCAAAGCCAAAATCCGTGCTTTGTGTAGATGAAAACACTGTAGGTAAGGAGAAAGTGATAGTCCTTCACATTAGATAGATCCTGCTCCACACCCAGGTTAGAGTAAGTAATCCTGCTTACCAGCTTTCTGTGACCACTAAGTAATGGTCTCACCAAGCACAGGGAAATGGGTCTCTCCAGGAACCTTAATATTGGCTGGAATCCCAGCTTTGCAGATGGAACTCGGAAATGTAAAACAAAAGAAATGCTCCCATAGTGCAGTACTTCAAAATTCCAAATGTAATGGTGTAAAAAGATTGAACTTTTGTGACGAAACACGTAGGGTGGGGCCTACGACGGTGACATCATCACGCTACACCTCCCAAGAGGTTGACAGACAAGCAAACCAGGAAGTGAAGCGAAGCTCGTAGGGACGCCGCGTTTCCATTCTAAAGGCATGCTGTTTCGATGCTTTTATCCTGTAAGTGCAATCTTTTTACACCATTAAATTTGGAATTTTGAAGTACAGCACTATGGGAGCATTTCTTTTGTTTTACATTTCCGAGTTCAATCTGCAAAGTGGGGATTCTGGCCAATGTTAAGGTTCCTGGGGAGACCCATTTCCCTGTGCTTGGTGAGACCATTACTTAGTGATCACGGAAAGCTCGTAAGCAGGATTACTTACTCTAACCTGGGTGTGGAGCAGGATTTATCTAATGCAAAGGTCTATCACTTTCTCCTTACCATTCTTTTCATCTACACGAAGCACGGATTTTGGCTTTGTTCTCACTAGGGATGAGCTTCGAGTTCGAGTCGAACTCATGTTCGACTCGAACATTGGCTGTTCGCAAGTTCGCCGAACAGCGAACAATTTGGGGTGTTCGCGGCAAATTCGAATGCCGCGGAACACCCTTTAAAAGTCTATGGGAGAAATCAAAAGTGCTAATTTTAAAGGCTAATATGCAAGTTATTGTCATAAAAAGTGTTTGGGGACCCGGGTCCTGCCCCAGGGGACATGGATCAATGCAAAAAAAAGTTTTAAAAACGGCCGTTTTTTCAGGAGCAGTGATTTTAATAATGCTTAAAGTCAATCAATAAAAGTGTAATATCCCTTTAAATTTCGTACCTGGGGGGTGTCTATAGTATGCCTGTAAAGGGGCGCATGTTTCCTGTGTTTAGAACAGTCTGACAGCAAAATGACATTTTGAAGGAAAAAACTCATTTAAAACTACCCGCGGCTATTGCATTGCCGACAATACACATAGAAGTTCATTGATAAAAACGGCATGGGAATTCCCCAAAGGGGAACCCCGAACCAAAATTAAAAAAAAAAAATGACGTGGGAGTCCCCCTAAATTCTATACCAGGCCCTTCAGGTCTGATATGGATATTAAGGGGAACCCCGGCCAAAATTTAAAAAAAAAAATGACGTGGGGTTCCCCCTAAATTCCATACCAGACCCTTCAGGTCTGGTATGGATTTTAAGGGGAACCCCGCGCCAAAAAAAAAAAAAAAAAACTGCGTGGGGTCCCCCTAAAAATCCATACCAGACCCTTATCCGAGCACGCAACCTGGCAGGCCGCAGGAAAAGAGGGGGGGACGAGAGTGCGGCCCCCCCTCCCTCCTGAACTGTACCAGGCCACATGCCCTCAACATTGGGAGGGTGCTTTGGGGTAGCCCCCCAAAACACCTTGTCCCCATGTTGATGAGGACAAGGGCCTCATCCCCACAACCCTGGCCGGTGGTTGTGGGGGTCTGCGGGCGGGGGGCTTATCGGAATCTGGAAGCCCCCTTTAACAAGGGGACCCCCAGATCCCGCCCCCCCCCGTGTGAAATGGTAAGGGGGTACATAAGTACCCCTACCATTTCACGAAAAAAGTGTCAAAAATGTTAAAAATGACAAGAGACAGTTTTTGACAATTCCTTTATTTAAATGCTTCTTCTTTCTTCTATCTTCCTTCATCTTCTGGTTCTTCTGGTTCTTCTGGCTCTTCTGGTTCTTCCTCCGGCGTTCTCGTCCAGCATCTCCTCCGCGGCGTCTTCTATCTTCTTCTCCTCGGGCCGCTCCGCACCCATGGCATGGGGGGAGGCTCCCGCTCTTCTCTTCATCTTCTTCATCTTCTTCTCTTCTTCTCTTCTTCTTTTCTTCTCTTCTTCTAATCTTCATTTTCTTCTCCGGGCCGCTCCGCAACCCATGCTGGCATGGAGGGAGGCTCCCGCTGTGTGACGGCGCTCCTCGTCTGACAGTTCTTAAATAATGGGGGGCGGGGCCACTCGGTGACCCCTCCCCCCTCTGACGCACGGGACATGACGGGACTTCCCTGTGGCATTCCCCGTGACGTCACAGGGAAGTCCCGTCAAGTCACCGTGCGTCAGAGTGGGGCGGGGTCACCGGGTGGCCCCGCCCCCCGTTATTTAAGAACTGTCAGACGAGGAGCGCCGTCACACAGCGGGAGCCTCTCTCCATGCCAGCATGGATTGCGGAGCGGCCCGGAGAAGAAAATGAAGAAGAGAAGAAGAGAAGAAAAGAAGAAGAGAAGAGCGGGAGCCTCCCCCCATGCCATGGGTGCGGAGCGGCCCGAGGAGAAGAAGATAGAAGACGCCGCGGAGGAGATGCTGGACGAGAACGCCGGAGGAAGAACCAGAAGAGCCAGAAGAACCAGAAGATGAAGGAAGATAGAAGAAAGAAGAAGCATTTAAATAAAGGAATTGTCAAAAACTGTCTCTTGTCATTTTTAACATTTTTGACACTTTTTTCGTGAAATGGTAGGCCCTTACCATTTCACACAGGGGGGGGGGCCGGGATCTGGGGGTCACCTTGTTAAAGGGGGCTTCCAGATTCCGATAAGCCCCCCGCCCGCAGACCCCCACAACCACCGGCCAGGGTTGTGGGGATGAGGCCCTTGTCCTCATCAACATGGGGACAAGGTGTTTTGGGGGGCTACCCCAAAGCACCCTCCCAATGTTGAGGGCATGTGGCCTGGTACAGTTCAGGAGGGAGGGGGGGCCGCACTCTCATCCCCCCCTCTTTTCCTGCGGCCTGCCAGGTTGCGTGCTCGGATAAGGGTCTGGTATGGATTTTTGGGGGGACCCCACGCCGTTTTTTTTTTTGGCGCGGGGTTCCCCTTAAAATCCATACCAGACCTGAAGGGTCTGGTATGGAATTTAGGGGGAACCCCACGTCATTTTTTTTTTTAAATTTTGGCCGGGGTTCCCCTTAATATCCATATCAGACCTGAAAGGCCTGGTATAGAATTTAGGGGGACTCCCACGTCATTTTTTTTTTTTAATTTTGGTTCGGGGTTCCCCTTTGGGGAATTCCCATGCCGTTTTTATCAATGAACTTCTATGTGTATTGTCGGCAATGCAATAGCCGCGGGTAGTTTTAAATGAGTTTTTTCCTTCAAAATGTCATTTTGCTGTCAGACTGTTCTAAACACAGGAAACATGCGCCCCTTTACAGGCATACTATAGACACCCCCCAGGTACGAAATTTAAAGGGATATTACACTTTTATTGTTTGACTTTAAGCATTATTAAAATCACTGCTCCTGAAAAAACGGCCGTTTTTAAAACTTTTTTTTGCATTGATCCATGTCCCCTGGGGCAGGACCCGGGTCCCCAAACACTTTTTATGACAATAACTTGCATATTAGCCTTTAAAATTAGCACTTTTGTTTATTCATGTTCGTGTCCCATAGACTTTAACGGTGTTCGCGTGTTCGAACGAACTTTTTTCCTGTTCGCATGTTCTGGTGCGAACCGAACAGGGGGGTGTTCGGCTCATCCCTAGTTCTCACCTGTTTTTATATAGACTTTGCATTTGGGACTCTTCATTAGTCTTATTATAAGCCTTTTTTCACTTGTGTATTTTCAACTTCATTAGCGCTGCACCAATTTTGCAATTTTTCTCCTTGGTATTACTTTGACACTTTTAAGTTTATCAAGGAGCGGGGGCTGCATGGAGTTGAGCCCGACTTGTGGAAGCCAAAAAACGATCTACAAGTTGATCGGAGCAAAGGACACCGTGAAGACTGTTCCAGGTTTACCTTCAGCCACTTGCAAAGTGGTCTGGAGGAATGTTTCTTCAAAGGGACCTTGTTAACAAACCACCCAATCTTTGGTTAAGAAGTTACCATTTTTCCTGACTTGGGGCCAAAGATAGAATGCCACTTTTAGGTTGACTCTGATACTATCAGTATGAATGGAAAGCATTGTGATAAATCTCACTGCCGTCAATCTAAACTAAGTAAACAAAAAAAGACCTTATCTTACCGTAACTTCAGAAAACCAGGATGCATCCTTAATACGTTTTATCATCAGTGCACAATCAATACCATTTCATATAACTTTTCCTATTTTTCTTCCCATGAATATACTGTGCAGTACATAAAAACAACAGCAACAAGAAGTAGAATTAAAGGCATATCTGTAAAAAGAACAGAAAAAAAACAATCCTAATTAATTGTCTGATCACAAAACCTGAAGAAATGATATAAAAATGGAAAAGTCTGGTTATAAGGATTGATATCCTCAAAAAATATGTGTAAGTGTGAGCTCCAAGCATCATTTGATTTTATATTTTCTATAATAATGTTCACAACATTTTTATATGTTCGTGCTTCATTAATAGCATTGATGGCTTCATATCCCTTGATTGCAATTAATATACTTTGGAGATCCTACAATTTTAATTTAACTGAGTATGTTGAATATATATTATATTTTCTGTGGGATTCTGAAACTAGTTTAGATTTTGAACACTTGAATGTAATAAAATCACACAGAAGTCACAATAAAGAGGACATTGATATATGCAAATAACATTTAAAGTGGTCCCAAAGGTACAAGGTTTTTTTACCTTAATGCATCCTATGCAAGTTAAAAAACCTTTTGAATGCAGCTCCCCCCTTATACTTTCCTGAGCCCGATCTCGATCCAGTGATGTGCGTGGGAGCAATGGCTCTCTTGGCTCTCTCCCTCCTCACTAAGCAGAGAGGCAGCAGTGGGAGCCATTTGCTCCTGATGCTGTCAATCACAACCAATAAGGAAGAAGAGGAGGGAAGCTGTGCTGAACTGCACTCTGTGTGTCAATGGACACTCAAAGCTGGCTCAGGAGCGAGAACACACAAGTGCCTCTGAGCAAGCGGCTTTGGTATAGGGGCACTCAGCAAGGGGAAGGAGCCAGGAGAGCCAGCAAGGGACCCAAGAAGAGAAGGATCAAGGCTGGTCTGTGCAAAACCATTGCAGAGAGCAGGTAAGTATAACATGTTTGTTACATCCACAATATACTAAGGGAACTTTGCACATCATGTTTTTCATCTTTTCAATGTAATTTCATATATATTGTGTTTGCTATTACTTCACTGTGGGATTGTTTACACATCTTTACATATCAATGCTATTTGAACTTTATATGTAAGATTTTTAGTTATTAGTTAGTTATTATCATTTGTCATCCAACAGCGCACCACCACCACCATTTTTTCATGTTTGGTTTTTAACCACTTCCCCTTAATGACCGGGCCATTTTTGCGATACAGCACTGTGCTACTTTAACTGACAATTGCGCGCAACGATGTACCCCAATAAAATTGATGTCCTTTTTTTCCCACAAATAGAGCTTTCTTTTGGTGGTATTTGATCACCTGGTTTTTATTATTTATGCTATAAACAAGAAAAGAGCGACCATTTTGAAAAAAAAAAAAAAAATTTTTTTACTTTCTGCTATAAAACATATCCAGTAAAAAAAAATGTAAAAAATCTAATTTCTTCATCAATTTAGGCCGATATGTATTCAGCTACATACTTTTGGAAAAAAAAAAATCCCAATGAGTGTATAGTGATCGGTTTGCGCAAAAGTTATAGCGTCTACAAATTATGGTATATTTTTATAGAATTTTTTTTTTTTTACTAGTAATGGTGGGGGATCAGCGATTTTTAGTGGGACTGTGACATTACAACAGACAAATCAGACACGTAACTGACACTTTTGGTCCTTTTTGAGGACCAGTGACACTAATACAGTGATCCGTGCTAAAAATATGCACTGTTATGCCCCGTACACACGGTCGGACATTGATCGGACATTCCGACAACAAAATCCTAGGATTTTTTCCGCCGGATGTTGGCTCAAACTTGTCTTGCAAACACACGGTCACACAAAGTTGTCGGAAAATCCGATCGTTCTGAACGCGGTGACGTAAAACACGTACGTCGGGACTATAAACGGGGCAGTGGCCAATAGCTTTCATCTCTTTATTTATTCTGAGCATGCGTGGCACTTTGTGCATCGGATTTGTGTACACACGATCGGAATTTCCGACAATGGATTTTGTTGTCGGAAAATTTTATAGCCTGCTCTCAAACTTTGTGTGTCGGAAAATCCGATGGAAAATATGTGATGGAGCCTACACACGGTCGGAATTTCTGACAACAAGGTCCTATCACACATTTTCCGTCGGAAAATCCGACCGTGTGTACAGGGCATAACTGTACTAATGACCCTGGCAGGGAAGGGGTTAACATTAGGGGCAATCAAAGGGTTAAGTGTGTCCCTAGGGGGTGCTTGCTAACTGTGGGGGGGGGGGAATGCTCTGACTGGGTGAAGACAGAGATCGGTGTTCCTCCCGGGAACAATCATGGGTGGCCGGTGGACAACAGGTCCGCCAAACCCACTGATTGGCTCCCCCTCTATGCAATCAGCAGGCGGTCATGCCTCCGGTTGTACGCACATGCCCCACAGTGGCTACTGCATGAAGCAATGTACAGGTATGTCGTTTCGCGCAGCTGGGCTGCCTTGTGTAAAGAACCGGTTAAAAAATGCTTTTAGAATTACTTTAAAGCTGATCTGGAGGTTTACTTTCCATTGACAAGTCCATTACTTTCCATTGACTAGGTTATTTGGGCCAAGCTGGTCCAAACAAACTATTTTCCACACTAACAAGTGTGCCTACGGGGCGTCCTGTATAGACTGTATACGGCCTCAAGTACACACAGCATACAGTCTTGTGTTCCGACAGCGAACTTCCTGTCTCACAACAGGAAGAAAACTGAGTTGTGCCCAGCTAGTCATAAGCAGCTGTGTATTATTTTAGTGAATACAAAGTTTCCTCTGATTGGCTGAGGAGGAGAGGCGGCGGATGACCACATGATCTCTGCCTAAGCCAATCAGAGGAAGCTTTGTATTCGTTCAGAGAATATAAAGCTGGCTATGATTGGCCAAGTGCTGCGCAGCCTGACTCAGTTTTGGTAAAGGTGTAAAATGGAAAGTTCTTGTTCCATTGTTGAAACACACAAGGCAGTATACTCTGTGTACCTGAGGTTACATATTGTTTGGCACACCTTTTAGAGTAGAAAATAGTTCATTTACGCTATTCCTAATATTTGTGTATATGGATATATTTTCTTTGTTGCTTAGTGTGTTTTGTTTATTTCAGCCATCCATCTCCAACCACGGATCCTGAGGAAGCAAATGTTGGGAAACACGTTGATTCTATATGTTTGTTATATATTGTTGTAATTTATGACAACTGTATGATGCAATCGGATTTTTTTATTGAGAGATGGCTCTCTTTATTCAGATGAAATAATACATATATAGTGTTCTATTAGGTTTTGTTGTTTTTTTCCTTATTCCTCATTCTTGGGCACATGTAAAATCCCCCATGTGAGTAGGAATTCTACTCCTTATAGAGGAGAAAAAGGAAGGAATTGGAAAGGATTCCCATTCACTCCCATTCACTGGGTGTAGGTGGGTGGTTGTGGTGAGGATAGCTGGAGAGACAGAGTCAGATTCCTTAGTCTAGGTTTTAATATAGGCAAGTAGGTTAACAGAGATAAAGAATGGAGATAAAGAAGTCAAGGACAGAGGTGGGCTTATTACAGACAGAGTGGGCATTCCAAGGGGCACATTGAGGATCTCATTCTTGGGAATAGAAATGAAAGTTTGTGGATTACAGCTGCTGCACATTGAGGATCTCATTCTTGGGAATAGGAATGAAAGTTTGTGGATTACAGCTGCTGCCAGTAGAAATAAGGTCCAGAGGGGGCGTGGCCTGCTGCGGACCAGGATGGCTGCCTGAAGTCCGAGCTCCCCTCCACGGCCTGGATATCAGTAACCCCTAGCTACCATCCTTCCCGCTGCCCACATCAAAACAGCAGGGAAGGACTGGGGAAACCCTCGGGCACACTGATGCAGCGGTACAAGCCGCCAAACCCCCGCCGTCTCACCGACTACTACCCGACGGCCGCCGCCATGCAGAAGGTCCAAGATGGCGCTGATGGAAGCGACGGCGCCCGCTCCAACAACAACACAGAGGGCCTGCCCGCTACCTCCTCAGCACTCCCTCTCCATGGCACAGTGACCACATTAACGGACAGGGACAGCATGGACACAAACCCCCCTCCAGAGAATTCCCCAGGAGGACTGCAGCAGGACAGAGGTAAGAGGCTGGTTACCTCCCCTGCACATTCCCCAAACAAAGAGCCTCATGCTAAGAAGCAGCTGTGGTCCCATGTTGTTGCAGGGACACACAGCACCCAAAATACTCCCTCCCTGGCTGCTATACCTGTTACTGATAATACAATGTCTGAAGCTATGTTAAAATCTATGCTTCTTACACTGCAGCAAGATCTGCATAGAGAGCTCCAAATGTCATTATCTCAGATGCATGATAAAATAGACTGCCTAGAAGAGCGCACAGACGCTCTAGAAGAAAATCTACAAGATTACTCTAAGGCACACAACGAAATGTTAGATGCTCACGAGCACCATACGGAAGAAATTCACCGTATCAAAATGAAACTGGCGGATTTGGAAGACCGCTCTAGGCGGAATAACATCAAATTCCGGGGCATTCCTGAGTCGGTTAAACCAAACGAAATAACCCCCTACTTGCAACAGCTTATCTCAGCCCTACTCCCACGCCTCAACGCCCGCAACACTTTAATCGACCGGGCCCACAGAATTGCTAAACTGCCACACCTCCCTGACGAGGTCCCCAGAGATATCTTGGCACGTATACATTTCTTCCATGTGAAGGAACAAGTTCTCTCTGCTGCCAGATCCGTGACACCCTTGCCAGCCTCTTACAATAATGTCAAGCTGTTCACTGACCTGTCCCTGGCTACAATGGAGATGCGCAGAGCTTTCGCCCCGGTGACTTCCATACTCCAACAAAAAAAAATAACCTACAAATGGGGCTTCCCTACGAAATTGCTGGTCACTCACCAACAAAAAATAGTACCTATTCTGTCCCCAAAGGATGGCTACAAAAAGCTCACCAATTGGGGTTTTCTCCCCATTGCTCCCAGAGAAGCGGAACAAGCTACTCCCTCCTACAAGCCATCTGACTCCAGAAACATGGCGAATAAAGCTCCCAAAAAGACCTAAAGTTGATACAAGCCCAGATCCCCAGATCTACTTATATCCAGCCTGGGCGTCACATCTATACCTTTTCCTCACCACCCCTCAGGATTACAGTTGTGCTAAGCACACGTTTTTTTGTCTCTGTATTTTTTTTTTTCTTATTTTCTATTCTTTTTTTCTTTGATTACAGCACAGATTAATCGGCATTGATTATAATTTTCTCCTAGAATTGTAGACTGTTTGTATTTAGCAACTGGTTTTGGTTATATATTTGTACCATATACGGCATTTAGTTATCTAACTGTGTATTCACATCCAACAACAATAGGTGAGGTCTCTCTTTCTCTGCCCAGGCCCTCATAACTGCAATACCAATATGACACTCTCGATAACCTCCCTCAATGTTAAAGGCCTAAATTCACCATTTAAGCGCAACCTCTTATGGAAAGAAGCACTACAACAACGGGCAGACATAATCTGCGCCCAAGAAACGCACTTTACTAAGCTCAAACAACCCCAATGTGGTCACAAAAAATATCCCCATTGCTTCTTCGCAAGTGCCCCTAAAAAAAAGAGAGGAGTATTGATTGCCATAAACGCAGCAATAGATTTTAAGCTTCATCACTGTGAAAGTGACGAAGATGGCAGATTTTTAATCCTATCAGCCACATTTGACAACCGCCCTCTCACCATAGTAAACATTTATGCCCCCAATACAGCACAAAAAAGATTCTTTGCCACTCTCTTTGCCAAATTGGCCCCTTACAGATCTTCCCCCCTAATAATCTGTGGAGACTTTAATGAAGTAATTGACCCTACACTTGATACCTCCAATCCTACGAGAAATAGGCCCTCAGCAATATCAAATATCCTCAAAAAAGAAGACCTTTATGACACATGGAGGTGCATGCACGATGAGGAGAGAGACTACACCTACTCCCCCCCCCCCACACCAATCTTATTCCCGAATTGACCTATTCATTACAGATAAACACCTACTACAAGCTATCACTGCCTCTACCATAGGCAATATATCATGGTCTGACCATGCTCCAGTCACGATCAAACTAGCATCCCCCTCCCAAGCCACTAGACATACGGTCTGGAGATTAAACACCTCCCTTCTCAACAACCCCTCCTTTGAGTCTCAAATACAATCCGAGATTGATAACTATTTCCAGCAAAATGTCAATTCTGTAAATGACTGTGCTATTGTTTGGAATGCTCACAAAGCTTGTCTACGGGGTCTTTTTATCAAACTTGGGGCCCAGGCTAAAAAACAACACTCCTTTATAACCGAGTCCCTCCTGAAACAAATCCGATCTCTTGAAACAATAAACAAGAGATCCCCCACTAATACTACTTCCTCAGAACTTAAAAAGCTTAGATCGCAACTCAGTAGTCATCTTGGGAAAGGGGGAGAAATTGCGCTCGGTGTTTTATTTAAAAAGTGAAAAAAGAAGTATGAAAAACGTGAAGTAAATCCTGCCGCTAAAACACAATAACCCCAATACAAGGGCACACAAACTAAACAATATATACAACAGTGTAGCGCTGGATTAATAAAAATACGCATATAATAATATATGCGAAAGAGCCAAGATCCCAATTTTTATAAGTGAATGTGAAAAAAACATGTACCACTTAATCTGCAACAATTAAGTGTCTAAATACGTGTAATTAGATCAAATGCACCAATATGTATCCAAAACGAAAATTAATATATAATAAACTTAAAATATATCATATAAGTCTGATGTGAATAATTAAAATTACATCGACATGTGATAAGAAACTTATATCAATTATATATTATTAATTGATCCTTCGTGCTTAGTGATCACAATGAAAGTAAAAAATTTATAAAATATAATTATTCACTTTAATTTTTTACTTTCATTGTGATCACTAAGCACGAAGGATCAATTAATAATATATAATTGATATAAGTTTCTTATCACATGTCGATGTAATTTTAATTATTCACATCAGACTTATATGATATATTTTAAGTTTATTATATATTAATTTTCGTTTTGGATACATATTGGTGCATTTGATCTAATTACACGTATTTAGACACTTAATTGTTGTAGATTAAGTGGTACATGTTTTTTTCACATTCACTTATAAAAATTGGGATCTTGGCTCTTTCGCATATATTATTATATGCGTATTTTTATTAATCCAGCGCTACACTGTTGTATATATTGTTCAGTAGTCATCTTCACAAAAAATTTGATTACTTTATCAAACGACTACGACTTCAGATATACTCATCGGCCAATAAATCAGGAGCACTTATGGCCAAACAATTCAAAAAACAACTTTCTAATAAAAAAATGTCATTTATCACAAACCCCCAAGGCAAGCACTTGACCAACCCGCTAGATATTGCCAACGAATTTGGCAATTTTTACACCAAACTTTACAATCTTACGAAAACAGACCCCCATCTCACACCCTCCCAAGATGACATAAAAATTTTTTTATCCTCTATCTCCCTCCCATCGATCTCCCCAGAACAATTAGACTCTCTTACGACTCCCTTTTCACAGACCGAAATTCAAAAAGTGATAAACAATCTACCTCTACATAAAGCGCCAGGACCTGACGGACTACCCAATGAATATTATAAAAGGTTTGCTAAACCCTTAGTCCACCACCTATGTGCCATGTATAATCAATTTGCTACCACAGGCATAATCCCTAGGGAATCCCTCGATGCCCTAGTGGTTACCATTCCCAAACCAGGTAAACCCCCAGACAATCCAGCCAACTACAGACTGATCTCACTCCTTAACACAGATACCAAAATCTATGCTAAACTGTTAGTACAATGCCTTTCCACCATCATCTCCCAGATTATCCATCCCGACCAAGTGGGATTTGTACCCGGCAGGCAAGCCTCAGATGGAACTAGATGTTCCTAACATCCAAACATACGTTCTTTCTCTACCTAAGGATTAGATCTAGCCTGTCAAAAATTTCCTGGTCAAACTCAGACGATGTCTCACTCCCTATACTCAAATTCTACAATATAGCTATACCCAAGACCAAAGGAATCTCTTCTATGTACAAATTACTCACTAAACCAGCTACCAACCATCTGGCTTCTTCCGTACAGTACTGGTCCTCACTGTCAGGCCAACCGCCTTCAGAAACACAATGGCCTAAGGCCCTCACATTGCCCTTACGCCTGTCGCATTGCATTAACCACTGGGAAGCTTTTTCACAAATGGTACTTCACCCCAGAAAGGCTGGCGAAAATCTACCCGAACACCTCCCCGAACTGCTGGAGGGGATGTGCTGACACTGGATCTCTCTCACACATATGGTGGGAATGCCACCTAGTTAAAAATTTCTGGAGACAGATACATAACCTAATTGGTTGTGGTACACCCCAATCTCTGTCCCCGCTTGACCTACTATTAGGTCTCTCGATCCCAACAATGCCCACCCATCTGCAAACAATGGTCACACACATTCTCATTGCTGCAAGACTAACAATCGCAAAAAAGTGGAAATCAACCGACCCGCCAACACTTAGAGATGCCATCCACCTACTTAACCAACACTTTCAGATGGAATTCTCTTTTGCCAAAGCAAACATGTCCATTAAGTGCTTTAATAGAAACTGGCACCCTTGGATTTTGGACTCTAGAAGTACACCACTGTTGTAACAGTCCGGCCCCTAGCTTAGCCAGACTCTACACCAGCCCCCCTTTTCTTATTATGGTCTCACGGTCATTTTGCTAAAACATGTAATACAGGTCACAATGTTACACCATGATTTAGGTTACACACAGGTGTTCCCCCCATTTAGTACTTAGCCTATTATTACAGGAATACTTTATGCTACCATAATTATTTGTAGTATGCTTGTTTACTTATTATTCATCGATTGTTTTGCTTTAGACCAATCAAATTTACACTTAAAGAAGCTCTTCTCTCACTGCCGTTTATATATACGCTAAGACGCCAGGGTATGCCCAATTGGCGATGTTTCTGTATTTTTTTCTCTCCTTAAAAATACAATAAAAATCTTACATTTAAAAAAGAAATAAGGTCCCGAGTGTGTGAGAATTAATTACTTCACAACACAATTAGATACAGAGGTGAGTAAGGGAATGGTTTAAAGATATTTAGTGCTTGTTAAGAAGATGCATATAATGTAATGTCCTTAGAGTGATTGCAGGTGCACTTTAGCAACTTCAGCACCGGAAAGGTTTTACCCCCCTTCCTAATCAGGCCATTTTTTGTCATACGGCACTGTGTCGTTTTAACTGACAATTGCGCGGTCATGCGACACTGTACCCAAACAAAATTGATGTATTTTTTTCCCCACAAATAGAGCTTTCTTTTGGTGGTATTTGATTAGCTCTGCGGTTTTTATTTTTTGCGCTATAAAACATAAAAAGACAGACAATTTAAAAAAAAAAAAAAAAAACAATATTTTTTACTTTCTGCTATAAAACATATCCAATAAAAAAATATGTTCTTGCTTAGCAGAAATACAAGATCTCCCTTTTCCTCCTTCACAGAACGGCAGTCTGCCTTGTTTACATAGGCAGACCGCCGTTCTGCCCTTACTCGGAACGAGTCCCAGCGGCTGCGTTGGCCCGTGGATTGCCTCACACTGTGTCCAATCACAGCCGGAAGGGGGCTCTAGTGGCACGCGCGCCACAAATCACGTGCACAAAATCACGTACAGGTATGTGATTTCACACAGCTGGGCTGCCCTGACCCAGTATATAGGTGGTGGGCAGTCTCAAAGCGGTTAACCACTTGAGCTCTGGAAGATTCTACCCCCTTTGTGACCGTACCATTTTTGCAATTCGGCACTACACTATTTTAACTAGCAATTGAGTGGTCAAGCAATGCTGTACTGCAGCAGCGCTCTTGTCAAATCAAGTCAGATGACAAGCTTTGATATATAGGTCATATGTTAGTCAATAGAAACGGAGGAGATCTATCACAGTATATGTTGTGATGTATTGAAAACAACTTCCATCATAATCTTTACCGCGTGAGGGAAATTCTCCCCTTTGGGGATAAACTCACCAAAATGACAGTAGTAATACGCCTTCAATTTTAAGAGATTCTCCACCGCTCCAACCAAAAGTATCCACCAGATGTCAGTCACGCTGTATAGGGCTCCAGTAAACCATAAATAAATTGTCCACAGAGCATAATACTGCTTAAAAGTTTTATTTAAATCCACAAAAAAAACCCTTACAAGTTATGCGTACCAAATACAAATAAATATGGAGCGAAAGTAAAGTGCACTGTGCCTGTTAAATCTCCCGGTCGCCGGATATGCAAGGATAGAGACCGCTGTGTACAACAACGATTCCCTTCCTGGTTCCTTGGCCCGTGGAGCACACACGTCACTTCCGGTTAATGTCGTAGATCATTTCACTGACGCGTTTTGTCACTTCCTGACTTCGTCTGAGGGCGTGATCTACTGACGTGAATTCCGGTCTTTATGCAAAACGGAAGGCGTCACAGCCAATCAGCCATCAATGCCGCCGCACAGTGTGTTGCGCATCCTCTGCCATCACCAGCAGATGGAAAACATCTCAGAGGTGTCTTGGACACGTGATAGTCACCGTGCAATGCTAATAATAACATGAAGACAGAACTAAAATAATATATAGTCAGCTCATAATAAAACTGAATAAATGAAATGAACATCTATCCAATATTCACACTCTAAATCCAGAGAAAATGTACATATATATATATATATATATATATATATATATATATATATATAAAAGGAGGCCTGTAAAGGGACTATTATACAAATATAAATATACTGCAAGGTAGTACTAACCTCGAGTTAAAATATGAAACAACATACCAAAAATTATGTGTTTATATATGTGGCCAAAAAATGATTACATATGGCTAAAAATGTGTGTATATATATATATATATATATATATATATATATATATATATATATATATATATATATATATATATATATATATATATATATATATATATATATATATATATATATATATATATATATATATATATAATAAAACACCTATTGTGCGCTATATGATAAACGGGTCGTTGCTTACAAAAAGTGGCACAATAATCAAGACAATGTATCAGATGGCTACCAAATGCATGATGTCTTTTGCAATTGTATATTGTGTACCATAAAATTTTAACATTTTCTTCTCAGAAAATTGAACAATTCCTCTTCACCCTCATGATTTGTCCTTTTTTAAGCCATAGGGGATGATGGCTGCTGGAAGTAGGGAGATAGCTATTTCTATCAGTTTTAAAAAAAATAAACCTTAGTCTCCAGTTTGTTATTCAGCCGATACACATTTACATCTAGAAAGTTAATTTTATCCTTATAACAGTTAGAAGTCAACCTTATATTTGGGCGGCACAGTGGTGTAGTGGGTAGCACTCTCACCTAGCAGTACAAGGGGTCGCTGGTTTGAATCCCAACCATGACACTACCCACCTGGAGTATGCATGTGCTCTCTGTGCCTGCATGGGTTTCCTCCAGGTACTGTGGTTTCCTCCCACACTCCAAAGACATGCTGGTAGGTTAATTGGCTTCTGTCCAAAATTGGCCCTAGTATAATAATGTGAGTTGGAGACCTTGGCTTGTGGGCTCTTTGAGGGTAGGGACTGATGTGAGTGTGCACTGTAGTGGAGCATTGTGTAAATTGACAGTGCTATATGGGTACCTTAAATACATAATGATATAATAGATGAACATCTTAATGAGACACAATGTACAGGGATAGGGACAATTGTGAACACTCACTCAGGTTGAACTGGATGGACTGGTGTCTTTATTCAACCTTACTAACTATGTAACTTATATTATTATTGTTAATATTGAGTTATTGTAAAAAGAGATCCAAGGACTCTGGTCCCCAAATACGACCCCTCCTTATAAGGACTGGTGTCTGATCTGTCTCCTACTCGCTATAAGATCCATCTTGAAAAATTGGATGACCGGCTTTACACCGAAAATTTCAAAAGTCAAGAAAGACCTCCTGCTTCTACTTTTTAAGCACAGACTCAACACAGATTTCTTGCTCGCTAAGGCCAAAGCACATTTCTACTGCAGATGGAAAGCTTTCATGGTCTCAACTCGCACTCCGCCTGACCTAGCGAATTTAGAAAAATTCATATTCTCATACTTTGGGCCTCTCTCAACAACCCTAGTAGAACCACTCTCTCCTACTGGAAGACCCACTACCAATGGAACCCAACTTTTAACAGGACACAAAGCATCCGACAAGAACACCTCCCGACCAACAACCTCAATCCCTCCTACCATCAACTTGACGGAGAACGACACCCTTTGTACCTCAGCCGTAACTCCATTGTCTACATCCCCGCTACCTCCATAGCAAGAACTTGGTATTTCATCCCCCCTCCCCCCCTTCCCCCTCACCCCTACTCCCCCTTTTTTTTCTGGGATTCTTTCTTTGTTCCTCCCAGTAACCCTTTCTCAGTAGATCCATCCAGTTACCTCGCCTTTTTATACGTTTGTAACTGTTGTACGAGCTAATACCTCATACATGTTGTTATCCCATACCAGGGACCCTTTTATGCAACCCCTCAGTTTAGCTACACACTTTCAATGCTAGGTATCTGGTTAATTTTGATACGACTATCTCTATGTAAAAAAAAATGAACACTGTTGAAATTATAACCTGTATGACATTTTTTTTTTACCCCTTAATAAAAATCTATTTAAAAAAAAAAAAAAAAGAAAAGGCTGTCAGAATGAACTGTCAGATATTGCTGGTCACTCCTGCTGTGCCCCCCTGGTATTTTCATCAGCCAGCTCCTGTTTATACTTACCAGGTGTATTGGCCTCTGGACTTTATTTCAGTTTTCATCCACTTATACCCACACACCTGTTATACCACGCCCCTGAAAAGCGATTCACTAATCATGTTACTTTAGTGTCACTATTTTTCGCTACAACAATCCAATAATGAGTGGTGAATGGAGTGTGATTGTGGTATGCTCGGCCATGGCTCCCTTTGTTTTTATTGACAACATTGTCAATTTTATGTTTAAGGCCAGTGATAGTCACTCACTATAGCCCTATTTGTTCTAAACTGTCATCATTCTGTGTGGTGTGTTTTTTCTAATTGTTAATAAAATTTGGTTTGGTTTTTCAGACTGTGCCTAAGGGTCCTCTGTCCTCTTGAGAGATATTTCCCCTCTGTTTTTTGTTGTATGCTTCAGGACATCCCTGATCGGTATCCCTAAATGTCTGACATAAGCCGGTCCTTTTAAATAAATTAATTAATTTTTCTGGGTTGATCCAGGACAACCTCACATATTTTTAAAAAAAAGAAAAGACTGCCTTTCTGAACCTTATTCATCCCCTTGATGTATTTAAAGGTTTGAATCGTGTCTCCCCTTTCCCTTCTTTCCTCCAGACTGCACATATTAAGTTCCTGAAGTCATTCTCGATATGTTTTATCCCCAAAACCTTTCACCATTTTTGTTACCCATCTCTGGACTCATTATATCTTATCAATATATTTTTCTAAGTGAGGTATCCAGAACTGGACACAGTATTCTAAATGAGGTCTCACTAAAGAGCTATATAGGGGAATTAGAACCACCTTCCTCCTGCTGGGGTTCCCTCTAGTGATGCATCCTAGAATTCTAATCTTTTTTCCCATTGCCTGGTCACATTGTTTGTTCATTTTGCAACCATCTGAAATAAGCACCCCAAATCTTTTTCTTCTGTAGTGCTGGCTAACACTGTACCCCCAATGTTGTCATCTTTTTTCCTAATATCTCGTATATTATGACTGCAAGTATTTCATATGTATACAATGTAAGTGCTGCATGGGCGACAATCATGGAAGCTCTAGTGCATGTCATGATATTAGATGTCGAAATTGTTTTTGACATTGTTATGTGGACCTTTATCAAATCCTAAAATATCCTTTATATCTATTATATAGTATAAGCATTTCACCTACAGGTCTGTTATTACTGGGTGAAGACTTTGATCCCCCTTTTTTTCTATAGAAACAGGCACCACCCTGACCAGTCCATTGGTACAAACCAGTCAAAAAAAAATCAATTCTTCGGGGGCACGTGGGTGTAAGCCACATGGTACAGGTGCTTTATTCACATATAATATGTCTAACTGTTTCTAGATCATATCAGTGATGAGCCATTGTGGTTCACTTGAGATTGTGTTAATACAATAAATACAAAAAACAAGCTTCTAACTATAACACAGAGGTTTTTGTTTGTGTAGAACCTAGCAGCTTGAATATTTCAATAAAAGTATACACCAGATGTAAATAATGTTTATTTTCAATCAGAGATAGATTGTAACCCTATGAAAATTAAATAATGTATTGATAACATTCCTCACATCCTGGTTTCTCATGCTGTATATAATGGGACTTAGCAATGGGGTTCCAACTGTGAATATAAGTGATATTGCCTTTTTATTGACCATTGGATGTCCCTTCATTGGAACTACATAATTGATTATTAAGAATCCATAAAACATTCCAACTACTGAGATGTGAGAGCTGCAAGTGGAGAAGGCTTTCTTCCTCCTGGTACTAGATGACATGCCAAGGATAGTTACAAAAACATATGCATAGCTCAGTAGGACAAATAAAAAAGGCATGGCAATTATGGGAATAGAGAGAACTAATATTTCTATTTGGAAATTAGAAATGTCTGAGCAAGCAACATCTATTAAGGGAGAAAGGTCACAGTAATAATGATCAACGACGTAAGGACCACAGAACTCTAGTTTAACCAAAAAACTGATTGTGATTAATGTCAATAGAAAACTAATTGTCCAACAAAATATTACCAGAAGATACTGGAGTCTTAGATTCATAATTATGTTATAATGTAAAGGCTTACATATGGCCAAGTATCGGTCATAGGCCATTGCTGCCAGTAGATAGCATTCTGTACTTCCCGACACACCACAGAAATAACTCTGAGCAATGCAGCCAGGGATGGACATGGGGGCACCTCCAAGCCATAAAATATGTAACATGTTGGGAATAACAAGAGTCACCGAAAACATTTCTGAACCTAAGAAATGTTTGAGGAAGAAGTACATTGGGAAATTAAGACATTGTCTGGTTGACACCAGTGTGATAATTAAAATGTTGAAAGCCACAGTCAAAGTATAAACTGTAAGAATCAGAAGAAAAAAGAAGCTCTTGAACCTTCCAAGCTCGTAGAACCCAAGAAAAAATAACTCTGAAGTCTTGTTGTTCATAATCAGATACTAATGTCTTATTTGTTTCATGGCTGCAGAAAAAGAAAGAATGTTAATGCCCTCCAGAATTTTACTAGCTTTGTACACATCACCAATAGGAATAAGCCAAACATACCAGAGTTCAGTTCAGGGCGGGTTGGCCAAATAATACTGAAGTTCTGCTGCCAAATCCAAACCTTATTGCAGAAATTTTGGGGCAGAATTTTAAAAGTAATTTCTAGGCTAAATGGCAGGGGATTGTCAAACAAATAGCACGAGTGGCCACTGCCCTGGGGAATACGTACCAAAGCAAATTTTTTTTTTAAAGTGTGGGTTCCCCAATATATATACCACACCCTTTCTCAGGCATGCACACTACTAGATCAGAGGCATCACACCTCTTCCTAACCATTCCAGAGGGCATACCAGAGGGAGCATAGCCTCAACATGGGGGTCACCCATGGCAAAGCAACTTGTCCTCGTTTTGAGAAGGACAAGGGCCTCTTCCCCACAACCCTGCTCCATTAGTCAGGGGGGTCTATGGGCAGGGGACTTATTGGAATCTGGAAGCCCCCTTTAAAAATAAGAGGGCCGCTAGATCTTGCCCTAATCGAATGAGTACATAATACCCCTATTTATTCGCAAACAAAATGTAAATTGTAAATAAAAACACCACACTGTTTGACAAGTCTTTTATCAAAAAAATAAAAAAATAAAAAAAAAATACCACAATATAAATCTATCATCAATCATGTTGTCCAGCAATGTCAATCTTCATCAATCATGAGGAATAATGCCCACAAACTCACTGAAAGAAAAATACCAGCTGACCAGCCGACACATTTGGTCCAATCTCACACACTGCAAGAGCTGTCACCTGTAAAGTAAACAAAGGGAAGGGTATACCTGGTAATTTATTTGACCAAATATGACCATGGTTGATTGGACTAAAAGCCAAACTATTAGATGACCACCTAAACAAGCAATGGTCTGAAGCAATGGTCTGAAGCAATACTTGTCTATTACCAGTTTTACAATATTCAAGTAACCAAGTCTTAATTACTATACATGTTTTTTTGGAATAAGTGTATGCAAATAATAATAATTTTCATAAGGTAGACATTGGGGTTGATTTACCAAAGGCATATAGACTGTGCACTTTGTGGTAAAGCTCTGCGGATTTCCATCATCCAATCATGTACTAGCAAAAATGTTTTACATGCTATATAACAGAGTGTGCATACTCACAAAGCCACTAAAGCACTTGCTTTGTGGAGAGTGAAATATATACAGCTGTTCCTGCCTTCAGCTATCTTCTCTGTGTCCCCATTACAGGTTGAGATTGTGTAGACCAGCTGGTGTCCTCTACAGGGCATGCTCATGTTTCTGTTCCCTTCTAAGCTCTTAATTTCCTCCTTTTTCATATCTGTGCAGCCCACATGACTATATAGTCACACATGTAGGTGTATATACAGTGGTAAATGACAAGCCTGAATATTCCTTTACAAATTTCCCCATATTCCTCACACTTTTTTTTACACCCAAAACACATTTTGCTACTCCTCCTGAGTAGCACCACATGTGTGAGACCTTGGACCTTAGACCTTGGGATGATCTTGGGGAGGGCACTGCGAATTATCATTGAAGTGTAGAAAACGCATAATCATGTTGTATCGTGCCCTGGACATGACAGCAGAATATATCGGCATGTGGTGGACCAATAGGCACAGAGTTTGTTCTTGTTTGTAAGCCCCATATTGAACATAAGGCCCAAAAACAATTTAAATTTGTCCAGTGTTAGACATCACCACTGGAACATGCGGGCGTAGGAAGAAATGGGGTTGGCAGCAATAAATTGGGATGCATACAGATTGGTTTGGTCAACCATTATGTGCAGCAAATCTTGTGGGAGAAATACATTAAAATAATCTAATTGGGAAAAATTTGTAGTGTTGGGCTGCATACCTGGTTGTGCGGTGAAAGGGGAGATTATAGCGGATCCTGAGTTGGCAGGCAACCATAAGGGGTTTGCCAGGGCATCGGGAAGGTAGGACTGGGGCTGGATTCTTCAGGTTGGGCGTGTAATTCCTGTACATGTACTGGGCTCCTCTTCCTGGCATCTGGCACTGCTGGTGGTGGGCGGGTCTTCTGATCTTGGTCCTGATCTTGGTCCTGGCCTTGGTCCTGATCTCCTTATTCTTTTGGGAGGGACGGTTTCCTCTGCTGACTCAGACTCTTATCCACTATCCTCCACTGGCTCATATTCCGAACCAGAATCGGATGATGGGAGCTCCCTGCTGCTCTCATGGTAATAATGGCATATGCCTTCTCAGGTGTGTAAACCCTTTGAGACATTATGGCAGTACTTATTGGCGGGCCTGTGTAATGGTACTACTGGTGATAGTGGTGGTGGGCCTGTGTGGTGGTACTGATGGCAGTATTAGTGGCGGGCCTGTGTGGCAGCACCGATGGTGATACGGGGGGCGGTACCAATGGCGGTACGGGTGGTGGTACTGGTGGTGGTACCGATGGCGGTATGGGTGGCGGTACAGTTGGCGGTACCGATGGCGGTACTAGTGGCAGGCCTGATGGCAGTACCAACGGGGGTACTGGTGGTGGTACCGATGGAGGTACTGGTAGTGGGCCTGTGTGGCAGGCCTGTGTGGCAGTACGGGTGGTGGTACTGGTGGCAGTACCAAAGGCGGTACAAGTGGCGGGCCTGATAGTGGTACCGATGGCGATACTGGTGGTGGTACTGGTAGCGGGCCTGTGTGGCAATACCAATGGTGGGGCGGGTGACGGTACTGATGGCGGAACTAGTAGCAGGACTGATGGCGGTACTTATGGCGGTGGGCCTGTGACAGATGGGTGACTGACAGATCCAGAAGAAGTTGTGACAGGTTCTCTTTATTGGGGGGGCCTAGTTGTGCACAGTAGTATAGTTGTGATTAGATAATGGCTGTTTACCCTGATCGGGTAAGCGCTGTGTCCACAGGACACGTGCCTTCCCCGTTCACCGCGCTGCACGCCTCCGGCAACACGTTTTATGCACGCCTCCGAGTCTCCTGTCACATCTGATCAGCTGTGATTTTGATACAGCCAATCACGTGGTAAACAGCCAATTTCAGTGACTGTTTACCGTGATTGGGGAAGCGCTGTGTCCGAGGGACACACGCCACCCCCAATCGCCGCGATGCGTGCGCTAGGGATTATCCTGCTGGACGTCATATGACGCCCAGTCAGGATAACGCAACCACCGCCCGGCTGTCATTCTGCTATAGGCCAGGAGGGAAGTGGTTAAAGGTTTCACTCCAAGGCACCACTGATCTCCCACGGTGCTCCTCAATGTTTCTTGGATAATAATTCTCCAACTCCACACCAACCTCCAAGACTCCTTCACTCAAAAAAAAAAAGGCCTGGTTAGTGTAATCCTGTAAAAACACTTTAAATTGTATTAAAAGCAAAATAATATATCACACTCACAAGTATAGAGCACTCAGAAAGTAGTGCACCACCTTAAAAAATACCCTTTGAAAAAGTCACATGAGTGTGAAGAAATGCATAAGGGCAGGCCCTAGTTACATCTGCACCACCACCAGGAAGTGAGGCTGAATCCATGCTGGTTTATGAGAGCTGGGAGTCTGAGCCTTAAGAGGACAAAGCACTTATTTCTGCAAAATGTTTTTTAAGGTAATACACTACTTTCTGAGTTCACTATAGGTGTGAGTGGATTATATTCTTTTGCTTTTAATAAAGTTTATAGTGTTTTTACAGTATTACACTATCCAAGCCTTTCTTTTTTGAGCAGAGGAGTCCTGGAGGTTGGTGTTGAGTTGGAGAGCTATTTTCCTGGAAACACTGAGGAGGACCGTGGGAGAGTAGTGGTGCCTTGGAGTGAAACCCTTAAAGGGGAATGCACATCTGATCTATTTTTAACCAAATTGATTATTGATTAATTTTTAACACTTTTTCTATCAGACATTTTCGAGGGTGTGGGAATACACATGACAGTGTAAACAGCAACCTTTTCTTGGTTTATTTGTTAATTTTATATTATCACTGGTAGTTTAGCACTTAAAGTGGATTGATACCCTTTGACTTTTTTTTTTTCATTTTAAAAGTTCTTTTAACACCTTTATATGTAAAGCTTTAATTAACTACTTGCCGACCAGCCGCCGTAGTTGTACTGCAGCAGGTTTGCACGGCTGTGCGAATCACCATCATTGTACGTCGACTCTTTAAACTGCTATAGCAGGCTCGTACATGCCCACAGCGCGTCCCCACAGTGCAGCCGGCGGGCACAATGACCGCTGGACACCCGCGATTGCTCCAAAGAGAGCCAAAACGGGGAACTGTCAGTGTAAACAGACAGATCCCCATCCTGTCATTGTTGGAGAGAGAGAGCTGCTGCTCATAGTGATTAGGATCAGCATTCTCTCTCTTCTTCCAGGCAGCCCATCCCCCATACAGTTAGAAACACTTCCCTAGGACACACTTAATCCCTTGATTGTCCCCTAGTGTTAACCCCTTCCCTGCAAGTGACATTCACACAGTAATCAGTGGCTATTTATAGCACTGATCGTTGTATAAATGTAAATGGTCCCAAAAAAGTGTCAAAAGTGTCTGATCTGTCCGCCGCAATGTCGCAGTCCAGCTAAAAATCGCAGATCGCCGCCATTACTAGTAAAAATAAATAAATAATAAAAATGCCATAAATCTATCCCTATTTTGTAGACACTATAACTTTTGCGCAAACCAATCAATATGTGCTTTTTGCGATTTTTTTTTGCCAAAAATATGTAAAAGAATACATATTGGCCTAAACTGATAAAGACTTTTTTTTTACATTTTTTGGGGGATATATTTGATATATATTATAGCAAAAATAAAAAATATTGTTTATTTTTTCAAAATTGTTGGTCTTATTTTGTTTATAGCGCAAAAAAATAAAAACCGCAGTGGTGATCAAACACCACCAAAAGAAAGGTCTATTTGTGGGAAAAAACGGACATCAATTTTGTTTGGGTAAATGTTGCATGACCGCGCAATTGTTAGTTAAAGCGATGCAGTGCCGTATCGCAAAAAATGGGCTGGTCATTAAGGGGGTAAATCCTTCTGGGGCTGAAGTGGTTAAAATAATACCCAGTGATCCTGCCACCCATTCCTGTCAAGTCCTTCTTTATGTACATCCTGTTATAGGGTGATAACTCTTTGTCTCCCAATTTGAGCCCTTTAATTACCTGTGTAGTCTATATGTAACCTAACCATTCCAACAATAATTACACAATTGTGGATCACTTTTCCAACTATCAGGAAACCCACCTTGAGAAATGCCCTGCATCCATTGCTGGAATTCTTGTGAACAGGAGGTGGCTGCAAAGAAACTGCAGGCTTTTAGCAGGACTGAGATGCAACAAATAATTAAAAGATATAAAAATAAGAAGTTTAATAAACATTGTTTATAATATACAGTGCATTTCGACACAATGTCATTCATTCAGTTAGCATTTACATTCTACTTTAAAATAATACCTTGTGATCCTGCAATAAATGTCCTTTTTCAGACACTTCTTTTTATTGGATGAAAACTGTCACAATGCTTAAATGGAAATTGTCATTCAATTAGGGTCTGTAAAAAATAAATTCAAATTTTTCTAAGAATTTTTCTAATTACTTTTTTACTCTTTTTAAATGTATGTCCTTTTTTTCCCCATAAATAAATTATTTTGGTGGTGTTTGATCACCTCTGCAGTTTTTATTTTTTGTGCTAACAAAAAACGGAAAATTGTATACTCACCTTTCCGTAATTTTCCTTTCCTGACGCCTTTCCATGGCAGCACACGCTGGGTTGTGACTCCGCCCCCACAACCTGACAGGATTGGTTAGCTATAAGTTTGAAGGGGAGACACCCCGCTGCATTCTCTGTAAATATATCACCATAAAACGGGGTGGGAATCTGTGTGCTGCCATGGAAAGGCGTCAGGAAAGGAAAATTACGGAAAGGTGAGTATACAATTTTCCGTTTTCCTGACGCCTCCATGGCAGCACACGCTGGGAAATAACTCGCCAGTCGGGTGGGTGCAAGAAAATAATATTTATTCCTTATAATGCGGAAGAATTGGCTCTAACAACGGATCTACCGAAGTCTGCCATAGCCAAATGAGCAGAATCTACTCTATAGTGAGAAATAAACGTATGTCTGGAGGACCAAGTTGCTGCTTTGCAAATAGTCTCCGGTGAAACCCTGCAATACGCTGCCCAGGAGGTAGCCACTGCCCTGGTCGAGTGAGCCCTGATGCCTTCAGGAATTGCCATATGCCGCATGGAGTATGCCATCTTGATGGACTTGACTAACCAGGAGGCGATAGTACGTGAGGTAGCCGCTTGACCTCGTCTGTTTCCATGTGGGATGACCATGAGGGTATCCGTTTTTCTAAAAGAATTCGTAGCTGTCAGGTAACTAATGATGGTAGTTTTAACATCCAGGGGATGAGGTTCACCCTGATCATTAGTGAAGGATGGTAAGACAATATCTTGGTTGTAATGGAAGGAAGTTGCTACCTTCGGGATGAAGTGGTCTGAAGGTCTTAGTACTACCTTATCAGGAAAGAATACCAAGTAAGGTTCTGATGCCATCAGTGCTTGGATCTCAGACACCCTCCTTGCTGAAGTGATTGCAATGAGAAAGGATAGTTTTAGAGTCAGATCCCATAGAGATATTGATTCAGATGGAGTAAAAGGAGGATTGGTGAAGGCTTCAAGAACTATTGAGAGATCCCATGATGGAAAAACTGGTTTCCTAGGAGGTTTGATTTTCAGGCAGGCTTTCAGAAATTGGATAACCAGCGGATGTAATGCCCATCTGGTGCCTGTTTTGGCCGACAAAGCAGATACTTGTACCTTAAGGGTACTTGAACTTAGACCTTTGTTGATTCCTGATTGGAGGAATTCTAGGATTTGAGAAGGTTCTGGAGCAATAGGATCCCATCCCTTCTGCTGCGCCATTCTAAAGAATTGGTTCCAAATTCTTGTATAGGTGGTGTTGGTGGTGCTCTTCCTGGCTTGCATCAAAGTCGAGCAGCCTTGTTCCCTTAACCTAACCCTTTCAACTTCCATGCTGTCAGATGTAGTTTCTCTGGAGCTGGATGTAGGAATTGGCCTTGAAATAGCAGATCCGGAGTTACCGGAAGGAGGATTGGAGGTTGAAGGCTGAGCTGCAATAGTGTCGTGAACCATGGTCTTCTCGGCCAAAGAGGAATTATCGCGATTACCGTGGCTGAAGATCTCCGAAGCCTGGACAGGAATCTTGCAATTAGCGGAGTTGGCGGGAATATGTACCCCAACTTGAAGTTCCAGGGGTGAATTAGACAATCTATTCCCTCGGCTGAAGGGAAAGATGCTCTGGACAGGAACCTCCGACACTTCGTATTCGCCGGAGTAGCTGCTAAGTCGATCTCTGGTACTCCCCATGTCTCCGTAAGAAGAGAAAAGGCCTGGAGACTCAGGGACCATTCGTTGTTGGAAAGAGTTTCTCGACTCAGGTAAATCGGCTAACATGTTTTCTGCCGCAGGAACATATATTGCTTTTAGATCTGCTAGGTGTGCCTGTGCCCATTCCAGGATAGGGCGGACTTCCTCCATCAGTGTGAGACTCTTGGTACCCCCTTGCCTCTGGATGTAGGACACTGCCACCTTGTTGTCCATCCAAATAAGCACATTCTTCCCTCTGAGGACTGGTGCAAATGCCATGAGGGCCTGGAAGGCTGCTCTGAGTTCCAGTATATTCGATACTAAATCCTGGCCCCGGAACTGCCATCGGCCCTGCGCTGCTTGATCTTGACAGTGAGCTCCCCAGCCGCTCTGACAGGCGTCCGAGGTGACTATTATCGGATCTGGGGGAACTATCAGTTTGTATTTCCTGAGGTTGGTCAAGTGTGTCCACCACCACACTGATTGCTTCATTGGTCTGGAGATGGTAATGGTCTGACGCATCGATACTCCATCCCACTGCCTCAGAAAGGAGTTTTGGAGGATTCTCATGTGCCATTGTGACCATTGCACCATGGGCAGGGTTGCTGCCATAGACCCTAGCACACTTAAGCAGATTCTGGCTGGAAGATGCCTCGCTGATAGTAATCTCCACATCTTCTGTACTAGAGGCTGAATCTTCTCCCGAGGAAGTTGTACCATGTTCAATTTGGTGTTCAGATCTGCTCCCAAGAATACCATGTTTTGAGTGGGTTGTAAGCTGCTCTTTTTCCAGTTGACTAGCCAGCCGAAGTCTTGGAGAGTCGTGAGTAAGATCTTCTGATGGCATAGCAAGGTTTCTTGATCCTCTGCCAAGAGCAGGATGTCGTCCAAATAATGGTGGACTCGCAGACCCTTCTCCCTGAGGAATGCAACCAAGGGTAGAAGGACCTTGGTAAATGTCCTGGGAGCCGACGAGATGCCGAAAGGAAGGCACTGAAATTGGAAGTGGCTTTTGTTGATGGCAAATCGGAGGAATTTTTGAAAGGCGGGATGAATTGGAATATGTAGATAAGCGTCTGATAAATCTACTGAGAGCATCCAGTCGCCCAGGTTCACTGCCAGAAGTATAGACTGCAGACTCTCCATTTTGAAGGCCTCTGTTTTTATGTTCCTGTTGAGATTTTTTAAATCCAATACAGGACGTAAGTCTCCGGTCTTCTTCTTTACCAAAAATAGTGGGGAATAGAACCCCCTCCCCTTTTGATCTGACGGAACTTCCAGTATTGCCCCTTTCTCCTTCAATTCCACTATATATTTTAATAGTAACTTCCTTTTGACTAGTGAAGATGGCAGTCTTGTTGATTGGAAGTGATTCTTTGGAATTTTGCCCATAAACTTCCACTTGTGTCCAAATTTGATCGTGGAAAGAGTCCACTGATCCTCTATATGGTTTGACCAAATCTGTGCGAAGTCCTTGAGCCTGGCGCCCACCTGTACTGAGTGGGCAGGCGAACCTTCAAAAAGACTTCTGCTGCTCCCCTACCGGGGTAGGCTTGGACTTCTGCATCCTTAGGAAGGAAGGTCTTGTGTTCTTCCAGTCCCTTCTAAATTCCCTACCAGGACGGTAGGATCTAGCTTCCCTATATTTCTCAGGAAGGTTGCGCCTGAAGAAGGAACCCTTTTGGGCCTTGGGTCTTCTATCTGAGGGAATTAATCCCGACTTCCCTCCCGTTACCTTCGAAATAGCGGTGTCCAATTTAGACCCGAACAGGTTTGAGCCATCATATGGAATTCTGCACCAGTTTGTTTTGGATGCAGTATCGGCCATCCATGGTTTCAGCCACAAGGCCCTTCTTGCTGTGACTGAGGCTAGCATTGATCTCGCCGAGGATCTTATAATATCCACTGAGGCTTCTGCCACGAAGTCACCTGCCAACTTGATCTCCTGAAGAGAAGATATTATTTTATCTATTTCAGTACCGTCTTGCAGATCCTTCTCCACCTTGGTTGCCCAACCTGATATGGCTTTTGCCACTGCTGCTGTGGTAATTGCTGGTCTGCATGCGCCCCCAGCAGTGGAGTATGCTTTCTTCAATTCTAGATCCAATTTCCGATCCAGAACATCCCGAAAGGAAACTGCGTCCTCAATAGGCAGAGTGACATGCCGTGCAAGACGCATCAAGGAGGAGTCGACTACTGGAGCGTTCATCAATGTTTTGACTTTTGACTCCTTCAGAGGATACATTTTTGTCAGTCTGTTGGTGAGACTGGACCGCTTATCAGATCTTTCCCATTCATCTTTAATTAGATCCTCCAGTTCACCTATAAAAGGGAAATTTTCTGGTTCTTTTCTTAAATTTGGGAAATATTTCCGGACTTTCTGCGGTTCCTCTTTATCTTCTTCCCAGCCTATTGCTTCTTTGACTGACTTTGCGAAAGGCTGTACCAGGGAAAAATCAAAACCTGCTGACATGTCCTGGTCCTCATCTCCTGAGGAGGGTTCTGATGCCTGGGGTTGGCGGTCATCCGCCACAGATGTGCTAGGCGTAGGCCTATCGATTAGTGGTGCTGTTGTCTCCCTTATGGATTCCCGCACAGATTCTCTTATGAGCTCCGTAGCCATTGCTGCGTCTAGCTCTTTGTCCTTTGCTGCCTCATTGAAGCAGGCTCTGCAGACTAGTTTATCTGGCAAGGCTGGTGCGCCGCATACCCAGCAAGCGTTTACTGCAGGACGGGTGTGGCGGCTTTGGCGGTGCGATGAAGGTGACCGTCTGCGGTGTGACCGACTGTGACGGGAGCGGCTGCGTCTTGAGCAGCTGTGACGTGAGCGGCTATGTCTTCGGTGGCGAGAAGAGGATCTTGAGCGGCTTCTGCGGGACTTTTTGCTTGACCCATGGCTTGATCTCCTCTCACGCCTGGAACTTGCGGCTCTTGACCTGGTGGGGCTGCCAAAAATGCAGCGTTAGTGGTTGGCTCTCTTTTTTCTCCCCTTTCTTCAATACTTACCAATGACGAATAGCCTCTTACCTCGTTTGCTGATGGTGGTCTGCGCGGGCAGTGGTCTCCATAGTGATAGTAGACAGTGTAGACTGAAGGAAATAAGAGAAAAGAAAAAAAGTTTTTTTTTTTTTTGTTTTTAAAACTTACTCTTTCTTTCTTTTTTTTTTTTGGAAGGCTAAATCGAATAAATTGACTTACCTGGTCTTGCTGAGTCGTTTTCTTGGCAAAGCAGTTGAACGCCGGTGAACATTCAGGTATTTGAATACTGCTCAGCAAAAAACACAGAAAATGCCTGTGTTTTTAAAACTGCCGCCGCCGTCGCGGCAAAATGACGCTCCCGCGCATGCGCAGAGCGTCCCGAGCGCCTCGGCGCCATCTTGGAGAAGGGCATTACCTTCCCAAGGCAGAACTAGGCCCTGAGGCCAATTGCAGAGTGGAGGAGGCGGCCTCGGCGGCCATGACGGTTCCTACAGCGGTGGACAACAAGTGCCAGCAGACCTCTAAGCAGAGAAACACCATAAGTAAACTACAGACAAAGGTACAGGCAAAAAGGAAAAGGAGACCACTGCAAAAATATGAAGCTTCTTTAAAGCTTACTGTGCCAGATGTCCAGACGCCCCCTGAGACCACCAGACCGGGGGTTCCCTCCATAGAAGCTCCTTTAGAGACTGTACAGGAGGGACTTCCAAACAGGAGAGGCTTGAACCTGCTGGGGCGAGTGCGGTAAGAGGCTTTTTTTTTTCTTTATCTTGACAACAGGAGCAAGCTGCATATCCCAATCTGTCAGGTGAGGATAAAAAAGAGAATGCAGCGGGGTGTCTCCCCTTCAAACTTATAGCTAACCAATCCTGTCAGGTTGTGGGGGCGGAGTCACAACCCAGCGTGTGCTGCCATGGAGGCGTCAGGAAAAAAGACCAACAATTTTGAAAAAAAAAAAAATTTTTTTAATTTTTGCTATAATAAATATCCAAAAGAAAATTAAAAAACAAATGTCTTTATCAGTTTAGGCCAATGTGTATTCTTTTACATATTTTTGGCAAAAAAAACCCGTAATAAGCGCATATTGATTGGTTTCGGCAAAAGTTATGGCGTCTATAAAATAGGGGATAAATTTGTGGCATTTTTATTATTTATTTATTTTTTACTAGTAAAAGAAAAATAGTAATTAGAAAAAAAGAAATTAATTCATGAACATCAGTTAGAAACATAACATCTGCTCATTGTATAATATGATGTATACAGTAGATATGTATTCGAAAATTTGAAGTCAAACAAATAAAACATAACTAAAGAGTGATTTGATGTAATTGAATTTCATTCCATGTAGAAACATAACACTGAGAACATTTTGCCCCGTGTATAATATATATAACTGATGACTGCTGAGAAAAAAAGTGCTCTATATTGTTGCTTTATCCAGAAAATTGAAATCAAGCAAATAACTGAAGATTATGGCCAGGCAGACATTTGAAGAACAAAATTCTAGATTATTTACACAGTTTACTTAGATTTAATTCTAAACAACACAATGTCTTAATGCAATTCACTGAGCTTTTAATATGTTTGTGTTACCTTTGGATTATTTGAGAGATATTACGGTGATGTTCAGTGATTAGCATGGTTTCATTGTATTATATGTATATCACATGCAATTCCCTTAGGTTTTTGTCCTACATGGAATATTCCAGCTTATTTTTAATTAAACCCCTTCAGGTATCACTGTAAATCTAATTTAGATAATAACATTTAGTACAAAAAAATAGAAACACCTAAAACATTATGGATTTTGTAGAGTTCAGAAATAGTAGTACAGTATCTCACAAAAGTGAGTACACCCCTCACATTTTTGTAAATATGTTATTATATCTTTTCATGTGACAACACTGAAGAAATGACACTTTGCTACAATGTAAAGTAGTGAGTGTACAGCTTGTATAACAATGTAAATGTGCTGTCCCCTCAAAATAACTCAACATACAGCCATTAATGTCTAAGCTGCCGGCAACAAAAGTGAGTACACCCCTAAGTGAAAATGTCCAAATTGGGCCCAAAGTGTCAATATTTTGTGTGGCCGCCATTATTTTTCAGCACTGCCTTAACCCTCTTGGGCATGGAGTTCACCAGAGCTTCACAGGTTACCACTGGAGTCCTCTTCTACTCCTCCATGATGACATGGATGTTAGAGACCTTGCGCTCCTCCACCTTCATTTGAGGATACCCCACAGATGCTCAATAAGGTTTAGGTCTGGAGACATGCTTGACCAGTCCATCGTCTTTACCCTCAGCTTCTTTAGGAAGGCAGTGGTCGTCTTGGAGGTGTGTTTGGAGTCATTATCATGTTGGAATACTGCCCTGCAGTCAATCCCTGAAGGGAGGGTATCATGTTCTGCTTCAGTATGTCACAGTACATGTTGGCATTCATGATTCCCTCAATGAACTGTAGCTCCCCAGTTCCGGCAGCACTCATGTAGCCCCAGACCATGACACTCCCACCACCATGCTTGACTGCAGGCAAGACACACTTGTCTTTGTACTCCTCATCTGGTTGCCGCCACACACGCCTGACACCATCTGAACCAAATAAGTTTATCTTGGTCTCATCAGACCACAGGACATGGTTCCAGTAATCCATTACCTTAAGCCGCGTACACACGATCAGATTTTCTGACAGGAATTGTGTGATGACAGGCTGTTGTCGGAAAATCAGACCGTTTGTATGCTCCATCGGATTTTCCACGGACAAATGTTGGATGGCAGGATTTAAAATTTTCTCCGCAGACAAAAGTCTGTTGCCGGATTTTCCGAGCGCGTGTACAGAAGTCCGTCAGACAAAAGTCCAAAGTACAAACACGCATGCTCAGAAGCAAGGACGAGCCAGAAGCGGGCGGTCTTGTAAACGCAATGGAGAATTAACATTCGTGACGCGGCAAATTATGAAATCTCGGAATGCAGCGCACAATTCTCTTCTTCTTTAATGGGATAACAATGAAGCTGCTTTGGTGGTGATACTGATGGAGTTATGGCAAACAAATTTTCAAAGGCTTTTTTTTTCTAGTGATATCAAGAATAATATTATTTTGCTTGTTATTTTTGTTTTTTGGTGCAAGTTACCACAACACCATTATCCCATAGTTTTTAAGATCAAAGGTACAACTATGTTGGTGTCCCTTGTTAATTTTACATTAAAACACATAGCCAAGTATTATCATCCACATTTTTTTTATTGTGCATTAAAAAAAGAAAACAAATAAAATTAGACATGCTATCTGCCAATAGAACTTAACCAAAAAGTGCATTATATGCATCCAAAAATATAGAAAAATAGGATTTTTATAACAGCTTACCTGTAAAATCCTCTTCTTTTGAGGTACTGTTAGGTACCTGGTAGGAGAGCCTGACTTTGTAGGAGAAGACCTCTCATACAACGCTGGTTCAGGAGCCACTGGAGTGGGGACAGTGGTCTCCTGAGCGCAGTGGGGTAGGAGTGCCTGTTGAGCTGAGTCTCTGATGCAGACGCGGTGAGAGATCCCGCAGGGATGGCTGGACTGCAGATCAGGTGAGACTGGAAGCAGCAGACTGGAACACTTGAATGTGCAGAGGTCTCTGGAGCTGAAGCTGAAGGTGCAACAGCAAGGACAACAGGAACAAGCAGGGTCAGACGATCCGGGTCAGCAAGGATATGAGGCAGGCAAGTACAGCAGGCAGAGGCAGAGTCGGTAGGCAGGCAGAGTTCGGCAACGGTATCAGGCAGGTAGCATAAGAATAGTCAGACAAGCCGGGTCGGATTGGAGCAGGACGGATGGTCAAACAAGCCGGGTCAGATAGGTAGCAAACAATCAGATAACAAATACTAGAATCACGAAGCTGAGACGAAGCAGCAATGTGTCAAAGCACAGGGGGGCTTTTAAGTGCACTTTGGCGCCAAACCGGCGCTATCGCGAACGCGCGCACGCCCGTCCGCGCCCACGTGCACACGCGCGCGCGCCCAAGCGCCGCGAACCCGCGCGCGCCCTAGCGCCGCGCCGATGCCCGGGAACAACAGGCATTTGCTGAGCAGCGCGCAACGGCGCGCGCCGGCGCATAGGCGTACGCCGACGCCCCGGTTCGGTGCCAATGGTGCCCTGACATTGCCCCCCCCCAAGGGGCAACCTCCGGGTGCCCAAAAGCCTTTTCTTCTCCGGATGACTAGAAAAATAGGCTTGCACTAAACGCCTGGCATGCACATTACAATCTGGTTCCCAAGAATTACTTTCTGGGCCGTAGCCCCTCCACTTAATTAGGAACTGGATCTGACCTTGTCTTTTCCTGCAATCAAGGATAGCCTCGACCTCAAATTCCTTGTTGCCATCAACCACAATGGGTTCAGGAGGTCTAGTTCCTCTACCGGGGAAGGGATCAGGTACAGCAGGTTTGAGCAATGACACATGAAACACGGGATGTATTTTGAGAGAGTCAGGTAAAGTCAGTTCATATGAAACTTCATTGATTTTTCTTTTGACCGGAAACGGTCCCATAAATCTAGGTGCCAACTTCTTAGAGGGACATGCTAGTTTAATGTTACTTGTAGATAGCCATACCTGATCACCAAGCTGAAGCTTCAATTCCCCTCTTCTCTTCCGGTCAAAGATCCTCTTGCTGTCCGCCTGAGCCTTGGATACTGCTTCCTGCAACATCTGGTTGTTATGGTTGATGAAGTCTACCGTACTCTGTACTGCCGGGACTGAAGACTCTGGAAGGAAATCGGGTAAAAAGGTTAAATGGAACCCATAATTGGCAAAAAAGGGGGATTGACCGGTGGCTGAGTGTTTGGCATTGTTGTAGGCAAATTCTGCTAGCGGCAGCAAGGATACCCAATCATCCTGTGAGAAAGAGGTAAAACATCTGATGTACTGCTCAAGAGTCTGATTGGTCCTCTCCGTCTGACCGTTGGTCTGAGGGTGATAGGCCGAAGACAGAGCCAGTTTGATTTTTAAAGATTCACACAGAGCTCTCCAAAAACGTGAGGTAAATTGTACCCCCCTGTCAGAGGTTATGTTTACAGGAATTCCGTGGAGTCTAATGATTTCCTTAATGAAAATGTGAGCTGTTTCCATAGCTGACGGAGTTCCCTTTAATGGAAGAAAGTGGGCCATCTTGGTAAAACGGTCTACTATCACAAAAATAGCAGAACAACCTTCTGAACATGGGAGCTCCACAATAAAGTCCATGGATATCATCTTCCAGGGCCTATCGGGTACTGGCAAGGGTTTTAACAGACCCCAAGCTCTACTCCTGGATGTCTTATTCTGAGTACAGATAGGGCAAGATTTGACGTATCTCTCACAAAAGTCCTTCAAATTGGGCCACCAGAAAGTACGCTGTACCAATTCCAGAGTTTTACGAACCCCAAAGTGACCTGCCAGTGGGTGATCGTGAAGGAGTGCCAGGACCTTGACCCGAACCTCCTCAGGAACAAAAATTTGGCTACCTTTCCAGAACAGTCCGTCCTTGCTACTTAGGGTAAGGCCTGAGGGTCTGGTTGCTCCAGAAGATGCTTCCTTAATCTGAGAAAGAAGATCAGCTTGAATGAGCAAAAAATTGTTTGCAGGTAAAATGGTATCTGGGGCAGATAAATCCTTTGGGTTGTCATGCATTCGAGATAATGCGTCTGGTTTGACATTTCTTGAACCCGGCCGATACGTAATGTGGAAGGAAAAGCGTGAGAAAAACAGCGCCCAACGGGCTTGACGGGGTTTTAACCTTTTAGCGGATCGCAAATATTCTAGGTTCTTGTGATCAGTAAAATTAGCACTGGATGCACAGCCCCCTCCAACAGGTACCTCCACTCCTCTAATGCAGTCTTGATGGCGAGAAGCTCTCGATCACCGACATCATAGTTTCTCTCCGCAGGGGAGAGTTTTCGGGAGAAGAATCCTACGGGATGCATAACATCCTTACTGCCCTTTCGTTGCGAGAGTATCGCACCGACCGCTATCTCAGAAGCGTCCACTTCTAGAATGAATGGCAAGGATGGTTCAGGGTGACTAAGAATAGGTGCTGAAGTAAAAAGTCTCTTAAGGTTCACAAAAGCCTCTTGGGCTAGATGATTCCAGGAGAAACGGGTATTCTGCTTGGTCAGTTGTGTGATTGGTGCGATTATAGCAGAGAACCCCTTGATGAACTTCCTGTAAAAGTTTGCGAACCCGATGAATCGCTGAACCCCTTTTTTGTCCAGGGGTACCGGCCAGTCCAGAACGGCAGAAACCTTTTGTGGGTCCATCTTGATGCCAGTCGATGAGATAATCAAGCCCAGGAATTGGATGCTCTGTTTCTCGAATTCGCATTTTTCCGCCTTTGCATACAGCCTGTGTAAGCGGAGACGACCCAATACTTGACAAACATGTTTCCGATGGAGATCTAGGGATTCCGAAAAGATCAAAATATCGTCTAGATATGCGATCACAAACAGGTCTAAAAAGTCTCTAAGCACATCATTAATTAGGTGTTGAAAGGTTGCAGGGGCATTACAGAGTCCAAAAGGCATGACTAGATATTCATAATGCCCGAATCGGGTCCGAAAAGCTGTTTTCCACTCATGCCCAGCCCGAATGCGGATCAGATTGTAGGCCCCTCTTAGATCAAGCTTAGAAAAAATGACAGCAGTCCTTAATTTCTGGAACAGTTCGGGTATCAAGGGTAGGGGATACCGATTTTTAACCGTGATCTTATTCAATTCCCGGTAGTCAATACACGGGCGGAGAGATTTGTCCTTCTTGGTAACAAAGAATATTCCCGCTCCTGCTGGAGAAGTAGAATGACGAATAAATCCTTTGGCTAAGTTTTCATCAATGTATGCTTTCAACACTTCTTGTTCCTTTTCGGATAGGGGAAAGATGCGTCCAAAGGGAATTTCGGATCCTGGCAGCAACTCGATGGGGCAATCGTAGGGACGATGAGGTGGAAGAGAATCTGCCCCCTTTTTGCTGAAGACATCCATGTAGTCATGATAGTGTTTGGGAATGGCTTGACGATTTGTCTGGTCGGAGTCCACACAAAGTAGGGTAGCTTGGGGATCCGAGTCTTTCGCCAGACAGTGTTCCTGACAGTAGGATGACAGAAATTTTATTTCTCCAGTTGCCCAATGGATGTGTGGATCGTGGGCCTGAAGCCAGGGAATGCCCAGGATAATGGGAAACATGGGAGAGGAGATGGCGTCAAGGGTCAGCAGTTCTTTGTGTTGAGAAGAAGTCGTAGCGGGTAATGGCAGGGTTTCTTGTGTCACTTGTCCAGATCTGATACGGGAGCCATCAGCAAGGAAGACAGAGAGTCCATGGGCTTTAGTCTGTAAAGGGATGTTGTGCAGGTTGGCAAAACTTAGGTCTATAAAGCAGCTGCATGCCCCGGAGTCAATAATTGCGTTGACTTGGAGTGTCTTTTCTTGAAGCTGTAATGAGAGAGGAATGGCAAGATGGGTAGAATTTGTGGATAAAGCAGAGAGACTGGTAGGTATAGGAGATGAACACTTACTCATTCTGATTGGGCAATTATGGACATAATGCCCGGTTCCTCCACAGTAGAGACACAGATTCAATTGTCGACGTCGGGCACGTTCTTCGGGGGTCAGGGCAGGTCGCATCAGACCTAGCTGCATTGGTTCGGAGGTATCTAATGTGGTATTGACTGGAGGTGGACTTGGCACAGGTAGGTAGCGAGATGCAGGAATCGGTGCACGTGGTGTCATCCAGGTCGGGCGGTTAGGTTGAACTGCCCGTTCAGATCGGCGTTCTCGGAGGCGACGATCGATCTGAATGGTTAGGGTGATCAAGGCCTCCAAGGTGTTTGGAATACCAACTCGAGCCAGTTCATCTTTTAGATTTTCAGACAGTCCAATGCGGAATTGATGACGCAGAGCCGCGTCGTTCCACTGGGTATCCGCGCTCCAACGTCTAAATTCAGCAACATAGTCCTCCGCAGGTTTGCGGCCTTGTTGGAGCACGAGCAGAGCAGATTCAGCTGTGGCAGTCAGTTGAGGATCCTCATACAATTGTGCCATAGCTTCGAAGAAGGCCGATAAGGATTGGGTTGGAGCTGAGTCCCCTTCAAGTAAACGGTGTGCCCAGGTCTGTGGTTCCCCTTGGAGGAGGGAAATGACAAATCCAACTTTTGTGGCTTCCAATGAAAAGGTTCTGGGCTGTAAGGCAAAAAAGAGCTGGCAGGCATTGCGAAAACCTTGAAACTTATACCGGTCTCCGGAGAATCTTTCAGCAGTGGTTCAGGAGGGAGCATTACCACTGAAGGCCCTGGAACAGTCTGTGTTGGGGCGGCCGGTGAAGAGGAGGTTGAAGGATTAACCCCTGCAAGGTTCTGGACTTGTCCCTCCAGTCTGTTGTAATTGTCCTGAAGAGCTTGCACTGCTTGGGTGAGGGCTGCCAGGTGTGTGCATATCTCCTTCAATGGAGAGGTATCTCCTGCAGGCTCAGACATGGCTGCTTCGTACTGTTAGGTACCTGGTAGGAGAGCCTGACTTTGTAGGAGAAGACCTCTCATACAACGCTGGTTCAGGAGCCACTGGAGTGGGGACAGTGGTCTCCTGAGCGCAGTGGGGTAGGAGTGCCTGTTGAGCTGAGTCTCTGATGCAGACGCGGTGAGAGATCCCGCAGGGATGGCTGGACTGCAGATCAGGTGAGACTGGAAGCAGCAGACTGGAACACTTGAATGTGCAGAGGTCTCTGGAGCTGAAGCTGAAGGTGCAACAGCAAGGACAACAGGAACAAGCAGGGTCAGACGATCCGGGTCAGCAAGGATATGAGGCAGGCAAGTACAGCAGGCAGAGGCAGAGTCGGTAGGCAGGCAGAGTTCGGCAACGGTATCAGGCAGGTAGCATAAGAATAGTCAGACAAGCCGGGTCGGATTGGAGCAGGACGGATGGTCAAACAAGCCGGATCAGATAGGTAGCAAACAATCAGATAACAAATACTAGAATCACGAAGCTGAGACGAAGCAGCAATGTGTCAAAGCACAGGGGGGCTTTTAAGTGCACTTTGGCGCCAAACCGGCGCTATCGCGAACGCGCGCACGCCCGTCCGCGCCCACGTGCACACGCGCGCGCGCCCAAGCGCCGCGAACCCGCGCGCCCTAGCGCCGCGCCGATGCCCGGGAACAACAGGCATTTGCTGAGCAGCGCGCAACGGCGCGCGCCGGCGCATAGGCGTACGCCGACGCCCCGGTTCGGTGCCAATGGTGCCCTGACAGGTACATCACGGGACACAGAGCCTCAGTAATTACTGATGGGTTATGTAGTATCACAAGGTGATTGAACACTGGTCACACCCTTGACAGGAAGTTCAACCCCCTATATAACCCCTCCCCTTACTGGGGATACCTCAGTTTTGTAGCAAAGCAATATAAGTGTATTAGAAGAGGAGCGGGACCTCTGTGTCCCGTGATGTACCTCAAAAGAAAAGGATTTTACAGGTAAGCTGTTATAAAAATCCTATTTTCTTTCTCGTACATCACGGGACACAGAGCCTCAGTAATTACTGATGGGATGTCCCAGAGCAATGCTATTTAAGGGGAGGGGACCACACAACGTAGGGTGTAATCAGACCTGAGGACCTCGTACCGCTGCCTGCAGCACAGTACGCCCAGAGGCGATATCCTCATGCCTTCCCACATCCACCTGATAAAATCTGGTGAATGTATGGACTGAAGACCAGGTTGCAGCCTTGCAGATTTGAGCCATAGAGGCCCGGTGATGCACCGCCCAAGAAGCAGTAATAGCCCTTGTGGAGTGTGCCTTGATTTGAAAAGGTGGAATTTTCTGTTTCAAACCGTAAGCATGAATAATCATTTGTCAAATCCATTTTGAAATGGTAGACTTTGACGCTGCCTGTCCTCTATTGGGACCTTCCGGCAGTACTAACAAAACATCCATTTTGCGAATTTGAGCAGTTGCTTCCAGATAGGTCTTGACTGCTCTTACTACATCCAAAGAATGTAGTGACCTTTCTTCCGTAGAACAAGGATCTGGGAAAAAGGAAGGCAGAACAATATCTTGGTTTAGATGGAAATCTGAAACCACCTTCGGTAAAAAGCTAGGATGAGGGTGCAATACCACTCTATCCTTATGCAAGATTAAATAAGGCTCTTTATAGGAAAGAGCTGCTAATTCTGATACTTTTCTAGCAGAAGAAATGGCTACCAGAAAAATTAACTTTCTTGTCAACAAGATTAAGGGAATTTGAGGTATTGGTTCAAAGGGCTGTCTTTGTAAGACTGACAGAACCAAATTTAAGTCCCAGGAGATGGATCACCCCTGCATAAAGTTTCGGACCAAAGAATGTGAAGCAAGTGGCCATTGAAATAATACTGATAAGGCTGAGACCTGACCCTTGATGGTACTCAAGGCCAGCTTATTTCTAATCCCATTTGTAGAAAGTCAAGAATTCTACCTATGACATAGTTCCTGGGATGCCAACCCCTGGCTTCACACCAGGATAAATAAGTCTTCCAGACTCTATGATAAATTACTCTGGAAGCTGGCTTCCTTGCATTGATCAATGTAGAGATCACAGGACCTGAAAGCCTCGGATTCTTCAGAACCTGGGTTTTAGCCAAACCATCAAATTCAGCGTTTGTAAGGCAGGATGGAATACTGGACCTTGAGATAACAGGTCTGGACGTGACGGTAGGGTCCACGGGGAACCCACTGTCATCCTTACTATTTCTGCATACCAAGCTCTTCTGGGCCAAGCTGGGGCCACCAGAAGTACCGACTTCTTTTCCTGCCTGATCTTGCGAAGGAGTCGTAGCAGTAGCAGAATAGGAGGGAATGCATAAATCAGTAAGAACCGATGCCACGGAATCACCAATGCATCTGTCCCGCATGCAAGAGGATGCTTTGTTCTTGCCACAAACTTGTCGATCTTCTTGTTGAATCTGGATGCAAAGAGATCTACATCTGGAACCCCCCATCTTTGGCATATGGCCCAAAAGACGTCGGGGTGAAGAGACCATTCCCCTGGGAATAACCGCTGGTGACTCAAATAGTCCGCCTGCCAGTTCTCTATCCCCGCAATGAAAACTGTCGATATGCATGGCACATGTTTTTCTGCCCAGACTAAAATCTGGTTCACTTCGTCCTGAGCTGCACGACTCCTGGTGCCTCCTTGATGATTGTAAGCCACTGCTGTGGCATTGTCGGACTGGATCCTGACAGGGCACCCCTGTAGCCTGAGAGTCCAGTCCTTTAGGGCTAGATACGCCACACGGATCTCCAGAATGTTGATGGGTAAGGTCCTCTCGTTTTTGGACCATTCCGCCTGGACCGCAGACTGTTCCAGAACTGCTCCCCAACCCGAAAGACTGGAATCCATTGTTACCACTGTCCAGATAACCGGTAAAAAGGATTTCCCTTTCTTCAGGCTTTCGGGTATTAACCACCAACTGAGGCTCTGACGCACTGTAGGAGACAGACGCATTGGTAAATCTAATGCCTGCACGTTCTTGTTCCAGGCAGACAGGATACTGTGTTGCAGCAATCTCGAATGAAACTGAGCATAGGGAACTGCTTAGAATGAAGCCATCATCTTTCCCAACAGCCTCATACAAAGGCGAACAGAAGGACCCTTTTTTGTCCTGACTACCTGAATCAGTTCTTTTAAGGCACTGATCTTTGCCTGAGGTAAAAATATCTTCTCTTGGTTTGTATCTATGACCAGGCCCAAATACTCTAGTCTTCTTACTGGTTTTAAGTTGAGAATCCAACCTAGGTATTCCAAGTAGTTGACTGTGGTGACCAAGTTCTGGTCCAGGCAGGCTACCGACCGGTCTATCAAGAGCAGGTCGTCTAGGTATGCTATGACAGTTATACCTTGGGCCCTTAATCTGGCCAGAGGAGGAGCCAAGATCTTTGTAAACACCCGAGGTGCAGTGGCTAGCCCGAAAGGCAGGGCTATAAACTGAAAGTGGCATTTTTATACTTCGAAACGCAAGTACTTTTGATGAGCAGGGAAAATGGGTACATGCAGGTACGCATCCCTGATGTCTATCGATGCCAGAAATTCTCCTCCTTGTAGGATGGAGACTACCGATCAAATTGATTCCATGCGAAAGGATCGAATCTTTAGGAATCGGTTTAGATCCTTTAGACTCACAATAGGTCTGACATCTCCATTTGTTTTTTGAACCGTGAAAAGGTTTGAATAAAATGCCAATCCCTGCTCCTCCGTGGGAACCACCACGATGACCTTTTGCGACAATAGTCGCTCTAACACTAGAAGGAGAGACTGCTTTTTCTCTGGATCTCTGGGGACATTTGATCTGAGGAATCGAAGAGAGGGGAATACTTGGAACTCCAGTTTGTAACCTAGAGTTACTGTGGAGAGTACCCATTTGTCCTGGAAATCTTCCTGCCAGAGCTTTGAGAACTGTAGCAGTCTTCCCGCCACCCGAGCGAGCGGGGGCGCTCCTTCATGAAGAGGCTTTAGCGTCTTGTCTAGTAGGCTTCTTCCCCCAGGACTTCTTTTGTCCCTGGGATCGACTGTGAAATTTATTTTTTTGAGTCTGACAGAGGAGGCCGTTGTGACTGCCTGGAGGCTGATGCTCCTGGAAAGCGCCCGTTTAAAAGAGGGACGTTTGCTCCTTTTCTTAACTGGTAAGAGTGTGCTTTTCCCACTAGAGATCTTTTGGATATAATTGTCCAAATCCTCTCCAAACAGCCTTGCACCATGAAATGGAAATCCAGCCAGAAGCTTCTTACATGGTGATTCGGCTGACCAATTTTTCAACCATAAGATTCTACGCATATGCACCAACCCAAGCGAAAGGCAAGAGGTTTGGATGATAGAATCTCTAATTGCGTCAACAGCAAAACATAAAGCCGCTGGAAGGTTGGCCAACCCCTGGGCTTGCTGTTCAGGTAAAACTTTGAGGACCTGTTTAACATGGTCTCTCAAGTATTGACAGACTCTAATTGCTGCCACTGCAGGTTGAGCTACTGAACCTGCTAAGGAAAAAATATTTTTTAACAGGAATTCCATTTTTTTATCAGTTGGATCCCTGAGCATCTGAGCATTGTCAACCGGACAAGTCAGACTTTTATTTATGGAGGAAATGGCGGCGTCAACTGCCGGTATACGCCACATTTTTCTAAATTTTTCCTCCATAGGATAAAGCGTTGAAAACTTTTTAGGCGGAAAAAAATGTTTATCTGAGTGATCCCACTCAGAATAAATGAGCTTTTCTAGTAAATTATGAACAGGAAAAGCATGTGTTGTTTGAGGAGGCTTCAGTGAACCCAAAGAAGAGGAGGGTTCTTTAACTGACTCAGATACGGGCAACTTAAATGTGGAGCGGACCAATCCAGCAAGAATCTGCACTAACACCTTCTCATCCTGAGAAGCTGAAGAGGGCCCTTCTTCACTTGATTCCTCAGAAGAGGAATCATCAGTCCCATCCCGATCCTCTGAGAGGGATTCCTCTCCTTTTTCCCCAGAGTTCCTCTGCTTGAGGGTCCTGGGTAACAGAGGGAGACCTAGTGCGTTTTCTTCCACTGAGTGAAGACGCAATTAAGACCATTAGTCTTTCCTCTAGTCCGTTAATGGTTGCGGAAAAAACCTCCTGCATAATGTATACAGGGGCTGAAGTGCCAGAAGCAGATGCAGCCCCTGACCCTGACGGCTCACCCTGGCCCGCCATCCCAGGTCCCACAGGGTGGGAAGGTGCTGCAGACGGGGGGTCCTCAGAGCCTGAGGGAGATCCTCTAGAGCCTCTGGTTTTCGGGGTATTTGTACCTCTTCTACCCATAGTGCAAAGCAACAAGGTGGAGGTATCACAAAAACACTGACTGCTGAGCGATGTAGTTTAGCAACTGCCGCTGCTACCAATGCCCAGTCTGGTGTTTCAAGTAAATGCTGCCTGGGAGAATGCCTGTGTCCCACCTCACATGCGCCCGTCAGCTCTGTGTCCCTCCATAGGCTGTGTGCACCTGAAAAAGAGTGCACTTTATAGCCTGTGTAGCCAGCGATGTGGGCGTCTAATCACGCCGAACGTCGCCTTAATGCTCCGCCCCTCCTCCTCCGACCATCACTCCCGCCCCCCCTCATTTTTTTCAAAAACGTGCACTTTCCCGCGCGAGCCGAGGCTCCGATCCTCGGGCCAAGCATGGAGGGGAGGCTGGGGTGGAGGAGAGAGAAGAGCCGCTGGATGGGGAATCCGTTGAAAATGCCGGCAGTGCGGCAGCAGCGGCAACAGCGGCAGTGGTGGCGGTGGAGCGGTAAATTACCGCTATCTGTTCAGACCACCCGGCCCCCCTAAATCATGGGGGGAAGCATTCCTAAGGAGAGAACCCCCAAGAGAACCCCCCAACCCATCCTACCTGGAGCCTGGCTGGAGTAGCATACAGGTGTCCGTTTATGAAGCAGTGAAATCTATTCACTGCTTCATTCTCCGGCATTCACAGTGAAGATCTTTCTCCTCTGTGTGCCAGTTTATGAAGCTTTGTAGATCGCTTCACCTTTTGAGGAGTGAAGAGATCTACAAACGCTTCCAACAGTGGAGAATGTCCCGATACTGGAATCTCGTGAGACTTTACGAGATTACAGTACCAGAAATACCAAGATGCCAGTTTATTAAGCAGTGATAAATTATCACCGCTCAATACACGGACAGACGGCGTGGATTAATGTTAATAAAATAATGAGTCCCCCTACATTATATACATATGTATACACACACACACACATTATATATACATGTATATACACACACATTATATATATATACATATACACATTATATGTATATATGTGTATATATATGTATACACATAAATATGACAGGGGGACATGCTTACAGTGTTGGGGGGTCTAAACGAGGCATAAGGAAGTTAAAAATCTTCCTCCTTCCCCCTCAGATCCCCCCAGATTTCCTCTTCACTCCCCGATTCACCACCTCTGAGCTGGTGAACCTGGGAGTATGAATTCTGACTCAGATCGCCAGTGAAGCGGTGAGATCACCGCTTCATAAACTGGCCGTTACTGTGTCATTCAATGAGGATTCTCCATGTGTAGAGATAATCGGCGGGAGAACAAGTTCAAACATGTTCTCCCCCGATTATCACTGTTTCATAAACTGTTTATGGACTGTGATCAGCGGCGATCCTCGGGATCACCGCTGATCACTGCTTCATAAACGGACACCACAGCGTGGACACTGAGATAGACAGAACAAGCATGACAAGGTATGTGCTCTTGGCAGCCCCCGGTGGCGACAATAGGCATAGCATACATTTACTTAAAGTGGATGTAAGCCCGAAATTTTTTTTTTATCATACTGTAGAGTATAAGATTTCCTATCATTTAAGCCCAGTCTTGCCACACAGAGCTAATACATCTCTGAGCAATCCTCTTTTATTGTTCAGTGAGATAAATCTTGACAAACTGAGAAAAACTTTGTCAAATACTCCCCCTTGCTGTGAGTGACAGCCTAAGACACATGCAGTATTTTTTAATTCCCTCCCCCACTCCTTTCTTCACCAGCTCTGCAAGGATTGGCTGTTCCACACCTCAGCATGATTTGGCATGCTGAAGTCATGTGGTTACTTTCCTGTCTTTTCACTGGATGTTAGAGATCATAGCAGAAGTTCAGCAGAAGTTCAGTGTTAGAGATACACAGAGAAAATGCATATTGACAAGGGGAGTGTAGAGCTGGGCGGGGAGTCTACTGACATCACGACTCCACCCACCGAGCTCCAGACAACAGACCCGCCCACAGAAAATGCAGTTTTTCGGGTCTAATAACAGACAGAGGGGAGACATTTGACAGGCAAAGATACATGCAGGAGGCATGTATATCCTTATAGATAACCCCTATGTCAGTAGTTTAGAAAGGATGACATTGGGTTTACATCCACTTTAAAGGAGAAAACCTACTAGAATTAAAAAATTCTTGAGGAATCTCCCTTACCTTATCCAGCTGCAGGGTTCTGTTATACAGACTCAATCTTCGCCTCTCACGGTGGGCTCCATTTGAGAAACCTTCAGAGACTGGGGCCCCCTTGAATAGGAGGATCCACAGTTCTGGCCCCGTAAAGCACCCTGCCAGGGATATGGCTGAAAAAAACAAATACTGGGTCCCAGGGTCCAGCTCTCTAAAAAGAGAAGCGTTACAGGTAAAACCTTGTTTCTTTGGACACGAGGCCCGGGTACCATCCAATTTGGCCTGAAAAAGCACTTTGAATGGATCCAGTTGCATGGCTTGCCCCAGTGTAGGAAATTCCTTTGGAGCTCAGCACAGCATCTTATTCGTGACCAACACCTAAGACACTGGCGAAAAAACTGAGGTATCCCCAGTAAGGGGTGTGGTTATATAAGGGGTTGAACTTCCTGTCAAGGGTAAGACCAGTGTCCAATCACCTTGTGATACTACATAACCCATCAGTAATTACTGAGGCTCTGTGTCCCGTGATGTACGAGAAAGAAATATATCAAATCAAATCATTATTCAACCAAAAAGTAAAATAAAAGCCTCATGCATGTGTCCTGCTTCTTAATATAGTGGGTCAACAATGCCAAGAGTTGGTGAAAGCAGAGGTCCGTCATCCAGAGATAATTCTGAAAATCATCTGGATTATTCTCCTGGAGCTCCCGCAGCAAAGGCATATGGAATAATTGGTCACGATTAATAAAGCAACCATTTTAGAGTGGCCTTTTCCTGTGTCCAGCCTAAGGCACATCTGTTCAATAATCATCCTGTCTAATCAGCATCTTGATAGGCCACACCTGTGAGGTGGATGGATTATCTCAGCAAAGGAGAAGTGCTCACTAACACAGATTTATGCCCTGTACACATGACTGGTTTAGCCTTTCGGAATAAACTCCAAAGGTTTCTCCGACGGAACTCCATTCAAGCGGTCTTGCCTACACACGTTCAAACCAAAGTCCGACCAAAGTCCGACCGTCAAGAACGCGGTACAACAATGCGTGCAACATGTACGACGGGGCTAGAAAAAGGAAGTTCAATAGCCAGTAGCCAATGGCTTCCGTCTCATACTTGCTTCAGAGCATGCGTCGTTTTTGGTCCGTCGGAAAAACAGCATACAGACGAGCGGGTTTCCCGATAGGAATTGGTTCCGTCGGAAATATTTAGAACATGTTCTATTTCTAGGTCCGTCAGAATTTTCTAAAAATAAAGTCAGATGAGGCATACACACGATCGGAATAGACAATGAAAAGCTTCCGTCTGATTTTTCCTGTCGGACATTCCGCTCGTGTGTACGCGGCATTAGACAAATTTGTGAACAAGATTTGAAAGAAATATGCCTTTTGTGTACATAGAAAAAGTCATAGATCTTTGAGTTTAGCTCATGATAAATAGGGGCAAACACAAAAGTGTTGCATTTATAATTTTGCTCAGTGTGTGTGTGTGTATATATATGTATATATACAGGATATATATATATAATGTATATATTAGATTATATTGAACTCCACACAGTTTAAGACATCTATTTTATGTACTGTGAATTGCAAAAGTAGAAATTACTGAAGATAGAATTTAAATCATGGAATCATTTTGTATATCAAAATTGAAATCCATAGACCAGGCACCAAACTTAACCCCCATTGAGGCATGATGGCATTGAGGCTGCACTTCTGCCATCATTGATGTCACTTCTGGTTAAACCTCAGGCATCATTTCTGGCTGTTGGAATGCATGTCGGCTCGGTGCAAGCGGCTTACATTGGCACTGAGGCTGTATATGGTGGTGTCAATGCTAGTACCACTAAATGTAAGTGCGCATTTATTGTTGTTTTTTATACTTGGAATTTTTTAATAAATATAGTAGACTATGATACTCTATTACACTCTTTTGGGTCCCCTTTTTTGATATTGTATGAGAGAGACACCTGAAGGGCCTGGGGTTGGTGAACCCTATATGTTACTACATGAAGATTATCTGGGTCAACATCATGGTCGGATAACTACTGTATAAGTTGCCGAAGGCTTGCTTTATACTGACGGTTGGTGAGTGTGCATTTTATACACATGCGTGGTGGAGCACTATATGAAGGGGGTTGTGAGCGCTGCACATCTTTTATCACGGTGATTGGAGTTTCTTAAGAGGATCTTGACAACACTGATGGGACTTTCATAAGATCTGAATTGCTAATTTATGGACTGGTGATTATGTTGTTATTATCAATTTTGTTATTATATTAGGTTGAAAGTGGGTTCAACCACTTAAAGGGGCAGCTGGACTTATATAAAAAATAAATAAGTTTGTTGGCATCACACTTATTACTTTGATTCACATATTCGTTATGTTGCTAATTTTGTTTTGTCACTCATTTTCAGAATTAGTTTAGTTTAGTTTTGTTTGTTTAGTTACATAGATACATAGTAGGTGAGGTTGAAAAAAGACACAAGTCCATCAAGTCCAACCTATGTGTGTGATTATGTGTCAGTATTACATTACATTACATATCCCTGTATATTGCGGTCATTCAGGTGATTATCTAATAGTTTCTTGAAGCTATCAATGCTCCCCGCTGAGATCACTGCCTGTGGAAGGGAATTCCACATCCTTGCCGCTCTTACAGTAAAGAACCCTCTACGTAGTTTAAGGTTAAACCTCTTTTCTTCGAATTTTAATGAGCGGCCACGAGTCTTGTTAAACTCTCTTCTGCGAAAAAGTTTTATCCCTATTGAGGGGTCACCAGTACAGTATTTGTAAATTGAAATCATATCCCCTCTCAAGCGTCTCTTCTCCAGAGAGAATAAGTTCAGTGCTCGCAACCTTTCCTCATAACTAATATCCTCCAGACCCTTTATTAGCTTTGTTGCCCTTCTTTGTACTCGCTTCATTTCCAGTACATCCTTCCTGAGGACTGGTGCCCAGAACTGGACAGCATACTCCAGGTGCGGCCAGACCAGAGTCTTGTAGAGTGGGAGAATTATCGTTTTATCTCTGGAGTTAATCCCCCTTTTGAATGCCAATATTCTGCTTTATTAGCAGCAGCTTGGCATTGCATGCCATTGCTGAGCCTATCATCTACTAGGACCCCCAGGTCCTTTTCCATCCTAGATTCCCCCCGAGGTTCTCCCCCCAGTGTATAGATTGCATTCATATTTTTGCCACCCAAATGCATTATTTTACATTTTTCTACATTGAACCTCATTTGCCATGTAGTCGCCCACCCCATTAATTTGTTCAGGTCTTTTTGCAAGGTAGTTTTATTTTGATTATTCATTTTCTAACAAATTTAGAATTTTTGGAACAATTAGAATTTGAATCGGTGGAAAATTGATCGGCCGATCCGAATTCTATTTGAAGAATAGCTGGTTGCTAAGGAGTGGGCCAGTAAGTCCTTACTAACCGATGACACATCAGCTTTCAGTGAGGTTCCTAGCTGACAGCTAAATATAAACAAAACATTTGCCGGCAATTAAAAATTCAGAAAAAAAACTGCGTAGGAGTCCCCCCTGTCCATACCAGGCCCTTTGGGCCTGGTATGGTTTTTAAGGGAAACCACATTAAAAAAAAAATTAAATGGGTCCCCCCTCCCCAAAATCCATACCAGACCCATATTTGAGCATGCAGCCCGGCAGGCCAGAAAATAGGGGGATGAGCGAGCGCCCCTCTCCTGAACCATACCAGACCACATGCCCTCAACATGGGGGGTTCTTTGAGGTATGGGGAAAACCCCCAAAGCACCTTGCCTCCATGTTGATGATGACAAGGGCCTCTTCCCCACAGTCCTGGCCCAGTGGTTGTGGGGGTGGGGTGACTTATTGGAATCTAAAGGGCCCCCTTTAACAAGGGGGCCCCCATATCCCTGCCCCAACATGAGAATGACTATGCTCCTCATTCACCAAAAAAGTGTAAAAAGTGCATAAAAACACAACAGAAAATAAATGTCCCCCAAAGTAGATCCAATGTCAATCAAGATGAACACTGGCCGCCGGCCGGAGAAACAAATAAGAGCTCTGCCCAATGAAGGCTCTGGCTCCCGTCGCCTGCATTTCTTAAATAAATAAGGGTCGGGCGACCCCGCCCCTTGTAATATCATCAACCCAGCATGCCCCCGGTCACCCCCCATGTATTTTTTTCTTTTGCAATCCTCGCCTACAAGCCCTGAAAATTGGCATTTTTAATTTGACAGATTCCAGTATCATTGATTTCAGTGGGGTTTGGGTTCAGCATCCAAACTTCTTTGAAGATCGCCGAGCTCCTGCTGAAATGAACCAGGGGGAGATCAGACCATCACTAGCTCCAAGAGCTCTTTTGCTTCATGGAGACCCCAGACACATTGAGGTTGATTTACTAAAGGCAAATAGACGGTGCACTCTGCAAGTGTAGTTTCTCCAGAGCTTAGTAAATGAGGGAAGCTCTGCTGACTTCTATCATCCAATCATGTGTAAGCAAAAAAAATGCTATTTTTTTTTTTTCCTTTGCATCTGAGTGTGCATTCATTGCAAAGTGAAGCTTCACCTCATTTACTAAGTGCACAGTCTATTTGCCTTTAGTAAATCAACTTAATTCTTGGGCTGTAATGATTATCTGAATAAACAATAATGCTGCGTACACACGATCGGATTTTCCGAAGGGAAATGTTGGATGTGAGGTTGTTGGCGGTAAGTCAGACCGTGTGTACGCTCCATCAGACATTTGTTGTCGGACTTTCCGCCAACAAATGTTGGCTGGCATGCTCTCAAATTTTCCGCCATCAAATGTCTGTTGCATTTTCCGAGCATGTGTACACAAGTCCGTCGGAAAAAAGTCCAAAGTACAAACACGCATGCGCGGAAGCAGAAGCGGTCGGTCTTGTAAACTAGCGCTCGTAATGGAGAATTAACATTCATGACGTGGCAAATCTGGAAATGCAGCGCACAATTCTCTTCTTCTTTAATGGGATAATAATTAAGCTGCTTTGCTGGTGATACTGATGAAGTTACTGCAAACAAATTATCAAAGGTTTTTTTTTCTAGTGATATCAAGAATAATATTATTATGTTTTTTTTTTTATTATTTGTGGAAGTTACCACAACACTATTATCCTGTAGTTTTTAAGAACAAAGATACAACTATGTTGGTGTCCCTTGTCAATTTTACATTTTGTATTTTTTAAAATGTAACTGCCTACTCCCAAACTGTCATTTGAAGTAAAACACATAGCCAAGTATTATTCTACACAATTTTATTGTGCATTAAAAAAAAAAATAGACATGCTATCTGCCAATAGAAAATAACCAAAAAGTGCATTCTATGCATCTAAAAATATAAAAAAATTTACCAAAACAAATCATTATTCAACCAAAAAAATAACGTCAAAGCAATAACTCCAAGGCCAATAATAAATAACACGTTATCTCCTCCGATCCCGCAACATGTCTGGTTGACGAACGGCCATTCAGAAACAAACTGAAAAGCACGAAATGAAAAGCGATAAATGAAAAATGCAAAAAGAAAAGCGCAAATCAACACTCACCAAACTTCTACTAACACCAAATTAGCAGAAGGAGCCCAAAGGGTGGCGCTAAAGAGCTGAAAAACCACGTAGTACGTCTAGTACGTCACTACGTTCGTAATTGTTGGCCAACATTTGTGTGACCGTGTGTATGCAAGACAAATTTGAGCCAACAACCTTCGGACAAAATTCCACGGTTTTGTTGTCAGAAAGTCCGATCGTGTGTACGAAGCTTTAGGCTTTATCACACCAACTTCTTCCAGTCCTCCAAACAGCTCAAAAATGCCACATAGAAGGAAACAAAACCCCTCCATAGTGTGGTAAATAAAATTTAAATGTTTTATCAAAGGTAAAAATGCATGTTGCTGGCTCTGAATCCAGGAAAAGAGCCCAGGAGCATTATTCTTCCTTCTCCATGTTTGAAAATTAGTGTCACACCCAGAAGAACCATCCTTTCGCCTACTCGACTGTGTACAAAAACTGTGGTGATGAACTGAAGATTTAACATTTTAATTGTACATTGTAAGACCTTCAGTATTCCACTTGCAACTTTGTGTTCCAGGCAAGCCTCTTTTTCCTATATTACAAAGATAGCCGACATTAGGTGGTGTGGAAGTCTATTCAACAACTCCTACTGTAAAGAATCCTTAAAGCAGAACTAAAGGCAAAACTTTTTTTTTTTTCTTTTTGGATAGAGTAAGGGAGGATTATTTTATTTTTGCCATTTGTGTCCTATTGAGATTTCTCTTCACTTCCTGTCCCTTAGCCAAAACAGAAAGTAAGAAGAAATCCCTCCAATGTGACAGAATCACCAGAACTAGTGTCTCCATCGGAAAATTTCCCCTCTATTACTGTTTTGGGGACAACCCAAAATGTGGGGGTTTTTTTTACTTACAATTTTGTTGATATTGGTAAACATTACAAATAAAGAGGGTGAATCTCCCTTTTAGAGAGAACATAAAAAACTGGCAGGTGTTATAATTCCCTCTCCTGTCAATCTAAAACTAAAATAAATTGTCTTTGCCGGTGTTCTGTCAAAATAGCCAACTTGTCAAAATCTACAACCACTGGCAGCGTATGCACTACGGTACACGATATAATGGGTGGACATTGTTAGTCTGCCTGCTAGTAACCAACAACAGGGGTGCCTCCAAGGCGGCGACAACTTTTTTACTCCTTAGCCTGTGTTCTGTCAAAACAGCCAACCTATCGTGTACTGTAGTTCATGCACTGCCAGTGTTCTGTGAAAACAGCCAAGTCGTCGAAATCTACAATTACTGCTGCTGGAGCATCACCGGAAGGGACGAGGTTGCAGATTTTGATGAGTTGGCTATTTTGACAGAACACTGGTTGAACCAGGCATAAAGAGTTTGCAATGAACGACTTGCACCAAGTTTATTATCTGGACCATATAATCCCCCATTTATTCCCTTTTTTTAAAGGGATAATACATTTAGTTCAATTAACCTTTCCTGACATTCTCCTTGCCCCTTGTTAGCTTAGTTGCCCTTCTCTGTAAACTCACCAGTTGTTGCAACCAGACCAGACGCTGGAGCCGATGCGAGTGCCCGCAGTTGTTGCACCTGCGATCGCTCGTGACAGAGCGAGAACTGGGATCTGTGTGTGAAAACAGAGCGAGAACTAGGATCTGTGTGTGAAAACAGGGCACTGATTATCAGTGCCCTGATTACATGCCTAGATGTCTTCTGTGAGGAGATGCCGCTGATCGGCTCTCCTCACACTCTGTCAGTGTGAGGCGAGGAGCGCCGAATACTGGCATCTCTGTGTTTACATGTGACCGGCTGTGATTGGACACAGCTGATCACATGGTTTAAGAGCAGCCGCTCTTTACAGAGATCAGGGTCGCGCCATGTCCTAGCAACATGGCGCGGCCGCGATCACAATGCTGCGCGCCCCCAAGGGTGTGCGAGAGCGGCCGTTCTTGGTGCCGTCGTATGACGTTCACCCAGAACGAGAGCCGCACCACCCTGCCGTCATTTGACGGTGGGCGGGTGGCAAGTGGTTAAACAAGTTTTCTGAGGAATCCCAGAATGTCTGTTTTTATTAACCTGAAATCCCTGAGCCTTGATCCAAGTGTTGTTATCAAAAGTCTAACAAGTTCCCTGTGCTCCTGTCCTTCTTATCAGCCTCATAGTCTATCTCTGGGTATGTATTTCTGTATTTCCTTATTTGTCCTTTGCTTAGTGAACCTGTGGTCAGGGTATTCAGCGTATGAATATTTAAATATTTATATATTCTTAACAGGCAGTAAAAAAAAAAGCATTAAAACACCGCCTTACCGATTTCTGTATCTGCAGACACTGTGGAAAAATTCATCCTCAAATTTCACAACAAAGACTCTGAAACAACAGCTCCTTTTCTCTTAATTTCTATGGCAGTGAGGAGTGGGCAGCCCGCCAGACATCTAATGTTAATGAACAGCATGAGCTGTGAGCTGTTCAGAAACAAATGTAATCCAGCTTCAGAATCTGTGTAATGATCTTTGATAATGGATTGCTCCATGGTACCTGCTGCTACAGAGGTCAGTAAGGGTTTATATTAAAGCCAATTTACTGCTTGTTAAGGATATTTAATATACCAAGGTCTATAGGACTGAAAAACATTGACTTAGGAGGCAAATGTAATCAACCTACCCTTTTACAAGGGCAGATATCTAAGGGTTACCGAAAGTGTATAACTAAGTTACTTTATTATGCACCATTGCACTAGTGTGTCATGGTGCATAATTGATTGATGGGCATGGTGAAAGAAGGGTGCTCTGAAATCATACATGGTGTACAGTATCATGACACATTGGAGGTTTTTATGTCTTCTAGAACTGGTTTATTTTGTTGCCTTAACCACTTAAGGACCACCCCATGTACATTTACCGCGGCTGGGCGGCCCTTAAGCGCAAAAAATCATGTACCTGTACGTGACTCTCGTGCTGGGCTCCGGGGTGCATGCGCGCGCTGCCGAAGCTGTGCTCCTGCTGTGAATAGACAGTAGGTCTCGCAGCTGTGATGCCCGCTAGCCACCCACGATCGCTTGCTGGAGAGAAAGAAGGACGGTCTGCCTATGTAAACAAGGCAGATCGTCCTTCTGTCAGACAGGAAGAGAGACATCTGTGATTCCTGCTAATCAGGAACACAGATGTGTCTCTTCCTGGAGTGCATTTGTCCCCCACACAGTAAGTAAACACACTCAGGGAACACAGATAACCCTTTGATTGCCCCTGATGTTAACCTCTTCCCTACCAGTGTCAGTGCATTTTTTTTAGCACTGATCACTGTATTGGTGTCACTGGTCCCCAGAAAGTTTCACTTAGTGTCCGATTTGTTCGCCGCAATGTTGCAGTACCGCTAAAAATCGCTGATCGCCATCACTACTAGTAAAAACATTTAAAAAAATAAGAAGTCACTAAATCTATCCCATAGTTTGTAGATGCAATAACTTTTGCACAAACCAATCAATATACGCTTTTTGGGATTTTTTGTTACCAAAAATATGTAGCAGAATACAAATTGGCCTTAATTAATGAAGACATTTTATTTTATTTTTTTTTATTGAGAATGTTTTATAGCAGAAAGTAAAAAATATTTCTTTTTCTCAAACTTGTCGCTCTTTTTTTGTTTGTAGCGAAAAAAAAAAAAATAAATAAACGCAGAGTTGATCAAGTACCACCAAAAGAAAGTTCTATTTGTGGGAAAAAAAGGGCATCAATTTTATTTGGGTACAACGTCACACGACCGTGCAATTGACAAGCAGCGCTGTATCGCAAAAAATGGCCAGGTCCGGAAGGGAGTAAAACCTTCTGGAGCTGAAGTGGTTAAAGTGATACTAAAGTCTAATTTTTTTTTAAAATTTAGTTATTAATAGTTTTACTGAATAATAACAAACATGTTATACTTACCTGCCCTGTATAGTGGATTTGCACAGAGCAACCCCAATCCTCCTCTTTTCGGATCCGGCTTTGGTGCTCCTGGCCCCTCTCTCCTGTTGAGTGCCCCCCACAGCAAGCAGCTTGCTATGGGGGCACCCAAGCCAAGTCACAGCTCCCTGTGTCCATGCAGACACAGAGCCGTGGCCCAACCCTGCCCCGCACCCTTTCTCTCCTTATTGGCTGACCGACTTTGGTCGGTCTTTTCGGGTCCGGCTTTGGTGCTCCTGGCCCCTCCCTTCTGTTGAGTGCCCCCCACAGCAAGCAGTTTGCTATGGGGGCACCCGAGCCGAGTCCCAGCTGCCTGTGTCCATTCAGACACAGAGCCATGGCCCGGCCCGGCCCCGCACCCTTTCTCTCCTTATTGGCTGACTGACTTTGGTCGGTCTTTTCGGGTCCGGCTTTGGTGCTCCTGGCCCCTCCCTGCTGTTGAGTGCCCCCCACAGCAAGCAGCTTGCTATGGGGGCACCCGAGCCGAGTCACAGCTCCCTGTGTCCATTCAGACACAGAGCCATGGCCCGGCCCGGCCCCGCACCCTTTCTCTCCTTGTTGGCTGACCGACTTTGGTTGACAGCAGTGGGATCCAATGGTGCAGAGCTGCTGTTTCAGCCAATGAGGAGGGGAGTCCCGGACAGCTGAGACAATTCTGCAACATCACTGGGGGGCTGAGGGGGGCTGCTGTACACAGAAGGTTTTTTAACTTAATGCATAGAATACATTAAGATAAAAAACACTACTGCCTTTACAACCACTTTAAGGGCTGCAAAGAATGTTAGTGCTGAAAGACATCTTTCTGCCAAATGCAGTGACAGGTTTGAATAAGGTAGCTATTTAATACCCACCATGTGTCAAATAAATGAGGGTCCCGCTGGATGGATGCACAAGTGGTATCTTTTCTTAGGGCCACCCAGCCCAGCACATCCTATTAGTACTGGCCTAGAGGACAAATGCATGGCCAAAGTTTCTTCTAAATTAAGCATGGTGTACTTGATATATCCCTATACACTTTTTAAGAAGTTTTGCAGTACAGCATATGGGATGAACACAAAAAAACACTTCTTTACACTCTTCTTGGTATTTCGGATCAACACACAATTGTGTTGTGCCAATTCATTTTGAAATGGTAAGCTATTAAAATGCTTGTATTGGAAACAAAGGTTTTCATATTGCACATACAAGTACATTGTAAAGAACTTCAAATTTCACTGAGTTTTACTTCCCAAAGTTTGAGTAAAAATGCTACTGTTGAGTCAGATGTTGGTATTCTTTATACTTTAGTATTAAATGATGTGCCACAATCTTTATTTCTTCCAGTGTATGTAACTACATATGACAACATGCATATCCTGGTTCCTCAGGCTGTAGATGATTGGATTGAACAATGGAGTCACCACAGTAAATATAACGGATATGATTTTAGTGCTAGACACCGAGTTTCCTCTCACTGGAGTAAAATAATTTATTAACACCGTTCCATAAAACATACCCACCACCATGAGGTGAGTGCTACAGGTAGAGAAGGCTTTCCATCTGTTGCCGATAGACGGCATCCTAAGTATAGCTACACAAATACACACATAACTTACAATAACTAAAACACATGGAACAACAACCATTGGGATGGTTAGAACAAAAATATCTATTTCCAGGGCAGAAGTATCTGAACATGCGATCGTCACAAAAGGCGCAAGATCACAAAAGTAATGGTCAATGACGTTCCGACCACAGAACTTAAGCATTACTAGAAGACTCAATGGGATTAAAGGCAAAATGAAACCCAACATCCAGCAAAAGATGACCAAGAAATATTGAAGGCTGTGATTCATTATTGTGTTATAGTGTAATGGTTTACATATGGCCAAATATCGGTCATAGGACATTGCGGTGAGAAAATAACATTCAGAAGTACCTGAAGATACAAACAAGTAGCTCTGAGTGATGCATCCAGTGACAGACATGGCGGCTCCATCCATCCATATGATACGTAACATATTGGGGATAGTGACATTCACAAAACACATTTCGGAAAATAAGAAATTCTTCAGGAACATGTACATAGGGGAATGGAGAGATTTTCTAGTAGACACTAATACAATGATCATGATGTCTAGGAGAACCGTCATGGTATATGAAGAGAATATAAGAATGAAGAGAAGAAATCTGAACCCCCCAAGTCCAGGGAATCCCAGAAAAAAGAATTCAGTTGCTGTTGTCACATTTTCATTATTCATGGTTATTTTTGTGGCTGAATAGATGAAAATAAGGTAAGGTCTCCAATGCTTGTTCTCTATTTTTGACAAATGTTGACATATTAGGTATTGAACATAAACTATACAGTAGTACCAAATCTTTTTGGCACATATACCACCCCTACAGTATTAAAAACTACCAAAATAATATCTTTTGACTTTTTGTTTACTATACTTGCATCTTTTGCATTAAAAATACATGATTATTATTATATCATTATTATACAGGATTTATATACTGTAGCTCCAACAATTCGTGCAGGATTCTACAAAATAAATGGGGACACTAAAGTTACGATGCAGGGTTAGGAGGGCACTGCTCTTGGGAGCTTATAATCCAAAGGGAAGGAGAATTGATTCAAAAGGTAGTAACTGTGTGGGGGTTAAGAACTATGATAATCGTTTGAGGTAGATGTCCCCCTCTCCCCTAAGCTGTTCCCATTTGGCCTTCTCCCTCCTAAACTTCCCAGGTTATCAAAAAAACTTGCCACACACATACTCACAGCGGCAGAGTGCTTAGTGGCGTTGCACTGGAAAAACCGAGATCCCCCAAAACTTTCGGACCTCTATGCCAGAATTAAAGACGTAGAACTCATGGAGTCTATGTCGGCCCGCTTAGAAGATCGTATGGCTAGACATACGGCAATATGGTTACATAGTTAGTAAAGTTGAACAAAGACACTAGTCCATCCAGTTCAACCTGAGTGAGTGTGGGTGTGTGTCTACAATTGTCCCTAACCCTGTACATCCCACACTCACATCAGTCCCTACTCACAATCCAAGGTCCCCTTTCATATACTAGGGCCAATTTTGGACAGAGGCCAATTAAAGGGGTTGTAAAGGTATAAATTTTTTCACCTTAATGCATTCTAGGCATTAAGGTGAAAAAACTTTTGATAATACCGCCGCCCCCAGCCCCCCATTTTACTTACCTGACACCTCGAAACTCGGCCGCTCGTTCCCGACCTCCATTCAGCTGATCAGCCTGGTCGCTGATTGGCTATAGTGAATGGATTGAAAGCAGCGCAGCCATTGGCTCGCGCTGCTGTCAATCACATCCAATGACGCGGCGCACCGGGGGCGGGGCCGAGTGATACAGCGAGCGGCCATAGCCGCCGGCTGTATCACGGGAGCGCGCCCGCAATAACTAACCACCACGCGAGGGAGCTCACATTAAGGTGGTTAGTTATTGCTGGGAGGAGCTGAGACAGCCGCCGAGGAACCCCAGAAGAGCAGGTTCGGGGCCACTCTGTGCAGAACGAGCTGCACAGTGAAGGTAAGTATAACATGTTTGTTATTTTTAAAGAATAAAAAATTTACCTTTACAACCCCCTTAACCTACCAGCATGTCTTTGGAGTGGTGGGCCTGGTACCTCCGGGTGGAACCCCCTTAATTGCTGGGACCCCCTGCCATGTGGACCGAGTATGCGCAGGACCCTCGAGTGACGAGTCTAGCTGGTTGGAGTTACTCTCCTATACTCTTTCCTCCCCCCCCCCCCTTCTTTCCCCCTTTTTTTCTTCCTTTATTTGAAATGCAGACCAAGTAATAATAGGAAAATTTTCGTCCTAATAGTATGTTTAACTGTTGATCGAAATACGCCTACAGGCTTATAGATATTACTTTTGTGTTATGTTCACACTCTTCTAGAACCGTATCTCAACCTTCTTTTATTAAGCGACTATGCCTCATGTTTGATAATGGCAGGATGCATCCACGCCATCTACAGAAGTCTGTTGATCCATCATTATTTTCCATTTCCCTCCCCCTCCATATCTGTTTTATTTCTTCAAAATGTAATAAAAAATTGTCAATTATAAAAAAAAAGAACTATGATAATCATAATTTAGGGCTTATTCAACAAAGTTATTATTCCTAGTGGTTATTTCTCAAGTACAGAAACTGCACCCAACCAGAATCCATTATGCAATAGAATGACTTCAGTAGTGATACAGTTTTAGAATAGATTAATTAAATTATTAAAAACATTAGATTCAGACCAAATTTCATAAATGCTTATGTCCCAAGTAAAATGTGAATTTCAGTTACTTTTGGTAGATCGGGATCCCAAAGGTTTTGTGGGATATATTATTGAGATGTCACTCAGGTCTGCACATACCATGCACACTACTTCAGTTGATCATTGAGTTGCCAATCGTGTCTGCATATAGCATGCACCCTCCATCAGTTGGTCATTGAGCTGCCCATCGGGTCTGCACATAGCATGCACACTCCTTTGGCTAGTCACTGGGCTGTCTATCGTGTCTGCATATAGCATGCACCCTCCATCAGTTGGTCATTGAGCTGCCCATCAGGTCTGTACATAGCATGCACCCTCGTTCATTTGTCTTTGGGATACCTATCAGTTTTGAACATACCATGTACACTTCTTTAGTTGGTTATTGGGATGCACATAGCATGCACACTCCATCAGTTGGTCATTAGGCTTCCTATCAGGTCTGCATATACCATGAACACTCCTCCAGTTGGTCTTTAGGCTTTCTGTCAGGTCTGCACATAGCATGGAAACTCCATCAGTTGGCCATTGGAATGCTTATCAGTTCTGCGCATAGCTTGTACATTTCTTCAATTGGTCATTAGCTACCTATCAAGTCATCACATAGCATGCACACTCCATCAGTTGGTCACAGGGTTTCCTATCAGGTATGCACATAGTATGCACACACCTTCAATTGCTCATTGGTTTGCTTATCAGGTCTGCACATAACACAGACACTCCTTCAGTTAGCCATTGGGCTGCCTATCAGTTTACACATAAGTTGCACAGGCCAGTAATGCCCCGTACACACGGTCGGACATTGATCGGACATTCCGACAACAAAATCCATGGATTTTTTCCGACGGATGTTGGCTCAAACTTGTCTTGCATACACACGGTCGCACAAAGTTGTCGGAAAATCTGATCGTTCTGAACGCGGTAACGTAAAACACGTACGTCGGGACTATAAACGGGGCAGTAGCCAATAGCTTTCGTCTCTTAATTTATTCTGAGTATGCACTTTGTGCGTCGGATTTGTGTACACACGATTGGAATTTAACCGCTCGGATTTTGTTGTCGGAAAATTTTATAGCCTGCTCTCAAACTTTGTGTGTCGGAAATTCCGATGGCACTTTTTCCGTCGGAAAATCCGACCGTGTGTGCAGGGCTATAGGCAGACCAACCACCAACTAAAAAAGCAACACATGGCAGTCTGACAATGCTGCTGCTAATTGCAAGGTAGTGGCTTAAAGTGATTGTAAAGGATTTTTTTTTTAAAAAACAAACATGTCACACTTACCTGCTCTGTGCGATGGTTTTCCACAGAGCAGCCTCAATCCTCCTCTTCTCAGGTCCCCCTTCCCCTTGCTGAATGCCCCATTGCAAGCTGCTTGCGATGGGGGCACTCACGTGTTCTTGCTCCAGATATGGCTGGCTCTCAGTGTCCAGAAGACACAGATCAGCTCTATTCCCTGCTCCCGCCTCACTGGCTGTAATTGACAGCAGCGGGAGCCAATGGCTCTTGTCAGCCTGAAACTAGAAGTGCTGTAAATGGCCAGATCTCCAGGTTAAAAAAAATTGCAACAGATTCACTAAAACATTTTTTTGATTAAAAAAATGATATTGAACAAAAGGTGACGGCAAACATACTAAAAATAGATATTAGAATTGCATACTGTACACTCTTGATACCATCATCATAAATGAGGCATATTCTGGGATGTTGCTGCTAGCACGGGAAGTAGACAAAGGTAGAATCAAAGTAGCTTTTGACACTTTTTGTAAAAAATGAAAACATTTCTGCACAAATTGTCTTTAAGAGCAAATCCTGAACAAAGGGGCATAAAACAGAATAGAAAAGAACTGATGTCAGTGGACCAAGGTAGAATAAACATTATTTGGATTAAATATAAATGTGTGCATGGCTGATCTCTTAATACAATTTGCTTTTATTTGTATATAATTCAATAATAATAAATAAAGCCCACTGAGCTTTTATTAACTCCTGAGAATATTGATGACTACATATTCCCAATTGTGCAATTGATTTACTTAAGGGATAAAAACATTTTTAACTTTGCTGATTTTTTTTATTACATAATTGTAATTCTGGTGAGATTATAAAACTGATTAGCATTTGAATACTGGAATACACTTCTTAATAACAAAAACACTCAAAGTTTTATTAGTGCATAGTAAACATGTGCACTACCGAAACATTTATTTAGTTTTGTTTTCTTTTTTTTTTCATTTATCAGATCATTCATTATGATCAGCATTCGTTACGTTGGATCATTCGTAACTTCGGATGCATTCGTATTTGTTACGTTCACTAACAGTTACTTTAGCCAAATTTAAAGGGAAATTTCAATAAAAATTTAAATCTAATCGATTCCCAAATCAGCTGCTATGATATAATAAAAACTATGATAATAGTTAAGAAATTAATTATAATAGAAAATACAAAAAAAAAAAAAAATAAATAATCCAAATGTACTGTATTTATTGGCGTATAACACTTACTTTTTTACCATGAAAATCGGGTGGAAATAGCGTGTGCGTGTTATACGCCAATACTTCAACTTTAGCTGCCTCGGAGGGGACAAGGAGGGGGGCCGGACGAGCGCTGTCAGATTACATACAGCGAGAATCTCCTGTTTACTTGGCAGCCTCTGTAATAGGAAATCCCATCTCCTGAGAAGCCATTGGACCACTGTTCTGTCTATCATAGGAGATTCTCTTTGTATGTAATCTGTCGGCGCTCGTCCCCTCCCTGTCCCCTCTAAGCTGCAGGTGGACGTCAATCAGGCTGCACTGATGGCAATGGTGAGGCTGCAGATGGGCACTGACCTTTATTTTGCTCCAAAGTTCCTTATTTAAAATTTTTGTTTTTTTCCTGAAACTTCCCTCTTAAAATGAATGTGCGTGTTATACGCCTGTGCGTGTTATACGCCGATAAATACGGTAATTGATTCCTTAAACTCGTAGGTTGAATAGTTTTTTGTTCTTTTGAATTTTTGTATTTTTCAGATTTTCGTATTTTTGGATTTTCGTTCTTTTGGGTTTGCGTTCTTTCAGCTTTTCGGATTTGCGTTCTTTCGGGGTTTTTGTTCTTTCTGACAATTAGTTTTTGTATGCATTCGTCAAAAGGGTCCGTCCGAAAACAAATTTGTAACGAAACGAATTGCACATGTCTAGTGCATAGAGATGAGAAACTAGATTCCACAAATTTAAGATTTAGAACAAGGGTAGGCAACCTTTTGAGCACAGTTTGCCGAAAAATGTTTTCAAAGAAACTGAGCGTGCTGACTTCACACTCTCAATCATGAAAATTATTTTTATATCTACTATATATTTTCTGTCTTTTCTCATTTGTTTAGCAAAAAATAAAATATCCCGTGGTGATTAAATAAAACCAAAAGAAAGCTCTATCTGTCTCAAAAAAATGATTCGTGTTTGGGTACAGTGTTGCATGACTGCTCAATTGTCATTCAAAGCGCAACAGCACCAAAAGCTGAACATTGGCCTGGGCAGGAAGGGATTGAAAGTGCCCGGTAATGAAGTGGTTAAACAATTGTTTATAGTATATTTATAATTATAATACATAATACATGAATCCAGTACATTCATTTTTTTTCTTTTTCTTTTTGTCCCCAACTTTCCTCTTGCTTCAAAAACGCCACCAAGTAACAAATAAAAGGTAAAGAATGAAGGTTGGGCAGTGTAGGAAGGCAAAAGAAAAACTAAGGTAAGGATTGTGATTGGCCCTAAATTTATTTTGCAGCCGGACAATGACCCTCCAATACACAACCAATGTCATTAAGAACTATCTTCAGTGTAAAGAATAATAAGGAGTCCTGGAAGTGATGGTTTGGCCCCCACAGAGTCCTGATCTCAACATCATCAAGTCTGCCTGGAATTACATGAAGAGACAAAAGGATCTGAAGCCGCCTACATCCAGAGAAGATCTGCAGTTAGTTCTCCAAGATGTTTGGAACAACCTACCTGCCAAGTTCCTTCAAAAACTGTGTGGAAGTCTACCTAGAACAATTGATCCTGTTTCGAAGGCACATCAAATATTGATTTGATTTGGATTTCTCTTCTGTTCATTTACTTTCCATTTTATTAATTGATAAAAAATAAACTAACACTTCTATTTATGAAAGCATTCTTCTTCATACAACTTCTGCACAGTCCTGTACATGATAAGGGTCTATTTTGGTGGGTTATGACAAGAGGGTGGAAAAAGAGTTATGAATACAAAATTACTGTTGGAACAATCTTATTTATGTGTTTCATACTGTATTTGTAGATAATCCATATTCTACCTACAGTATATAGTAGAAATGAAGAAATGGTTTTACATTTACTGATCAATCATATAAATTCCAAGACAAACTACTTTTTTTTTCTTTTTGTCTCATTCCTCAAAAGCCGCCAAAAAGCTGCCAAGTCTCATTCCTCAGGTTTGATGTCAGGGGGGGTTAGGACCCCTTAAATCCTTAGTATTTCTTTCTTTCTTGTTTGTTTTCTGTTATTGTTGTAATAATAGTAATACTGTACGTTATTTTTACTAGCAGGTAGAGGTAGGCATAGGCTGCTCATACATGGACAGTTGTCTCACTCATAGATAGTAAAATATAGATCTTAATAAATAATGATATTTGAAGCGCTTCACAATGTGCATGAAAATGAATATATAAGAATAAATATAAATAGTCAAATAAATCCAGCGGTGAGTAAAAATTCCTATAAAATCCAGCAATCAAAATAGTGTAAAATTATTAAAAATTAGTGACACCAAATGTGTAAAAAATTCACATAAAAAATCCACATAAAAATAAATATATAGGGATGTATTCAGAAGGTTCAATTATACAGGTGTAGAATCCTGATTGGTATAGAGCTTTTGATCACTAGCAAAGCTGTTTAAAAACACTTGCTTAATTAAGGTGCTCATTGATAGTACCAATGTGTTTTTTGCTTCTATTCACAACCAATGTGGGAATCATAAACAGGCAGATAAGAGAAAAAAAACAATCATTGTGCAATAGTTAGGATACCAAGGTACACAGGCAAACTTCAATCCACTCACGTGTGCCTTATAATGATAAGGCATATGCAGGTTTTACTATAGCAGTCAGCCGCCTTAGACAGGAGCAGATTCAGTGCAGTACACTGTGTGAAACTGCTGATCTGCACAGAGCTTCCTTGGCTCCTCCCACGCGTTACATCACAGTCACGTGACTTTTTCAAGGATAATACAAGCTCTGACGGACTCAGCTTTATAGCACAACAGCAGAGTGGTTGCCATGGTTACAGCATGAGTTTATCATCATTCTGCTTCCTGCATATACTTCAATCCTGTTAAAACCTACTTTTATTAGACATGTAATTCATATGAATATCGTTGGTTTATCAAAACCACGATTCCATGTGTAAAAAACGCAGTGTGTAAAAAGTAAAAAATATATATATTGATATCTCTAATCACGTTTACTTTTTCAACTCCCTCCAGTGGTCACAATTGGTATAACATCTCACAGAGGAAATAAATGGCAAAGCGTTGTCTCTAATGGTTTTGATAATTGACCAGTGCCCCATGATATCACAAAAATGGGGTATCCACATGCTCTGCTCATAAATGTATGGAAAACGAAGTAAACAAGATGACATGATATATATATATATATAAAATATACATATATAAAATTAAAATAAGATATGATATAAGAAATAGGGAAATAATATTAAAATGTAAAATTAAAATCTAAAAATTCCATGATAGAATATTGCAAACATGGATGATGACCAGTATTTATATGCTAGAACTGAACCAAATATATAGATATAGATAAATATAGATCTTCAAATACACCAGGAACCGATACAACATGACTTGCAACTTGCCCAACTGAAGGGACACATGAGCAGTGGCGGCCACTCATAAGGGGTACAAGGGCATCGCCCCCCTAATCCATGCGCCCGGCCCCTAATCTCCATGCAGGGCACCGGACGCAAGGATTTTAGCTGGGGTTTTTTTTTTGTGAAGCCCATGATTAGAGTCTGAGGCTCTAATTGGCTTCAAAAAAGGGTGGGCTCAGGGCTCAGAGCACTGCTCCCCGAGCCCACCCACTTGTGTGACACTAGCAAATTAATATTCACTAATGTATTCCTGCTTCTCCTCCCAGCCAATAAGGAAGCGGTCCTGAGACCCGATTGACCGGGAGTCCTAGGATCTGATTGGCTTGGAGGAGAAGTGACCGCCGGGACTTGGGAGGAGATGCAGGGGGGAGCCGGCGTAGCTGCAACCTGGATGGGGTAAGTGCGGGGCTGGCGGCGGGTGAATGATCAAGCAATGGGGGGTGAGGATGCCAGGTTTGTTTGCCACCCCCCCCCAAAAAAAATTGAGCACCAGCCGCCACTGCACATGAGTTTATGTAAACCTTAATGATGAACTTCTTTTAATTGCTGCCTTTTAATCTGTTAAATACATTATTAAAAATGTTTTGTTATATTTGTTCAAATAAACATGAATACCTGATAATCCAGACAGAAGGTGTATAAAAATAAGTGAATCTGTTCTAGGTTATACTGTGTTAACTGGTGCATAAAAATACAAAAAACGTGAACTACTACAAAGAATACGTGTCGGAAGCAGCACCCAGCAATTATATGAATACAAAACATCAAAAACAGTGAACACCCCTCTGGGTTTACCATCCCCCCTCTTCCTTACCAGGCCATTTTTTGCAACACAGCACTGCGTTATTTTAACTGACAATTGCGCGGTCGTTGTGACGCTGTACCCAAATAAAATCAATTTCATTTTTTCCCCACAAATAGAGCTTTCTTTTGGTGGTCTTTGATCAGCTCTGCAAGTTTTATTCTTTGTGCTATAAACAAGACAGACAATTTTGAAAAAAAAAATAAAATTGTTTTACTTTCTGCTATAAAACATATCCAATAAAAAAATGTAAAAAAATCAAATTTCTTTATCAGTTTAGGATAATATGTATTATATTGTTATTATTATTATATATATTAAATATGCTACATATTTTTGTTAAAAATAAGTTTATATTGATTGGTTTACGCAAAAGTTATCGCGTCTACAAACTACGGGATATTTTATGTTATTTTTTAAGTTTTTTAATTTTTTTACTAGTATTCAGCGACTTAAAGCGGGACTATGATATTGGACAAATCAGGCACCTAACTGACACGTTTGACATTTTTTAGGGACCAGTGACACTAATAAAGTGATCAGTGCTGAACCCTCCACTTGGGTGCAGCCACGTGGTGTGTCTCCGGGGGTTTGGCGGCCGTTTTGGTTCGGTGTCTGGGAGCTGCGAGGCACGGCTGGGATCCCTCCCCCTTCCCCCCTCGTCCTCCTTGACGGGTGATTGGGGTGTGCTTCCCGCTGTGCGTCGGCATCACGCCTCCTTGTCACGCACGTGACCTCTGCGTGAGTGTCACGTTTATGTTGTGTTTTCTATCTCGTGCAGACACGTGGATGGTGGCCCCCCCAGTAGCTGTGGGCGGCGGCTGCCGCTGCGCTGGAGGAGTCCTCCGTCCGCTTATGTGCCTGCACCGCGTGATGCTGGGGGGAGCTCTCTGATTGGGGCGGGGACTGGCTGTATATAGGGTCCTCATTCATGTTCAGCCTGTTCACAAGCAGCATGTATATCACCGGGTCAGATACGGCTGGCCACTTTTCATCATCCTTAGGTAAGGGGGGTATTATAGGGATATCTCTGTACTCTTTTGTGAGTAGGGGTGCCAGCCATGTTTGGGGCAACACCTTATACTTTTTACTTTTATTACTTTAGAACTCCATCCTCACCAATTACCAGTGGGGACCCATTACTCTTTGGGGACCCTTGTGTTGTGTCTGAGCCTCTCCCGGCCCCTCCCTTTGAGCCCCTCCCTCAGCTCCCAGACCCGAGCTATTTGGTGGCCTGTAGTCGCAGACCCCCTGAGATTCACTTTCCTGTGGCATGTGAGTACCCATGGGGGATCAGGGGTTCTGCCTCCCCTATTTGTTCTTTTCATTTATTATTATTTTTTTCTTCTTTTCTTCTTTTTTTTTTCTTTCTTACAGTTTTCACCACACTGTCCCTTTCCTTTGTAGATCCTGGTGCTATATCGCCCCTGAAGAGTGTTTAATACATGAAATGCGTTGGAATTACGGCATGCACCAGGCAATCACATACCTACAAGTTTTTAACTATTTTGTGATCTTATGTTACTCAAGTGAATATTTTTTTCCAGATTAGGATTATTTGCCCTGCATCATTTGGGGGCTGTTTACCATGTCTGTCATGTAACGGTTAGGATGTGACTGCTATATGATTTGTCATTACAATCTCCACTTGAACTAAAATTGTGTCATTATACTACTATGTAATAATAAAGTGTTTTATGCAATTTTGACTATCCCTCTGGCCTCTTTTGCTTATCTCATTTAAAGTCCCAACCCTCTTGTTTTATGTTCTTTATACGCATAGGGATGGAGACCTAGTGTCTCATTTAAAGTCCCATTCTTCTATGTCACTGTACTAATGGCACTGGCTGGGAAGGGGTTAACATCAGGGGGAATCAAAGGGTTAACTGTGTGCTTATTAACAGTGAGGGAGGTGCTTTTACTACTGGAAGACATAGATTGGTGTTTCTGCTTTCACAGAAACACAGGATCCATGTCTTCTGTACTCACAGAATGACAGTCTGCCTTGTTTACATAGACAGACTGGCATTCTGTCAGGGTACCGAACAATCGGTGGGTCCCAGCGGATATTGGGTCCATGGGACCGCTGATTAGCTCCCTCTGTGTTAAATCACAGAGGGAGTGAACCGCCGGTGGTGCGCGCTCGCACACCCAAAACCCAGAAGTGCAGAGTCACATATAAACTGTATACGTGATTCTGCGCGGAGCGCAGAGTATACATACCCATTAACATGTGGATATCCAATCATTTGTGATCCCCTTTTCAAGTTTTATTTTCTTGCACTCAGGTCGATGGGGGGAATTGAGATTCTATAATATTGTTAGAAAAACAATAATTGTCGCGCTAAGTACTCAAAGGCAGGAATAAAGACACCTATTGGGGACATTGGCATGTATTTAACCATAGACAATAGAAATTGTGTTCATAGAGTGGAGAAAGAAATGATTAAATCCAAGGGACAATTGGCACAGTATAGTCCAGGTATCAGGTGGGGGAACGGGAAAAGAGTAAGTGGACAGAATCATTAATAAAATGAATAAATAAATTAATTAAAATTTAATTAAATGAAGGTATAAATAGTCCATATGTAGTCCATATATCCTGGGTGGTGGCCACAGGAAATAAATTATCTGTAGGCTCACACAGGAAAGCCAGTACGCTAAAGAGCAGAAGTCACTCTGGGATATGAGACACACAAAAAAACAAAGAGCAGTGCCAATCTAAGTGCAGCAGTGTTAAAAACAATTTATTTCTCAAGTATTGCACTCACTAGAGCAGGGGTAGGCAACCTCGGCCCTCCAGCTGTGGTGAAGCTACAAATCCCATCATGCCTCTGCCTCTAGGAGTCATGCCTGTGATTGTCAGGCTCTTGTAATGTCTCATGGGACTTGTAGTTTCAAAACAGCTGGAGGGCCGAGGTTGCCTACCCCTGCACTAGAGGGTGGTGGAAACAGGCACATCTATTACAGTGCAGCCTGATGAGTGTCCTTCATCAGACCCCCGATGAAGGAGCCCGCATGCTCCGAACATGTGCACGAACCAGCCCTTTTCCTCCCAGAGACCTGAGACTAGAGACTTCCCCTGTGTGACAGCTTCCTGCTGCGCCTCTTCCATCCAGCCCAGGACACCGGAAACCACCGGCGCCGCCAGGATACGATGACACCATGCTCCAAGGATGCTGCCCTGAATTCTGGAACTCATCGGCTGCTCTGTAATAGATGTGCCTGTTTACCCCACCCTCTAGTGAGTGCAATACTTGAGAATTTAATTGTTTTTAACACTGCTGCACTTAGATTGGCGCTGCTCTTTGTTTTTTTGTGTCTATAATTTTGTGAGGCCCATTTGGGCGTGCAAATGACATAAGGTTTGTTTTCATCAGCACCAGGAATTTCTGAGTGCTACTTGTTATTACTTGAAGTTTAGTTATGGCAATTTTAACATTATTACTGTACAGTAGCCCAGCTTGGACCAATACAAGTATGTGCCATACATGTTGGATCCCTGTGGAAGCTGGAAATCAGCTGGAAAGTATGGCTGTGCGCCAGCCATCTGCCCTGCTGCATTGTAAACACAGAAGGTCATTTGCTTGGGATGGGCACCATTCAGGGAACATTTTACATTTTCTCAATTAATGCATTTAAGCATTCTTTGATTGGACGAGGTGGAGAAGCCGGGTTGGTGATGTCACAATCTTCACCTTGTCCAATCAGAGAATGCTTTGCATTCCTTATTAGAATGCGGATTGTTCTCTGAATAGCACCAGTGTTAAGCAAATTACCCCCTTTGTTAACTAAAGAGCAGGGCAGATGCCCGACACGGGACCCAGATGCTAGCAGCAATCAGTGTAGTAGCAGTACTATAGTACAGTACTACAGTGATTTCTAGCTTTCACAGGGATCCCATACTATGTAAAAATTGCTATATCTAAACTTCAGCTTTAAATGTCCAAGGGGTCATTTGTTCCTTTTTCTAACGTCACATTTATAGTTGTTAGCAAGTTCAAGTGAAATATTTGAATGAAGACTTTGACGCACAATTCAAGCTTTACAAATTAAACTCATAGCCGAATATCAGCAACATGGTTAAAAAAATATTTTATTAGCTTCACATTTAAAAAGTATTTGACATGATTTTATGGATATCAACAATACATTTTCACACTGTAAACTTTTCTGGGATGTATTTTTCACAAAATATAACCGTAGCACAAATGTGCTTTAAACACATTAAAGTACCTAAAGCGATTATAAAGGCCCCCCCAATCCTTACTTGAGCCTCCTCCAATCCAGCGGTGTTCAGTCTCGGCTGTATGGGGGCTCTCCCTCCCCATTGGCTCCCACTGCTGTCATTTACAGCCAGTGAGCCAATGAGGAGAGAGCAGGGGGTGGGGCTGAGCCGTTGCTCTATGTGTCTTATGGATGCATACAGCAGCGGCTTGGGAGCCCCCCAGGACAAGTGGCATTTTCTTGGGGCACTACTTGAGAGGGAGAAGCACCGGCGGGTATCCCCAAAAAAAGAAGAGGATCGGAGCAGCTCTGTGCAAAACCACTGTACAGAGCAGGTAAGTATAACATGTTTGTTATTTCAAAAAAAGAAGAAGCTTTAATATCACTTTAAAGTAGACATCCAGGCTTTTCTTATCTATGCTTAAACCCGCTACCACTCCTTCTAAATCCTATTCTAAAAGGAAGTAAGATGCTTATACTTACCTATTCTGAGGGCATTCCGGACAGCTGACAATAGATGCCCCATAGCAAGAGTATGGGTGACACCACCGAACAAGTGTTTCAACCATTGTCAGTGATCTCTCCCCTCGCTTGAAGCCCATCACTGGGGAGACCAAGTGACTGGACTGGAGCGCCCTTAGAGTAGGTACATATAATTTTCCTTTCACAGGGTAGTTAGAATAGGATTTAGAAGAGTGTGTGGGGGGGGGGGGGATGTTTCTGGGCATGTGGAGGATTAGGAACAGGATTTCCACTTTAGATTTCAAAGGTAAAATTCTTGACCCCTTCGATATGGCTAGTTGTGGCTAATCCTGGGTTATGCTAGTGTTAAAGTGGTGGTAAAGTTTCGTTTTTTTTGTTTGTTTTTTTAAAATAACAAACATATCATACTTACCTCTGCTGTGCAGTTGGTTTTTCCCAGAGTGGCCCTGATCCTCCTCTTCTGGAGTCCCTCTGTGGCGCTCATGCCTCCTTCTCTTATTGAGTCTCCTGTTGGAGAAGCGCTCTCTGATGGGGCACCCGTGCGGGCGCGCTCCCATGTCCTGCTGTTGCGTCCGCAGACATAGACAGCATGACTCGGCTCCGCCCCCGGCTCCTGCGTCATTGGTTTTGATTGACAGCAGCGGGAGCCAATGGCTGCGCTGCTATCAATCTATCCAATCAGGACACAACACACTGGTCGGAGATGGTGTGCTCGTTCCTGTCATGGGAATTACGGGTTCGGGTAAGTATAAGGGAGGCTTGGAGGCGCTGCTGCGGCACAGGAGGTTTTTTACCTTAATGCATAGAATGCATTAAGGTGAAAACGGCGAGGGTTTACAACCCCTTTAAGCTGTTACAATTCATTTAATTGAAAACAAGTTCTTATTGAACATCGATGGTAATAATCTACATTTTTAGTAAACAATACATCTGAACATTTTATTAAAGGAGCCAAAGACATAATTGATGTGCCAGATTTTATTATTCTGTGATAATAACGTATAGTTGCGATATTTGTAAATGTTGAAGTCTTCATGTCTTCCAGTGTATATAACGGCATATGACAGCATGCATATCCTTGTTCCTCAGGCTGTATATTATGGGATTGAACAATGGCGTTACTACAGTAAATACAACTGATAAGATTTTGTTTAGGGCCAATGAATGTCCTCTCACTGGAATAAAATAATTTATGAACATGGCTCCATAAAATATACCCACCACCAAGAGGTGAGCGCTACAGGTAGAAAAAGCTTTCTGCCTGCTACCAACAGACGGCATTTTAAGGATGACTATAAATATACACACATAGCTTGCAATGATTAAAATAAATGGAACAGCAACCATGGGGATGGTTAGAACAAATATTTCGATTTCCAGACCAGAAGTGTCTGAACAAGCAATAGTTACAAAAGGAGCAAGATCACAGAAGTAATGGTCAATGTTATTTCGACCACAGAACTTAAGCATTACTAGGAGGCTCATTGGGATCAATCCCAAAATAAAACCTAACATCCAACAAGAAATAATCAAGAAATATTGAAGGTTGTGGCCCATTATTGTGTTATAGTGTAAAGGTCTACATATGGCCAAGTATCGGTCATAGGACATTACTGTGAGCAGATAACACTCAGAAGTACCTGAAGATACATACAAATAGCTCTGAGTGATGCATCCAGTGACAGACATGGTGGCTCCATCCATCCATATGATACGTAACATATTGGGGACAATAACAGCCACTAAACACATTTCTGAAAGTAAGAAATTTGTTAGGAACGTGTACATGGGGGAATGCAGAGATGTTTTGGTTGACACTAGTATGATTATCATAATATCGAGGAGAACCGTCATAATGTATGCTGAAAATATAAGAGTGAAGAGAAGAAACCTAAACCCACTGAGTCCAGGGAATCCAAGAAAAAACAATTCAGCCGCTGCTGTTGCATTTTCAAAATTCATGGTCATTTTCATGGCTGCAAAGACAGAAAATATTTTAAGGTCTACATAGCTTGTTCTTTGTTTTCACCTTATGATGACATTATTTGACATTGAACACAAAGTATACAATAAAACTTTATATATCAACCTCTTTTTATGATAGAGGTTAACAGGGCCATTTAATAAGAAACATACTCAGCTGTCTGGGAGGCTTACCCACCAGGTACCAGCTGGGTCCAGCCATGGGACACAGCAGATGGGTGATGTAAAATAGGATATGCACATTATCTGACCAAACCTGCCCACGGCTGGGTACCGATTGAGAAAGGGAGAACAAGGGAAAGGAGGAAGGGTGGGGGGGGGCAGGCCTCCCTGGAAAAGGGGGGGGGGGGGTAGTGTGGAGGGTATGAGAGAGCATAGCAGGGTAGAGGGAGAGAAAGGTGGAGGGAGAAAGAGGGAGATGGTGCTCCCCAAACAGAAAGCATCTCGAGCCCCAAGGATCAGTCAGGCTGTGCAACTTCCCGGAGGTATGCTTCAGTGTAGATGTAGTGTTGCCATGGTCGCCATGTCTCCTGAAAGGTCTCCTCCCTACCGTACAAGGTGGCCATGAGATCCTCCATGTTTGTAAGTTCATTCACCTTGGCAAACCACAAGGATTTCGTCGGCGGGGAATCCGATCTCCAGAACAAGGGGATGCATGCCTTGGCAGCGTTTAATAGCTGGACGGTAAGGGAGGCTTTGTATTTCTTGATGGGTCACTTTGAGAGGTGCTGCAGGCAGGCCCCGGGGTCTCCCTCCAAAGTTACATCAGTCAGGAGCTTAACCGTGTGTGCCACCTCCCGCCAAAAAAGGTCTAATTTTGGGGCAATCCCAGAAGATGTGAAGCATTGTTCCCTCCTCCGTACCACATCGCCAGGATAGACTGGAGACTTGCGGGAAGAAGCGGTGCAGAGAAGTAGGCACTCTATACCATCGGGTCATGATTTTGTAGCAGGACTCTTGAATTCTGGGATGACTTCTGGGCAAAGTGTAGGATCTTCTCCCTCTGAGAGTCAGTAAATCGGACTACCAGATCCGCTTCCCACTTGGAGAGGAAAGGGGGGATAAACCCTTCTGCTGGTTGATTTAAGGAGGAGTAGATTAGAGATAAACAGTGAGGGATTGGTTCTCCGCAGTGGCAATTTGTTCTAGTTCCGTGATATGCCCGGGGTGTGTGCGCACCAGCGCAAAAGGTTACGCAGTTGGAGACCGCTCCAGGAGTCCAGCGGGGAGTCAATAGCAGACACCCCTGCTTCTGCTGAGAGTTGGCCATCCTGGCCCAGAAAGTCCTGAAGGTAAAGCCACCCACCCGCAGTCAAGCGCCTAAAGACAGGATTCAGAAAGCCGGGTGGGAAGTCCGGGTTACCCAGGATTGGCACTATAGGGGAGGGTATCGGGGACACTGAGGAGTGTCGGAAGGCATCTCTGGCCAGTGGCCACCAGTAATGTGCTGCTAGTGTCGGATGACCAGTGAGGTCCCTTGGCAGAGGGGTAGTGATCTACGGTGGTGGTCCAGCTATGACCAGGCCATTTTTTGCGATACGGCACTGCATCGCTTTAACTGACAATTGCACGGTCGTGCGACTTTGTACCCAAACAAAGATGACGTCCTTTTTTCCCACAAATAGAGCTTTCTTTTGGTGGTGTTTGATCGTCTCTGCGGTTTTTATTTTTTGCGCTAGGAACAAAAAAAGAGCGACAATTTTGAAAATAAAAACTATATTTTTTATTTTTTACTATAATAAATATCCCCCCCCTAAAAATGTAAAAAAATATATTTCTCATCAGTTTAGGCCAATATACTATAAATATGTATTCTTCTACATATTTAAGGTAAAAAAAATATCGAAATATGCGTATATTGATTGGGTTGCGCAAAAGTTATCGCATCTACAAAATAGGGGATAGATTTATGGCATTTTTATTATTTTATTTTACTAGTAATGGCGGCTATCTGCAATTTTTAGCGGGGCTGCAATATTGCGGCAGACAGATCGGACACTTTTGACACTTTTTTGGGACCATTGACATTTATCCAGCGATCAGTGCTATAAAAATACACTGAAAACTGTGTAAATGTCACTGGCAGGGAAGGGGTTAACACTAGGAGGGTGATCGAGGGGTTAAATGTGTTCCCTAGGGAGGTGTTTCTAACTGTGGGGGGATGGGACTGACTAGAGGAGGAGAGAGATCGCTATTCCTAATCACTAGGAACAGCAGATCTGTCTCTCCTCCCCTGTCAGAACGGGGATCTGTCTGTTTACATTGACAGATCCCTGTTCTGGCTTTCATTCCCACGATTGCAGGTGGCCGCTTTTTCGGGCGCATCGGGTCCCCCGCCGCACGCCTGCTATCACTCTTATCCACCTCAATATAGGGCACTTTCACCCCCTTCCTGCCCAAGCCATTTTTCAGTTTTCAGCGCTGTCGCACTTTGAATGACAATTGCGCAGTCATGTTACACTGCACCCTAATTACATTTTTATCATTTTTTCCCCACAAATAGAGCTTTCTTTTGGTGGTATTTGATCACCTCTGCGGTTTTTATTTATTGCGCTATAAACAAAAGAAGAGGGACATTTTTGAAAAAACACAATATTTTTTACTTTTTGCTATAATAAATATCCAATTTTTTTTTTTTTAACAAATTTTTTCCTCAGTTTAGGCCGATACGTATTCTTTTGAAATAAATTGTAGCGCTAAAAACACACATAAATATAAAGTTCAAAGTGCATATAAACGTAATGTCCCAAGAAAAAAACAAGTGTGTGATCCAAAGGAACAAAAGTCCACAGTGAAAATAAATGATCCGTGTATCAATCCTGTCTGCTTCCCAACCTTCAGCTTGTATATCATCAATTTAAGCGAATAGATGGAATACGCTTACCAGAGAAGTTGGATTCTACTGCCATGAGCATAGAATCAATGGAGCTTAATGCCACCCAGGGCGAAGTGGTGGAGTGTTGGAGGCAAGGGTAGAGCCTCTACCAGGCCGAGACGTCCCCTCTTTACCCACCGAAGCAGAGCCGAAAATGGGTTCCAGAAAACGAAGTGGTTTCAGGAGATAATGTTTGTCCACATGATTGGGAAGTAAAAAATTCCTTTTAGAAAATGACAAGAGGAGGCTGCTTGTATGTGATCCCAAGGCGCCCGACACAGATCCCCCAGCGAAGGTCCAAACAGACCAAGGGCTTGGATCAGATCAAATGATCCAAGAGGATAAAATATCACGACTGTCACCGCACAGAGAAGGCACTTCCAATGTATATGGGCCAGCTGGAGATATAATATATTTCCAGCTCAGGCAGTAATCCTGTGTACCTACAGGATCCTTAGATGGGTGTGAGGATTGTGCATTTGAAGAGGCCTCCACCATACGTTTTTTTGGAAGTTGTGGTTCTTTATTTGGTGATTTCCATTTGTTTTTCTGTGTTTTTTTCTTTTTATTTCCAAAGGTAGAAGTTTTGAAGGCAGCTTCTCGTTCCTCGGAGGAATGCAAAGTAGCCCATTATGCTTTACCTTTGCAGGGAAACAAAGAGGAGGTAAACCCATCAGGGTTTACTTCCTCTTTAAGAAGAGCTATTTGAGAAGTCTGAGGGGTGGGCCTGTCTGTAATTTCCATGATGTGGAATACTCTATTCCAGAGTCTTCTGATCTTGGGACAGTCCCACCAAGTGTGTATCATAGACCCAATGTGTCCGCAATTACGGAAACACAGTGGAGATGTATTCGGGTAAATTTTAGCAATTCTTAGGATAATACACCACCTCATTAGCACTTTCAGGTTAGCTTTGATCAGTATTGTGTTTAGTAAACCCTTAGAGGCTGAGGTTGATGCTCTGTGCCATTCCCGCAGGCTCCAGCTCTGTCCCAGGTCTTTCTCCCACTCACTCATGTAGAGTTTTAGAATCAGCTGAGACAAGTAATCGGTATATCACTGTTATCCCTCCCCGCTGCTCCATTGCCTGACCACACCACATGTCATATGCCGTGACCGTCGGAGGGTTGAGTGCAGAGGACCCCAGAGAATGGACAAAGTGAGAGATCTGGTGCAGTCTGAACCTTTCCGACCTGGGCATTTCCAGCCTGCTAGAGAAATGGGCAAGAGTTAGAGGCCCCACCGAGCTGACAGAGTGTCCAATTCTATAGAGCCCCTTGTCCAGCCACCATTGAAAAGCCTTGATGTCCATACTTGGGGGAAAGAGGGGGTTTTAAAAGATATGTGAGAGCGGGTGCCAATGTGAGATTAGAAGTGGGTTCCTCTTGAAGGAGTCCCAGAGGCTTAGGGAGTGGGATAGTGTAGGGGCCATAATGGCAGGTCTAGTTTTGGCAGGGCACCATAGAAAGAAATCTAGGGTGTATTGAGGAATTGCCTGCCGCTCCATATGTACCCAGTTGGGGTGTGCTTTTTTCGAATAGATGACAGAGATTTGAGACAATTGAGCTGCGTGATGGAACCAGATAAGGGTCGGCAATCCAATTCCTCCCTGATCCCTGGTTCTAAAAAGGTTCCCCTTAGCCACCCTATGTCCTTTGGTTCCCCAAATGAATTGGATTATCTTGGATTGGATTTGTCTAATTTGATCCCTAGGAACTGGGATGGGTAATGACCTAAATAAGTATAAAATGTGTGATAAAAGGGTCATTTTAACGGAGTTGACCCTGCCTAGCCATGAAAGTCCCAGGTTAACCCATTGTGTGGGATTGCTCCCTAATTTACGAAACGTTGGGGGGAAGTTAGCGGCGTATAGGCTGTCAACTGAAGCCGTCAGGTCAATCCCTAGATAAGGGATTGCTGTTTCGTGCCATTGACATTGGAAGTTTTCTTTGAATTGTGTAACCAAGCTGGCGGGTAGGTTGACGCTCAATGCTAGGGATTTCGATTAGTTCACCCTAAGTCCAGAGATTTTACCAAAGTCATTGAGCACCCTGCAAATATTTGGTAGCAAAGTTAACGGTTAAGTGACAACGAGCAGTACATCATCAGCAAAAAGGGCACATTTATGAGTCCTGGACCTACAACGTACTCTGCGGATATCAAGGTTGTCCCTCATGGCAAAGGCTAGGGTCTCAATGACAATGGCGAAAATCAGTGGTGATAAGGGATACCCCTGCCTCGTACCATTGCGGATTGGGAAGGATTCCGAGTAATATGCCTGCATTTTAATTTTTGCCTTCGGTTTGGAATAGAGGGCCCCTATTATGTTCAAAAAGGATTGTCCAAAACCCCATCTTTGCAGAAGAGAGACAATATTGATTGCCCTCCTGATCTGATCTGGGCCCTGTCTCCTAGGTATGAAACTGACCTGGTCCTTATGTATGTAATGACTGATAAAATTGGAGATTCTGTCCACTAAAATTTTTGTCAAGATTTTAAGATCATTATTGATTAATGATATAGGGCTGTAATTTGTAGGAAAACTAGGGTCCTTGCCAGGTTTGGGAATAACTGTAATGAAGGCCGAGTTTAAGGCCTTACCAAGCTGAGTTCCTGCTCGTAATTGGTTGTAGAATCTAGCCAGGTAAGGGGTTAGGGTGGGGGAGAAGTGTTTTTAGTATGGAATGGAGAAACCATCAGGGCCGGGGGCTGAATTATTTTCGAGATTTTTAATGACTTAAGTCACTTCTTCAGCTGAGATTGGTGATTCCAATTCAGCCCTGTGTTGGTCTGTGATCTTAGGGATATTTAGTGAATCGAGAAATGAGTCCCGTAAGTTAGGGGAGGAGACCTTCCCTTCACTACTATATAGGGAGCTATAAAAGGTTTGAAAGACTTCCAGGATTTTTTGAGGGTTTTGTGATAGGGTGCGATCATGAAGTTTAATTTTGGGTAAAGTGTGATGTTTGATTTTAGGGGTCAACCTATTGGCCAGGAGGGTACCTGTCTTGTCTTTCTGGTGATAAAATCTGCCTCCTTCCCAGCGTAGACTTTTTTCGGCTATGGTGGTGAGAGCAAGATTCAAGGCTATACGTGCTGTTTCAAGTATTTCCGCGGAGGCTGGGGTGGGGCTGCGTTTGTGCGGTTCACATCTTTGCAAAAATTCCTTCTCCAGCCTATCAATATCTGCCTTGCGGGCTTTAGGTATCCTAGAGGCAATTTGAATAATTTTTCCCCTAATAAAGGCTTTATGTTCTGCCCATAGTGTGGTGGTTGAGACGTTATTGACATCATTTAATAAAAAGTATTCCTGTAGTCCCTTTTTCAATTTCAAGTGTATGGGTGGGGTTGCTAAGGATTGAGGCATTAAGTCTCCAGCAATACCCTTTATGGTGTCCCGAAGGTCTGCTCATGATAAGTAGGAGCAGGGAGTCGTCCAACCAGGCAGAGTCTTTTATGACAGACTTAGTCATCAGCGGGATATGGGTCGACAGTAGAAAGAAGTGATCAATTCTAGCATAGGTATTATTGGGATTAGAAAAATGTGTATAGTCCCGTGCATGTGGATTCATCTCTCTCCACACATCCACTATCTCCTGGTGAAAAATCTGTCTAGCTACATTAAAGCTCTGTCTGGTGGGACGGATACGGTCCCTGCCTGGTGGGCGATATTTGTCCAGTCCTGCATCAATAGCAGTGTTAGAGTCTGCTTCATACGCAACCAGACCCTTGGTAAGTGGGTTCAAGGTGTGGAAGAGGGTCTTGAAAAATTTGGATTGCCCACTATTTGGAGCATAATATGAGATAAGTGAATAGAGCTGTTCATCAATGAGACCTTTCACAAGCAAGAACCTGCCCTCCGGGTCCTTAAACTCTGAGAGAAAAGAGAATTGGTATTGCGGGAAAAGAATATGCCCACTCCTTTGGTTTTGTTATCGGAATTTGCCAGATAAAATCTGTAAAATTTAGAGTGTATAAAGGAAGGGGAGTATGATTTAGGAAAGTGGGTCTCCTGGAGAAACAGTATGTCTATTTTATGGTCATCATGGTAGGACTGGAAAACTTTCCGGTATTTATTGAGTGAGTTAAGCCCCTGAACATTATGCGATGCAATGCGCAGGGAGGGATGGGGTCAGCCATGGAGCAGCCCAGAGGTCATTGCCATCGATCCCCAACCACCTACCTTCGGTCCAGGGGAATGCCCGGAGTCCAGAGGGATAGCAACATCAATGGTTTTAATGTGAGAGCCTAGGATCTGGAGATCCATTTTAATATCAGTAGTGATCCTGGCTGCAGTCTGTGCTAATCCCCTATCCAGCATTTCTGCAAACCTGGAAAACATGAGGGAGATATCATGTTGCTGGGGGCTGCGAGGCTCTCTGTCCTGGTATGCCACAGTCTGCCCAGGGGATGCTACAGCAGAGGGGATATCATCATCTCATTAAGTGTCTGATTTAAGAGAGACACTGTGGTGGCTGGTGATAAAGGGCCCCCTGGTGGATGTGGTGATTGGGGCTCTGCCACATACCTCCTCCTGCAGAGAGTCCCGCTATAAAGAGGGGTGAGAGGCCCCTGCATTAGTTGCCTCATGTAGCGGCCATTCCACCGCCATCTTGGGAGCTGCTGACGTCTCTGAGGAGGCTGTAAACTGAGCTTCCAGGCCTCTTTTCACCGCCCCCCCAGCATAGAAGTGTGCCCGCTGGCCTCCCCTTTGTCCCAGCGCTACGGTAGTCCCTCTCGGGTGATGCCGCTCAGTGCTGGGATTGACCAATGGACGGAGCGGGACGGAGCGGGACGGAGCGGGACGGAGCGGGACGGAGCTCCGAGATCAAGCGGCCATCTCGTTCAGCTCTGCACGTGCACCTATCCGTGAATTGGATTTAAAGTGTAACTCAACTTTTGTACTCAACTTTTGTTGAGAAAAAACATCCCTCTCTGGGTGATCTATCTACAATACAAGAATTTTAACAAACTTTGTTGCAGATTTCTACCCTTTGTTATTCTAAAGAAATCCATGTGTGTTTCTCTGTGCAGAGTCTAAAGGGAGTGGTTTCATAATTATCAACCAGCTGCCGTATCTGCAGGGCTCTAATGAGGAAAATTGCTGGGCCTGCATGCCTTTAGACGTGATTTCCTATTGGGAGTTTCTCACCAAAAATGACATTTTTGTTGCAGGGAATGCCGGAAATCTGATTTGTATCTTGGAAAATCAGTGAGCCAATCACACAAGCAGGAAACTACATATCTGGGGGGCATTCTGTATATATTCTGTGTATAGAACACCTCTATGTAGCCATATTGCATTTTACAGAAAATGACAGCGGCTGCAGATTAAAAAGGAAAGGTTGTTTTTAATAACATTCAATTACAATATGACTTGTGTCGCAATTGTACACGCTATATTATTTTTTTTTTTTATTTGTTATTTTTTTTGCAACATTTACAGTACAATAAATGCTGTAATTGTATTTATTGGTTGAACGAGATGGACTAGTCTCCCTCCCCCCCCACTAACTATGAATCAAAAGGGAGAGAGCAAAGGGGGTGGGACTTTATATGAAGCACCTGATTGCAAAAAGGTAAGTTGGTGAACATATGTATGTATGGTACATCCGGCTAGCTGGAGACCCAAACAAAGCCGAGATTGGCATTGTTCGGGTCTCGGATCTAAAAACCTGGAAGCGATGTCAAGATATCACTTCCGGATTACTGGCATCCTAAAGGCGCCAGTTTTTAAAAATAGAAAGTATTCAAAAATGCAGATCTTGACGTTTTGAATACTTTCAAGTGCAAAGGAGGGGTTTGGGGTCTTATAGATCCGACCCCGGATCCCTCTATCAAGAGTACCTGTCGCTGTTTATTACTGTCAAAAAGGATGTTTACATAAATACTTTAAATCTACAGAATATCGGCACCCGATATCGGCTACCGGCCAATTGGCCTGAAAGGCAGCCAAAAAAACTGTATCGACCCTGAAAAAACAGTATCGGTCAACCCCTTAAAAAAAAAAAAAAAAAAATATATATATATATATATATATATATATATATATATATATATATATATATATATATATATATATATATATATATATATATTTATATAACAGGAATATTGAGCTATTCATATTTTACATTTTATGTTGCCTTCCCTGAATGATCCAAGTATAATGGATGCTGTCATTTAGGATAAAGCAATATCACTTCATAATTTACTTATGGAATTTTGCACATCAGACTTTCATGTTTATAATAGCATACTGCCAAGAATGTCAGCCCCCTGGCAACAATGGGACATTTTTCACGGTAGTGGTAAAGAATTTTTCTTGCCGTCAACCAATACATACGTCTACATTAAGCATTCAACTTTTTCCACAGGTTTGTACATTTTTATATCATAACCAGAAGTGGCCAAATTGGTTTTTAAATTTGGCAAATGTAATATTTTGTTCTCTACAATTTTGCTAGGTTTTGATTACTTTAATGTGTGAGTTAAAGAGTTTTTATTTAAAGAGTTATTTAAAAGAGTTACTTTAAAGAGGTGATCTGATCTGTGATGAATCATGCAGTCTAAAATAGATATGTGCAATTTGTTTCGTAACTAAATGAAATTTGGCCGAATTTTGCATTTTTCGGACATTTGGATGCATCACAGCGCCAGGCTCCGTTCCCTGCGAGTGTTGCGATGCTCGGGGACGGAGCACGGCACCAAATTCAAAAAGTGAAACACACACAATACAGATTACATTAGTGTATCAAATTATTTCACATTCCTTTTGTCCCTAGCGGTTTGTCCAGTGCACTGCATGCAGTTTTAGATTATAAATAATATTCTTTCTGCCTGGAAACTGGAGATATTCCATAGCAACCAAAACTGTCCCTTTACATTAAAAGCGGTTTTAGACCAGCTAGAAAACAGCGATAATAAATTAGAATCACTTGCAGAATTGAGCGATAGTGATTTGTGGGGAAATTTGTCTTCAAACACTGAAAGTAATGACAGCGACCATTCTGCAACTGAGAAAATTTCTGTCTTTTTGATTTGATTACATTATTGAATAATTTTTATTATTATTATATTATTATGTGTTATAATTATTTATAGTTATTTATTATATTATAATTTATGATTTCATGTTTCAAACTTTATCATCACCGGGCTGTCTACTAGACTCTGGTTTGGACAGATTTAAGTGAGTTATTTTTAAGAATTACAGGCCTATAATATAAAACGCCAAATTTCCATGCAAAACATTGCACCACTTTGAGCATCAAAAATCTGAAATAATCATACCGCCAAGGAGGTTAATTTGTTAAAGGTCTAATGAAACAGCAGGTTGACTCGGAGTAAATCTTGCAGCCAATGTAGCGGATTCATTTTGTGCTGGAGGTTGGATTAATAATACTGGCAAAGTGCATTCCTGAGAACTGAGTGAGAGAGAAGGGTGTTGTATTTGAGCAGAGGAGACGAGTTTTGAGAAGCAGCAGAAGAGCTATTGTGTGTGTGTGTAAGGCTACTTTCACACTGAGGCAGTTTTCAGGCATTTTACGCTAAAAATAGCGCCTGTAAAGTGCCTGAAAACTGCCTGAAAACTGCCTCCCATGCCTTCACACTGGGGCGGTGCGCTTGCGGGATGGGAAAAAAGTCCTACAAGCAGCTGTATACAAGGCTCCTACACTGCCCCTACCCTGAAAAGTGATTCGGAAGCTCCACGACACGGGCAGTTCAAACCCTAGCGGGGGTTAAAAGCTCGCCCCCCGCTAGCGGCCGAAAAGCATCGCTAATGGACCCACCACCCCAGTGTGAAAGCAGCCCTAATGGATTCAGACTCTAAACATCAGGTTCCTACTGGTACCAGCAGCAGTGACACAGCACAACCACTGGCAAAGTGCATTCCTGAGAAGCATTTTGAGAATTTTGAGAAGCAGCAGAAGAGACATTGTCATTGTGTGTGTTAATGGATTCAATATTATTATTATCATTATTATTATTTCTATAGCGCCAACAGTTTGCGCAGCGCTTTACAACATGGGGGCAGACAGTACAGTTACAATACAAATCAATACAGGAGGGATCAGAGGGCCCTGCTCATTAGAGCTTACAATCTCCCACAACAACCAACTTTCTGAATTACGATTCGTTATCACAAATATATATATATATGCATAAATAATGAATTATCCAAAAAAAGAAACAATAAAAAAAATTGATTCGTTATAACGAATATCTATACTCTACAGAAATAACAAATTATCTGAAAACACATTAACGTAACATAACGACTATAACAGAACAAAATGATGTATTTTACAAATGAAAACTAAACAAAACTAAACAAAATTTGCCGCCGTGCACAAGTGTTCGAAATACCATGTAATTCATTTTTGTAAATCCCATTTTGTCTATAGATCATAGAAATCGGCATGCATATATTTGGATAATTCTGAAAGTGTGTGATTCACAGAAAAAGATATGATTCCCTTAAAGTGTAAGTTCACCTTTTCAGAAATAATAAAATAAAATGTGAACTCACACTCTCTCTCCACCCTTCCAATCCCTGCTAAAGTTACCTCCACAAATGATGAGCTGTCAGAGGAAATATGAAGTTCCTGCTTTTCTTCCCTTCTTTGTGCAGGGCTTCCAAGATGGGTCAGAGTGATTCTTATTGGGGTATATTTCATGGCTGACTCTAAACTGATGAGCTGTAAAGACATTTAAAGTGTTGCCTATGGAGAATCTTAGGTACCATGGCTTTTTGCAATATCACAGGTGCAATCAATTGTAAGACTTGACATAGTTTGACTGCAGATAAGAAAACCTCATTGCCGTCATCATAAAGAGCGTTGCTTTCATTTTTGTATTTAAAAAAATCAGGATGCCTACTCATTAGTCAATCAGTACCTTGACAATCATTATAATTTCAAAGACTGGTAATTTTGCTTTTGAAATATAGTGGCTATAAAAAAATGATATGTGTACAAATAAACAATTCTTTATGATTTTTCTTTGACTGTAAATCATGAACAATGAGTGTAAAGCAGAGAAAATATCAAGGCCCGTTGATACAATGATCCTGAAATAAGACAATCCAAATGTGTGTGAGAATGAGCTCTTGGTATAATTTACTGTGTTATTTTCTATAATTCAATAATAATAATTATTATAATGTTCAGTGAGCTTTTATATATATGTAAATATAAATATATAAATATTCTTGTGTCCTTGGAATTAATGACTAGTTATCCCTGGCGTACAATTTATATACTCCTCAGGTACAATAATCTTGATTGCTGAAATTGTTTAGCATTTTTTGTAATTAACTATGGGATTTTAAAACTGGTTTGACTATTCATTTCAGTAGGAGGTCAGCAATAGCAGCCTTTATATTTTTTTCGTAAATTATTTACATTCTATTAGAAAGTTTTTTGGAATCTCAAAGAAAAAAAATTTAATTTTTTTTTTTTAGATTTTATTCTATACTTTTTACTATACGTCATGGGGGGGGGGGGGGTCTATGGCATAAGGGGATCCTCATACTTTACTGCTCACTGCTCACCCTTCTTAAATACCAACTTGGACCCCAAACGAACAGATTGAGATGAACGTTTCTAATTGACTTGTGCGGTGCCAAGTCTCCTCATTCGTTTTTCATACAACTCACGGTTTCATAGGCCTGAGTTTATGTTTTTAATTTGCCTGATATGCCTCAGGCAACTCGGCCTTGGTAGTTCTTGAGACTGACACATTTTCAGTCCTGCACAATGTATACTTTGTCATTAACCACGATCATTGTTAGGAGGTTGTTAAAATAAAAAAAATTAAAAAGACAGAGATTTTACTTTCCTTAGAGAAACTTTGGGGTACATTAAGTTATAACTCTTGCTTATGACAGTGTTGTTTTCGGTTGCATAGGTCATGTTACAGGCAGCGGATATCAAAGACCATCTCTCCTTCTCTGGCCAGGGGTTCTGAACAGGGTAGCACGCCCTCCTTAAGAACCTGGACCGTCCCAAGACTCATGGCGGAACTGTGACGTAGGGGAATTTCGTACCCGACTTCGGCTCGCAAAGCGGAACTATTAAGATTATTATTACTCTGTACTTCAGGCTCTAATACTGAGCAGGTTACCCTACAGGCTGTCGCCTCGTCCCTGTCACAGATTCACACCACCCTGAGCTCGCTGGTGACCTCCTGTCAGGAGTTACCGGCCAGGTTGAGGCTTTAAAGAGCCAACCAAGTCCAGTCCCAGTGGATCCTGCCATTTCAGGGACATCAACAGGTTCCAGGACTCCCTTGGTACCAAGCCCCGGGGCCTTTAGCTTTAGGTAAAGCTCAAGTGCTCCCTCCGTTAACTCGGCTCACTTCATTCCTGGGATTATCAAAAAAGATATTTCAGATGGCAAAGACGTTTATTTGGCATCCCTCTTAATTGTCGTCTACGATGTAGCCGACAACAAGTCGTACACTTGCGGTGATGTTTCCATGGTTTTAACCGCTTCCCGACCACCTCACAACAATATACGTCAGCAGAAGGGCACGTACAGGCAGCATCAAGTACCTGTACGTTGCCTTTAAGAGGCGGCTTGCAGTCGTGCGGCACACACGCATCCGCCGGGAGCTTCGTGAGCGTGATCGCAGGTCCTGCTGGCTCGATGTCCGCGGGGATACCCGCGATCATCTCACGGAGAGGAAGAACAGGGAAACGCTGATGTAAACAAGCATTTCCCCGTTCTGCCTAGTGACACTGTCACTGATCACCGCTCCCTGTAATCGGGAGCGGTGATCAGTGTTATGACACACACAGCCCCCCCACAGTTAGAATCACTCCCTAGGACACACTTAACCCCTACAGCGCCACCTAGTGGTTAACCCCTTCACCGCCAGTCACATTTACACAGTAATCAATGCATTTTTAATTGCACTGATCGCTGTATAAATGTGAATGGTCCCAAAATCACACCAAAAGTGTCAGATCTGTCTGCCACAATGTCGCAGTCACGAGAAAAATCACTGATCGCTGCCATTACTAATAAAAAAATATTAATAAAAATGCCATAAAACTATCCCCTATTTAGTAAACGCTATAACTTTTGCACAAACCAATCAATAAACGCTTATTGTGATTTTTTTTACCAAAAATATGTAGAAGAATACGTATCGGCCTAAACTGAGGAAAAAAAATGTTTTTTTAAATATTTTTTGGGGATATTTATTATAGCAAAAAGTAAAAAAAATGCGTTTTTTTAAAATTGTCGCTATTTTTTTGTTTATAGCGCAAAAAAAAAACGAAGAGGTGATCAAATACCACCAAAAGAAAGCTCTATTTGTGGGAAAAAAAGGACGTCAATTTTGTTTGGGAGCCACGTCGCACGACCTCGCAATTATCAGTTAAAGCGACGAAGTGCCGAATCACAAAAAGTGCTCTGGTCTTTGTACAGCTGGTCCAGCTTTGGTCCGGGGGTTAAGTGGTTAAAGACCAGGGACCACAGGCTCAACCATAAGCTTTCCATCCCAGAGTTTGTCCTGGCTTTCAGTTGTTAGGGAAATTATTTGTTCAGTGAGCCCCCAGAAAAGGGAGGAGCTGGATCTTTACCTCTATGAGGTAGTGGAGTTAGGTCAGAAGTATGGTGGGTCAGTTTTACGATTATCATTGTTTTTCCGCTGCCATTTTGCTCAACCCCAGGTGATAACAGTCTGGAGCAATTTTGACACTAAGCTGTTTTGCTGGCATTTTGCTGGGCTGAGGTTGCCAGTTTGTGTGACATGCCTCTCATCCTCTCATACCACATACTGGTGCCCGAATACTGAACTTCCCATTCTACTAGGTACGTCCAGGACAAGCCTTTTCCAGAGTGGAATTGCAGTCACTGCTAGGCATGCTAAATTTGCCATGTGATCATTCCCCATGATAGATCGGTCATTTCTCGTTGTTGGCCTTGTTACCCTTAGCCCCTGACTCAGATTCTCGGGTCAAGTTAGATTCTGTGGCTCTATCTGGCTTGCATGTGGGACGAGTTCCTTCAACACTGGAACGGGGTCGCCATGTCCATCCTTGTAGAGTCGGTTTTCTCCTCAAGGTTGAGTGATGCAGCAGCCACTAAGGGCTATGCGGCTATTTTTGGCACTTACTGGCAGCTGGGCCATGGCCAGGCGAGATCTTGGAAAATCCAGGGTTTGCAGAGATATCAACTTTGTTTGAGATTGACCCCATAGCGTTGGCAGAGCAGGCGTGGGGTTGCTTTTGGATAGGTGAAATGGTGGTTTTCTCTATGAACAACGATCGGGCCACCTCACAATTGTTTAACAAGGTAGATCCAGGTCTTTTACTCATTATGTCTTTTGTACATAGGCTGATTTGGCTGTCCCTTCAGTTCCATTTTCCATACACACTGTAGGTTCATCTGTGGTGTAGAGTATACAGCAGAGGATGCTCTACCTCGTTTTGAACCACCCACTATTTTCCCGACAGGTTCCAGACTCAAACATCTGTGTCACACTGTCCCCACTTTTCTCACTACTAACAATGGACTAGATCCCCACTGGGCCAATGCTTATGACATGGCCTGGGATACCTTCCAGGCTTTCCAGTCTAGGTATCCTAGGAGTGATTGCCACAACATTCTATATCTACTTGCTTTCTGCCACTCACAACTCAAGCTGTCCTACAGCACTATCAAGACATATCTGGCAGGTTTCCAGCATTGTTGCCCTTGCGGGACATTAATAGGGCATCCATTTTTGCAGCACATCCCATCAAGGCCATTCTCAAGGAGATTCAGAAGAGTAGCCCTCTTACCACGGTTAGCAGACTCCCCATTACAGGGCATATTTTCTGGAGCATGTCCGATTTACTCTCTAGGTCTCCTTTCGGGCTGCTACCCAGCTTGGTCCTCAAGTCATGTATCTGGTTTTCTATGGATTCCTCAAGCCAGGCGAGTTCACTTGTATGGGGACGAGATCCCGCAAACTCATGATTAGTTAGGTCCCCCGTTCATTTCCAGTTGCATTTGTTCGCTTGCAAGATGCAGCAGTCAGGAGCCGGTACTGAAGTTAGATTTTTCGAGACCAGCAATACCTGGCCCAGTCACAGTTTCAGATCAGCTCATGGTGATCACTGCGGATAAATCCAGGCATAGTCCACATTTACCTTTCCCTAGTACTCCCCTCTTTACGGCACAGTTCATGTAACATTGCGGCACCCTACTGCCAAACCTAGGTTGAACCCCCAAAGCTTATTCCGGACATTTCTTCAGGGTGGGGGTGGCTTCCGCTGCCTCTCACCAAGGGGTCCTTGATCACGTAGTTAAGAAGTTAGGTAGGTGGAATCCAGCATGCTTCTCCATATGTATCCTGGTTCCACATGTGGAGATGTCACGGGCATTCATGCATTTGGATTTTTTGCTGCATACGGTGACTTTCAATAAATCTGTTTTGCAAGCTCATCCTACTGTCTTTATTTTTGCCCCCTTTAGGCATACCGACCACGTGACTATGGCACACCCCAGGTTACTTCCTGTTTTCCCTTCATACCTTTCCTAATACAGTCTACTAGAGACCCCGAGTACAAATGGGAAGGCTGACCGCAGGTCAGCCTGAATTTGTAGGAGGAGTCGGGCTGTTATTAAGCCTGCCCTCTAGCCTCCATCTCCTGTCAACGTTTCTCTCGTGTCCCACCTGCCCTTTCCCCTTTCTTTCTATTTCTTCTCTTTTACGTATACTTGGGTATGTCACAAGGCATTCTGACCACGTGACTACGGCACACCCCAGCTCACTTCCTGTTTTCCCTTCATAAATTTCCTAATACGGTCTACTAGAGACTCCGAGTACAAGTTAAGTTGTAATACTGCACAGTGCTCTGGATGGTGGTCTGAGGTGACCTATAATTCACAGTGCTCTGGACAGTGGTCTGAGAAAGCCTGCAATGCTTTCAGTGCTCTGAATGGGGGTTTGAGGAGGCTTGTAATGCTGCACAGTTCTCTGGATGATGGTCTGAGGAGGCCTGTAATTCACAGTCCTTTGGACGGTGGTCTAAAGAGGCCTATAATTCACAGTGCTCTGAACGGTGGTCAGGAGGAGGCTTTTAATGCTAAAGAGTGCTCTGATGGTGGTTTAGGAGACCTGTAATGTTGCACAGTGCTCTGGATGGTGGTCTGAAGAGACCTGTAATTCACAGTGCTCTGGATGGTGGTTTGAGGAGGCTTGTAATGCTGCACTGTGCTCTGGACGGTGGTCTGAGGAGGCATGTAATGATGCGCAGTGCTCTGGACAGTGGTATGCGGAGGCCTGTAATGCTGCACCGTGCTCTGGACAGTGGTCTGAGGAGGCCTGGATTGATGTTCAATGTTCTGAACAGTGGTTTGAGGAGGCCTGTAATGCTGCACAGTGCTCTGGACATGGACAGTCGGAGGAGGCTTTTAATGCATTATACACAGTGCTTTGGACGGTCTGAGGAAGCCTGTAATGCACACAGTGCTCTGGGCGGGAGGCCTGTAATGTACACACTCACGATGCTCTGCTTTGGATGGTCGTAAGTTAGAACTCTCTTTATGAGGCCTGTAATGCACAGTGCTGCTCTGGATGGTCATCTGAGGAAGCCTGTAATGCTGCACATTGCTAACTGCTAAGCACGCTATGGACTCGTTCACTTGCTGGGAGCAGAAGCACTCATGGGCACTACACAGGCGGAGCTCCAGGGAAAAACAAAAGTTCACATGGGTAAACATCCCTTCCTCACATTTTCATCAGAGTCTTTAATTTCACCAAAAAGACGAGTTTCGTTGGTCAAATTTGCCACTTCCTCAGTGTGAAGGTAATACATAGATGTCTCGAGATACTGTACAGTTACATTTACATATAGCTATCAATGGGTTTTTCCAACTTACTTCAAGGATATTACACCCCTGATGTATACTTAAGGATCAAAAACATAGACTCCCAGAGCATGAGAGTGACCAACTTTACCCTGAATATTCTCCACTCACATCCACAGAAGGTTGTGTATTCTACAGGGATGGGTTACCGTAACCTTGTCAGATGTTATTGTCCAACTTTTTTTGCACTCTGGGAACAAATATTTTCCCTACATATACTTATTACACTATATGGGCTCACCTGTCTCCTCTCTCCATTGTTTTTTCACCCTGGATTATTCTGTGGGCCCTCTCCTTGCCCTTTTGGTTCCACCTTATGGATCCTGGAGGACCACTGCCTCATGAATACTCCCTTGAAAACTGCAACTTTCCTTGCAAGGTGAACAGCCTATTGCCTGGTATACAGTGCCTTGAAAAAGTATTCATACCCCTTGAAATTTTCCTCATTTTGTCATGTTACAACCAAAAACGTAAAATGTATTTTTTTGGGATTTTATGTGATAGACCAACACATAGTGGCAAATAATTGTGAAGTGGAAGGAAAATGATAAATGGTTTGCAACATTTCTTACAAATCAATATGTGAAAATTGTGGTGTGTATTTGTATTCAGCCCCCTTAACTCTGATACCCCTAACTAAAGTCTACTGGAACCAATTGCCTTCAGAAGTCACCTAATTAGTAAATAGAGTCCACCTGTGTGTAATTTAATTTCAGTATAAATACAGCTGTTCTGTGAAACCCTCAGAGGTTTGTTAGAGAACCTTAGTAAACAAACAGCATCATGAAGACCAAGGAACACACCAGACAGGTCAGGGATAAAGTTGTGGAGAAGTTTAAAGCAGGGTTAGGTTATAAAATAAAAAATCCCAAGCTTTGAACAACTCACGGAGCACAGTTCAATCCATCATCCGAAAATAGAAAGAGTACGGCACAACTGCAAACCTACCAAGACATGGCCGTCCACCTAAACTGACAGGCTAGGCAAGGAGATCATTTATCAGAGAAGCATCCAAGAGGTCCATGGTAACTCTGAAGGAACTGCAGAGATCCACAGCTCAGGTGGGAGAATCTGTTCACAGGACAACTATCATGCCGCGTACACACGACCGTTTTTTTCCGTCAAAATAAACTCCGAAGGTTTCTCCGACAGAACTCAGACAGAATTCCATTTAAGCGGTCTTGTCTACACATGGTCAACCCAAAGTCCGACCAAAGTCTGACCGTCCAGAATGCAGTCACATACAGCACGTACGACGGGACTAGAAAAAGGAAGTTCAATAGCCAGTAACCAATAGCTTCCTTCTCATACTTGCTTCAGAGCAAGCATTGTTTTTGGTCCGTCGGAACAGCATACAGACGAGCGTTTTGCCCGATAGGAATTGGTTCCGTTGGAAATATTTAGAACATGTTCTATTTCTAGGTAAGTCAGAATTTTCGAAAAAAAAGTCAGATGAGGCCAACACACAATCGGAATAGACAATGAAAAGCTTCCATCTGACTTTTTCTGTCGGACATTCTGCTCGTGTGTACACGGCTTTAGTCATGCACTCCACAAATCTGGCCTTTATGGAAGAGTGGCAAGAAGAAAGCCATTGTTGAAAAAAGCCATAAGAAGTCCCTTTTGCCGTTTGTGAGAAGCCGTGTGGGGGACACAGCAAACATGTGAAAGAAGGTGCTCTGGTCATATGAGACCAAAATTGGCCTAAAAGCAAAACGCTATGTGTGGCAGAAAACTAACACTGCACATTACCCTGAACACACCATCCCTCCCCACCGTGAAACATGGTGGTGGCAGCATCATGTTGTGGTGATGCTTCTCTTCAGCAGGGACAGGGAAGCTGGTCAGAGTTGATGAGAAGATGAATGGAGCCAAATACAGGGCAATCTTAGAAGAAAACCCGTTAGAGTCTGCAAAAGACTTGAGACTGGGGCGGAGGTTCGTCTTCCAGCAGGACAATGATCCTAAACATACAACCAGAGCTACAATGGAATTGTTTAGATCAGGGGTGTCCAAACTTTTTTTCAAAGAGCGCCAGATTTGATGAAGTGAACATGCGTGAGAGCCGACCATTTTGCTTAACACGGTCTAAGTGTGTTCGTCTGAGCACTAATACACTGCCCAACAAGTATTCTCTTGCCTTTGTGGCTGTGTGTGGTGAAGAGATGAGCTCGGGCATGTTATTTGGATATACCGTATTTATGGGCTTATAACACGCACCTTCAGTTTAAAAAGGAAGTTTCAGGAAAAAAATCTTAAATTTTAAATAAAGACCTGTGAAGCAAAATTAGTGTCCATCAATGCAGCCTAATCAGTGCCCATCTGCCTCCCTCAAAAGTGCCATGAATTTAGCCCCACCATTGCCATGAATGCAGCACCCACCTTGCCGTGAATGCAGCACCCACGTTGCAGTGGATGCAGCACCCACGTTGCAGTGAAGGCAACACTCACCTTGCCATGAATGCAGCACCCATGTTGCCATGAATGCACCAACCAAGTTGCCATGAATGCAGCAAACTCCATTGCCATTAATGCAGCAAACCCCGTTGAAAAGAATGCAGCACCCCCATTGCCATTAATGTAGCACCCCCATTGCCATGAATGCAGCAACCCCCATTGCCATGAATGCAGCACCCCCATTGCCATTAATGCAGCACCCCCATTGCTATGAATGCAGCACCCACATTGTCATGAATGCAGCACCCACATTGCCATGAATGCAGCACCCACATTGCCATGAATGCAGCACCCACATTGTTATGAATGCAGCACCCACATTGTCATGAAAGCAGCACCCACATTGTGATAAATGTAGCACCCACATTGTCATGAATGCAGCACCCACATTGTCATGAATTCAGCACCCACATTGTCATAAATGCAGCACCCCCATTGTCATGAATTCAGACTCACCATTGCCATCAGTGCAGCCTGATTCATGCCCATCTGCAGCCTTGGAGGAGACAAAGAGGGGGCGGGGCGAGTGCCAACAGACATACAGGAGAAACTCCTGTTTTCTCGGCGGCCTCTTTAACAGAAAGTCCCCCCTCCTATGATGGACAGAACAGTCGTCCAATGGCAGCGCAGGAGACGAGACTTCCTTGTACAGACCGCCGTGTAAACAGGAAATTCTCCTGCATGTACGGCACTCATCCCGCCCCCTCCCCGTCCCCTCCAAAGCAGCCAGCATATATGTCTTTTGTGGCCCCTGGCGCCTGGGGATGCGTTGGGGGCCACAAAAGATATATAAGATATATATAAAGATATATATATAAGACTTGCAGCTGTAATTGCAGTGAAAGGTGATTCTACAAAGTATTGACTCAGGGGGTGCCATACAAATGCACACCACACTTTTCACGTATTTATTTGTAAACATTTTGAAAACCATTTATAATTTTCCTTCCACTTCACAAATTATGTGCCACTTTGTGTTGGTCTAAAAAAAAAAAAAAACAATAAAATACATTTACGTTTTTGGTTGTAACATGACAAAATTCAAGGGGTATGAATAATTTTTTCAAGGCACTGTACACTACAAGTTTCTTTTTTTCAGATAGAATGAGCTCCAGTCGGAGCCCCTGTACTAACTATGCAAAGATAGTACAGCAATCTCCCCCGCTGAGCTGAAACGACATACACATGGCCAAATGTCAGACGTTTTTTTTTTTTTAAATGGCCGATGTCTCCCAACATTCAGCCCATGTGTATGAGGCTCATTCGACTTTAATAATTCAGTTCCTCAGAGTCTACAGTGAAAGCCTATTTTTATTTCAGTGTTGGCTCTGAAAATCCTCTGCCATCCAGTCTTCTTTGCCCTGATCCAACCTAAGATCTTTAGATTAGATTAGATTAGATTAGAAAATGTATTTTTCAATTTCTACCGAATAAATTGGTGGGGTGGGTGCTGCATTCATGGCAATGGTGGGGCTGAATTCATGGCACTTTTGACGCTGCAGATGGGCACTGATTAGGCTGCACTGATGGGCACTGACCCTTATTTTGCTTCACAGTTCTTTATTTAAAAAGATTTTTTTCCTGAAACTTCCTTTTTAAACTGTATGTTTAGGATCGTTGTCCTGCTGGAAGATGAACCTCTGCCCCAGTCTCAAGTCTTTTGCAGACTCTAACAGGTTTTCTTCTAAGATTGCCATGTATTTGGCTCCATCCATCTTCCCATCAACACTGACCAGCTTCCCTGTCCCTGCTGAAGAGAAGCGTCCCCACAACATGATGCTGCCACCACCATGCTTCACGGTGGGGATGGTGTGTTCAGGGTGATGTGCAGTGTTAGTTTTCCTCCACATGTAGCGTTTTGATTTTAGGCCAAAATTTCTACTGCATGAAACGTTCCAATACATTGAATGTTAAGTGTTACACACGGTCGGACATTGATTGTACATTCCGACAACAAAATCCATGGATTTTTTCAGACGGATGTTGGCTCAAACTTATCTTGCATACACACGGTCACACAAAGTTGTCGGAAAATCCGATCATTCTGAATGCGGTGATGTAAAACACGTACGTCGGGACTATAAACGGGGCAGTAGCCAATAGCTTTCACCTCTATTTATTCTGAGCATGCGTGGCACTTTGTGCGTCGGATTTGTGTACACATGATCGGAATTTCCAACAACGGATTTTGTTGTCGGAAATTTTTATAGCAAGCTCTCAAACTTTGTGTGTCGGAAAATCCGATGGAAAATGTGTGATGGAGCCCACACACCGTCGGAATTTCCGACAACAAGGTCCTATCACACATTTTCCATTGGAAAATCTGACCGTGTGTACAGGGCATTATGACTTTTGACGGTCTGAACTCCGGAGGACTTTTTGACGGACTTTCGATGGATTTCTGACAGAGTTCCGATGCAACGGACTTGCCTACACACGATCACACCAAAGTCTGATTGTTTCGAACATGATGACGTACGACCGGTCTAAAATAAGGAAGTTGATAGCCAGTAGCCAATAGCTGCCCTAGCGTCGGTTTTAGTCCATCGGACTAGCATACAGACGAACTGATTTTTCAGCCGGACATGAGTCAACAGGGAACCTGAGAATGCAGAATGCAGCCGGTGATTCAGCCAGCTGACCATAGAGCTGATCAGAGACCAGAGTGGCTCCAAACATCTCTATGGCCTAAGAAACTGGGAGCTACAAGCATTTCATGACTTAGATTTCGCCGGATGTAAACAGTGCCATTGGGAAATTGGGAAAGCATTGTATCACACCGATCTTGGTGTGGTCAGATGCTTTGAAGGCAGAGGAGAGATCTAGGGTCTAATAGATCCCAATTTTTTCAAAAAAGAGTACCTGTCACTACCTATTGCTATCATAGGGGATATTTACATTCCCTGAGATAACAATAAAAATGATTTAAAAAAAGATGAAAGGAACAGTTTAAAAATAAGATAAAAAAGCAAAAAAAAATAAATAAAAAAAAAAAAAAAAAAAAAAGCACCCCTGTCCCCCCACCGTCGGTCTGGCGTCAAATGTAAACAGCAATTGCACCATGCATGTGAGGTATCACCGCGAAGGTCAGATCGAGGGCAGTAATTTTAGCAGTAGACCTCCTCTGTAAATCTAAAGTGGTAACCTGTAAATGCTTTTAAAGGCTTTTAAAAATGTATTTATTTTGTTGCCACTGCACGTTTGTGCGCAATTTTAAAGCATGTCATGTTTGGTATCCATGTACTTGGCCTAAGATCATCTTTTTTATATCATCAAACATTTGGGCAATATAGTGTGTTATAGTGCATTAAAATTTAAAAAAGTGTGTTTTTTCCCCAAGGGAGCCTAGCCTCGTACAGGATTTTCAAAAACAAATGAGAGCTGCAAAATACTCACCATGCCTCTCAGCAAATAGCTTGGGGTGTCTACTTTCCAAAATGGGGTCATTTGGGGGGGGGGGGTTGTGCCACCTGGGCATTCTATGCCCTCCAAAACTGTGATAGGCAGTGAAGAGTGAAATCAAAAATTTACACCCTTAGAAATCCTGAAGGCGGTGATTGGTTTTCGGGGCCCCGTACGCGGCTAGGCTCCCAAAAAGTCCCACACATGGTATCCCCATACTCAGGAGAAGCAGCTAAATGTATTTTGGGGTGCAATTCCACATATGCCCATGGCCTTTGTGAGCAATATATCGTTTAGTGAAAACTTTGTGTAAAAAAAAAAAAAAAATTTGTCACTTTCCCGCAACTTGTGGCAAAATATAAAATATTCCATGGACTCAACATGCCTCAAAGCAAATAGCTTGGGGCGTCTACTTTCCAAAATGGGGTCATTTGGGGGGGTTTTATGCCATCTGGGCATTTTATGGCCTTCAAAACTGTGATAGGTAGTGAGGAGTAGAATCAAAAATTTACGCCCTTAGAAATCCTGAAGGCAGTGATTGGTTTTCGGGGCCCCGTACGTGGCTAGGCTACCAAAAAAATCCCACACATGTGGTATCCCCGTACTCAGGAGAAGCAGCTGAATATATTTTGGGGTGCAATTCCACATATGCCCGTGGCCTGTGTGAGCAATATATAATTTAGTGACAACTTTTTGTAATTTTTTCTTTGTCATTATTCAATCATTTGGGACAAAAAAAAATTAATATTCAATGGGCTCAACATGCCTCTCAGCAATTTCCTTGGGGTGTCTACTTTCCAAAATTTGGGGGGGTTTGTACCGCCCTGCCATTTTAACACCTCAAGAAATGACATAGGCAGTCATAAACTAAAAGCTGTGTAAATTCCAGAAAATGTACCCTAGTTTGTAGACGTTATAACTTTTGCGCAAACCAATAAATATACGCTTATTGACATTTTTTTTACCAAAGACATGTGGCCGAATACATTTTGGCCTAAATGTATGACTAAAATTGAGTTTATTGGATTTTTTTTATAACAAAAAGTAGAAAATATCATTTATTTTCAAAATTTTCGTTTTTTTTTCCGTTTATAGCGAAAAAAATAAAAACTGCAGAGGTGATCAAATACCATCAAAAGAAAGCTCTATTTGTGGGAAGAAAAGGACGCAAATTTTGTTTGGGTACAGCATTGCATGACCGCGCAATTAGCAGTTAAAGCGACGCAGTGCCAAATTGTAAAAAGTGCTCTGGTCAGGAAGGGAGTAAATCCTTCCGGGGCTGAAGTGGTTAATTGATAAAAATAAACTAACACTTCTATTTATGAAAGCATTCTTCTTCATACAACTTTTGCACAGTCCTGTACATGATAAGGGTCTATTTTGGTGGGTTATGACAAGAGGGTGGACAAAGAGTTATGAATACAAAATTACTGTTGGAACAATCTTATTTATGTGTTTCATACTGTGTTTTGTAGATAATCCATATTTTACCCACAGTATATAGTAGAAATGAAGAAACTGTTTTACATTTACTGATCAATCATATAAAGTCCAAGACAAACTACTTTTTTTTCTTTTTGTCTCATTCCTCAAAAGTCGGCAAGTCTGCACCCTGAAGAAATGTTGGGGAGAAGGTTTGGTGTCGGGGGGGTTAGGACCCCTTAAATCCTTAGTATTTTTTTCTTTCTTGTCTTCTGTTATTGTTGTAATAATAAGTAATACGTTATTTTTAATAGCAGGTAGAGGTATTCATAGGCTACTCATACATGGACAGTTGTCTCACTCATAGATAGTAAAATATAGATCTTCAAATACACCAGGAACCGATACAACATGACTTGCAACTTGCCCAACCAACTGAAGGGACAAATGAGCAGGGGCGGCCGCTCATAAGGGGTGCAGGGGCACCGCCCCCCTAATCAATGCGCCCGGCCCCTAATCTCCATGCAGGGCACCGAACGCAAGGATTTTAGCTGGGTTTTTTTTTTTTTAAAGCACATGATTAGAGTCTGAGGCTCTAATTGGCTTCAAAAAAGGGTGGGCTCAGGGCTCAGAGCACTGCGCCCCGAGCCCACCCACTTGTGTGAAATTAGCAAATTAATATTCACTAATGTATTCCTGCTTCTCCTCCCGGGGAATAAGGAAGCAGTCCTGAGACCCGATTGACCGGGAGTCCTAGGATCTGATTGGCTAGGAGGAGAAGTGACCGCCGGGACTTCGGAGGAGATGCAGGGGGGTGCCGGCGTAGCCGCAACCTGGGTGGGGTAAGTGCGGGGCTGGCAGCGGGCGAATGATCGAGTAATGGGGGGTGAGGATGCCAGGTTTGTTTGCTGCCCCCCCCCCCAAAAAAAATTGAGCCCCAGCCGACCACTGCACATGAGTTTATGTAAACCTTAATGATGAACTTCTTTTAATTGCTGCCTTTTAATCTGTTAAATACATTATTAAAAATGTTTTGTTATATTTGTTCAAATAAACATGAATACCTGATAATCCAGACAGAAGGTGTATAAAAATAAGTGAATCTGTTCTAGGTTATACTGTGTTAACTGGTGCATAAAAATACAAAAAACGTGAACTACTACAAAGAATACGTGTCGGAAGCAGCACCCAGCAATTATATGAATACAAGACATCAAAAACAGTGAACACCCCTCTGGGTTTACCACCCCCCCTCTTCCTTACCAGGCCATTTTTTGCGACACGGCACTGCGTTATTTTAACTGACAATTGCACGGTCGTTGCGACGCTGTACCCAAATAAAATCTATTAAATTTTTTCCCCACAAATAGAGCTTTCTTTTGGTGGTCTTTGATCAGCTCTGCACGTTTTATTCTTTGTGCTATAAACAAGACAGACAATTTAAAAAAAAATTACCTTCTGCTATTAAACATATCCAATAAAAAAATATAAAAAAATCAAATTTCTTCATCAGTTTAGGAACTATGTATTATATTATTATTATTATTATTATTATTATTATTATTATTATTATTATTATTATATATATATATTAAATATGCTACATTTTTTTGTTAAAAATAAGTTTATATTGATTGGTTTACGCAAAAGTTATCGCGTCTACAAGTTCGGGATATTTTATTTTATTTTTTATTCATTTTTATTTTTTTACTAGTATTGGCGGCGATCAGCGACTTAAAGCTGGACTATGATATTGGACAGATAATATATGAAAGAAGCAGCGCTGGCGACAAATAAACCAAATAAATGTTATCGCTGCTGTAAAAAAGTACTAATACTTGAAAAATAAAAAACAAACAAATACAGCGCTGATAAACCACACCATAAATAAATATAAAGTGCTACGTGCAATAGTGGACAATAAATGTGAATTATGATGACAGTAGGCGCAATACACAAAACAATGTCAATACTAGTGCAGTTTACAAAAATAAATTGATATGCGCAATTGTTGCGAACAATTGCTAAAATACAAATACCATGATTGGTAAATATTAGTGTATAATGAATGCAATACACAAATTACCAAATGCCATATAAGTGGAGTGCAAATCTCAAAAAAATATGAATAAATATATAAGCCGTTAGTGCTACCAAATTACTAAAAAAATGAGAAATAAATACATATTGCCACAGTGGAATAATATATACTTTTAAATAATCCCCAAGCAATATCACCAACTGGGCTAGCACTATTGAAATGATAACTGCTTTCAAAAAGTCCCAAAGTAAATACCACCAGCTGTGCTAGTCCCAAGGCTCTTTGACAGGCAGCTTTGCCGGAAAGCAGACACCGACTCTTCAGCCTATGCTATCAGTCAATCCCCATAGGTATTTACAAGGCGGTACCTCTGGCGTGAATATAAATGTGAAATGGCTGGTGTACAGATCGGAAAGGCCATAAGCTTGCAGATGTCCACCCAAAAGTAAAAAGAGAAGCAAAATGGTGAAGTATTGCGGAGCTATAGGATCACTTGCTCTATAAGGCGCTACTCACAAAATCCTCGGTTGCAAACAGGCATGTCAGAGAACTTCCGTGATCGCCGCTGGTAGCGTGCGTTCCATGGAGCCAGGAAGAAAACGTCACTTGATTAAGGCGTAAGCCGGATGTTTCGTCGACGCGTTTCGCCCCTCCCCCAGGGCGTCATCAAAGGACTTAACATCCAACCCACGGCTATAAAATATATAGGATGTATGGGATAAGTGACAGCCAATCAAGGCCGGTGGAAACAAAACGCCCCCACATGTCCTGAATCATCATATCCTGTTCATAATCCAAAAACTTTATTATAAAAAGATGAACAGCATACGATTGGTATACATAAAACTTATATGTGGACACCTAAGTCTCACATAAATAAAATACATCTCGCATCAAATTTATTTGATAAAATAAGCAATATACATATTATTTAAATAGAAGTGTTTTAGTAAGCCTGTTGACGGATAAATGGATTGATAGTGAAAAATAAATAAAGAATAATGAGAAATATATATAAGAAATTAAGAAAAATTGGAAAATGAAAAAATAAAAATAAAAATAAAAAAATAAAATATAAAAAAAAATAAATAAAATAAATAAATAAAAAAATAAAAAATAATAAATAAAAAAATAAAAAAATATAAAATAATATAAAATGAAAATAAAATGAAAAAATGTAAAAAATAAAATAAAAATAGAAAATGAAATAATAAATGGATAAATAAAATAAAAATAAAAATTATAGAAAATAAAATAAAAATCATCTAAAATAAAAATATATGTAAATGAGAAAAACCAAAATTAAAAAACACTTTTGTTTACATAGACAGACTGGCATTCTGTCAGGGTACCGAACGATCTGCGGGTCTAATCAGATATTGGGTCCGTGGGACACTCTGATTAGCTCCCTTTGTGTAAAATCACAGTGGGAGCGAACCGCCGGTGGTGCGCGCTCGCACCCAAAACCCGGAGGTGCAGAGTCACATATACACTGTATACGTGATTCTGCGCAGACCGGCTACCCTGTAGCAGAAAATCTGCTATGGAGCAGTCGGGAAGCAGTTAAGGGGATGTTAAGGGGATGCCTAACGCAAAAATAAAAAAATTAAGGTCTCTCTAAAAATCCACACCACACCCTTAATCTGAGTATGCAGCCTGACAATCCTTACTCACTATATAGTATCTATGGAGAATTAGAATAATCACCCTAGGACGGAAACACAACACCTCCATCTCCCCTCTATAACACAAGCAGAGAGCACAGGAAGTAATCAGTTGACAAGATTTCAGTTACTTTTGTTTTTGCACTTAAGCCTTTGTACACAGGGTACGATTGTTGGCAGGGGATTGTGTGATGACAGACTGTTGTCCTAAAATCTTACCATTAGTACGCTCCTTTTGACAATTGTTGTCCAATTTTCGGCCAACAAATGTTGGATGGCAGGCTAGTAAATTTTCAGCGGTCAGCAGTTTGATGTCAGATTTTTGTATGGTCAGTGCACAAATCCGTCACACAAAAGTCGAAAGTACAAACACGCCTGCTCGGAATCGATGCTCACCAAACACGAAATTAGCAGAAGGGGCCCAAAGGGTGGAGCTTAAGAGCTGAAATTACGTCACTACCTTCGTGTTTGTGGCACGACAATTGTGTAACGTTAGCATGCCAGACAAGATCCTGGCACACGCCCTTTTGACAAAAATCAGACGCTCGGTTGGCCAACAATCGTACCGTGTGTACGAGGCTTTAGACATGCTGGTAGGTTAATTGGATCCTGCCTAAATTGGCCCTAGTATGTGTATGTATGGATGTGAGTTAGGGAGATTACATTGTAAGTTCCTTGAGGATAGGGACTGATGTGAATGTACAGTATAGATGTAAAGTAAAGTGCTGCATAAACTGTTGGCGCTATATAAGCACCTATAGTAAGTAATGAAACATAACAAAATGCCTTAGATTATACATTTAGTAGACCAAAAGTGAACAGATAAGAGAAATTCATTGCTGGAGTATACATACCCTTTAACATGTGGACGTCCAATCATTTGTGATCCCCTTTTCAAGTATCAAGTTTTATTTTCTTGCACTCAGGTCGATGGGGAGAATTGAGATTCTATAATTTTGTTAGAAAAACAATTATGCCCTGTACACACGGTTGGATTTTCCGATGTAAAAAGTGCGATCGGATTGTGTTGTCGGAAATTCCGATTGTGTGTGGGCTCCATCGGACTTTTTCCGTCGGAATTTCCTACACACAAAGTTTGAGAGCTTGCTACAAAATTTTCCGACAACAAAATCGGATCGGTTAAATTCCGATCGTGTGTACACAAATCCGACGCACAAAGTGCCACGCAAGCTCAGAATAAATTAAGAGACGAAAGCTATTGGCTACTGCCCCGATTATAGTCCCGACGTATGTGTTTTACGTCACCGCGTTCAGAGCGATTGGATTTTCCGACAACTTTGTGCGACCGTGTGTATGCAAGACAAGTTTGAGCCAACATCCATCGGAAAAAATCCATGGATTTTGTTGTCGGAATGTCCGATCAATGTCCAATCGTGTGTACAGGGCATAACTGTTGCGCTAGGTACTCAAAGGCAGGAGCAAAGACATCTTTTGGGGACATTGGCATGCATTTAACCATAGACAATAGAAATTGTGTTCATAGAGTAAGAAATGGTTAACTCCAAGGGACAATTGGCACAGTATAGTCCAGGTATCAGGTGGGGGAACAGGAAAAGGGATAAGTGGACAGAATCATTAATAAAATTAATAAATAAATTAATAAAATTTAAATAAATGAAGAAATAAATAGTCCATATGTAGTCCATATATCCTGGGTGGTGGCCACAGGAGATAAATGATCTGTAGGCTCACACAGGAAAGTCAGCACGCTGAAGAGCAGAAGTCACTCTGGGATATGAGACACAAAAAAAAACAAAGAGCAGCGCCAATCTAAGTGCAGCAGTGTTAAAAACAATTTAATTCTCAAATATTGCACTCACTAGAGCAGGGGTAGGCAACCTCGGCCCTCCAGCTGTGGTGAAGCTACAAATCCCATCATGCCTCTGTCTCTAGGAGTCATGCTTGTGATTGTCAGGGTCTTGCAATGTCTCATGGGACTTGTAGTTTCAAAACAGCTGGAGGGCCGAGGTTGCCTACCCCTGCACTAGAGTGTGGTGTAAGCCGGCACATCTATTACAGTGCAGCCGATGAATGTCCTTCATCAGACCCCCCGATGAAGGAGCATGCATGCTCCGAACATGTGCACGAACCAGCCTTTTCCTCCCAGAGACCTGAGGCTATGAATTCCCCTGTGTGACAGCTTCCTGCTGCGCCTCTTCCATCCAGCCCAGGACAGCGGAAACCACCGGCGCCGCCAGGATACGATGACACCGCGCTCCAAGGATGCTGTCCTGAATCTCTGGAACTCATCGGCTGCTCTGTAATAGATGTGCCTGTTTACCCCACCCTCTAGTGAGTGCAAAACTTTAATTGTTTTAAACACTGCTACACTTAGATTGGTGCTGCTCTTTGTTTTTTTTGTGTCTATAATTTTGTTAGGCCCATTGGGGCGTGCAAATGACATAAGGTTTGCTTTCACCAGCACCAGGAATTTCTGAGTGCTACTTGTTATTACTTAAAGTTTAGTTATGGCAATTTTAACATTATTACTGTACAGTAGCCCAGCTTGGACCAATACAAGTATGTACGTGCCATACACGTTGGATCCCTGTGGAAGCTGGAAATCAGCTGGAAAGTATGGCTGTGCACCAGTCAGCTGCTCTGCTGCATTGTAAACACAGAAGGTCACTTGCTTGGGATGGGCACCATTCAGGGAACATTTTAAAATTTTCTCAATGAATGCAAAGCATTCTTTGATTGGACGAGATGGAGAAGCCGGGTTGGTGATGTCACAATCCTCACCTTGTCCAATCAGAGAATGCTTTGCATTCCTTATTAGAATGCGGATTGTTCTCTGAATGGCACCAGTGTTAAGCAAATTACCCCCTTTGTTAACTAAATGGCAGGGCAGATGCCCGTCACGGGACCCAAATGCTAGCAGCATGTAGTAGCAGTACTATAGTACTACAGTGATTTCTAGCTTTCACAGGGATTCCACAGGTATGATATACAGTATGCTTACTTATGTAACTATGTAAAAATTTCTATACCTAAACTTCATCTTTAAATGTCCAAGGGGTCGTTTGTTCCTTTTTCTAAAGTCACGTTTATAGTTGTTAGCAAGGTCAAGTGAAATATTTCAATGAAGACTTTGACAAACAATTCAAGCTTTACAAATTAAGCTCATAGCCGAATTACAGCAACATGGTTTAAAAAAAGGTATTATTAGCCTCACTTTTAAAAAGTATTTCACATGATTTTATGGATATCAACAATACATTTTCACACTGTAAACTTTTCTGGGATGTTTTTTTCACAAAATATAACCGTAGCACAAATGTGCTTTAAACACATTAAAGTACCTAAAGCAGTTATAAAGGCCCCCACAATCCTTACTTGAGCCTCCTCCGATCCAGTGACGTTCACCATAGCCTCGGCTGTATGGGGGCTCTCCCTCTTCATTGGCTGAGACAGCAGCGGGAGCCCATTGGCTCCCGCTGGTGTCATTTACAGCCAGTGAGCCAATGAGGAGAAAGCAGGGGGTGGGGCTGAGCGGTTGCTCTATGTGTCTTACGGATGCATAGAGCAGCGGTTTGGGAGCCCCCCAGGGCAAGTAACATTTTCTTGGGGCACTACTTGAGAGGGAGGAGCCAGGAGCACCGGCGGGTATCCCGAAAAAAAGAAGAGGATCGGAGCAGCTCTGTGTAAAACCACAGTACAGAGCAGGTAAGTATAACATGTTTGTTATTTCAAAAAAAGAAGAAGCTTTAATATCACTTTTTAAGTAGAAACCCAGGCTATTCTTATCTATGCTTAAACCCGCTACCACCCCTTCTAAATCCTATTCTAAAAGGAAGGAAGATGCTTATACTTACCTATTCTGAGGGCATTCCGGTCCAGTCACATGATCAGTTCCAAGTGGCCGGCTTCAGGGGAGAGAAGGGACAGCTGACAATAGATGCCCCATAGCAAGACTATGGGTGACACCACGGAACAGGTGTTTCAACCATTGTCAGTGATCTCTCCCCTCACTTGAAGCCCATCAATGGGGAGACCAAGTGACTGGACTGGAGCTCCCTCAGAATAGGTACATATAATCTTCCTTTCACAGGGTAGTTAGAATAGGATTTAGAAGTGTGTGTGTGTGTGTGTGTGTGTGTGTGTGGGGGGGGGGGGGGTTGGGCAAGTGGAAGATTAGGAACAGGAATTCCACTTTAGAGTTCAAAGGTATAATTTTTGATCCTTTCGATAATCCTGGGCATGCTAGTGTCAAAGTGGTTGTAAAGGTTTGTTTTTTGGTTTTTTGTGTCAAAGTGGTTGTAAAGGTTTGTTTTTTGTTTTTTTTTAAATAACAAACATGTCATACTTAGCTCCGCTGCGTAGTTGGTTTTGCACAGAGTGGCCCCGATCCTCCTCTTCTGGGGTCCCTCTGCAGCGCTCCTGGCTCCTCCTCTTCTCGAGTGTCCCACCAGAGAAGCGCTCTCCGATGGGGCACCCGTGTGGGTGCGCTCCCATGTCCCGCTGTTGCGTCCATAGACATAGACAGCAGGATTCGGCTCCGCCCCCCGGCTCCCACGTCATTGGATTTGATTGACAGCAGTGGGAGCCAATGGCTGCACTGCTATCAATCTATCCAATCAGGACACAACACACTTGCCGGAGATGGTGTGCTCATTCCTGTCATGGGAATTACGGGGTTCAGGTAAGTACAAGGGGGGCTTGGAGGCGCTGCTGCAGCACAGGAGGTTTTTCACCTTGATGCATAGAATGCATTAAGGTGAAAACCACGAGGGTTTACAACCCCTTTAAGCTGTTACAATTCATTTAATTGAAAACAAGTTCGTATTGAACATCGATGGTAATAATCTACATTTTTAGTAAACAATACATCTGAACATTTTATTAAAGGAGCGAAAGACATAATTGATGTGCCAGATTTTATTATTATGTGATAATAACGTATAGTTGTGATATTTGTAAATGTTGAAGTCTTCATGTCTTCCAGTGTATATAACGGCATATGACAGCATGCATATCCTTGTTCCTCAGGCTGTATATTATGGGATTGAACAATGGCGTTACTACAGTAAATACAACTGATAAAATTTTGTTTAGGGCCAATGAATGTCCTCTCACTGGAATAAAATAATTTATGAACATGGCTCCATAAAATATACCCACCACCAAGAGGTGAGCGCTACAGGTAGAAAAAGCTTTCTGCCTGCTACCAATAGACGGCATTTTAAGGATGACTATAAATATACACACATAGCTTGCAACGATTAAAATAAATGGAACAGCAACCATGGGGATGGTTAGAACAAATATTTCGATTTCCAGACCAGAAGTGTCTGAACAAGCAATAGTTACAAATGGAGCAAGATCACAGAAGTAATGGTCAATGTTATTTCGACCACAGAACTTAAGCATTACTAGGAGGCTCATTGGGATCAATCCCAAAATAAAACCTAACATCCAACAAGAAATAATCAAGAAATATTGAAGGTTATGGCCCATTATTGTGTTATAGTGTAAAGGTCTACATATGGCCAAGTATCTGTCATAGGACATTACTGTGAGCAGATAACACTCAGAAGTACCTGAAGATACAAAGAAGTAATTCTGAGTGATGCATCCAGTGACAGACATGGTGGCTCCATCCATCCATATGATACGTAACATATTGGGGACAATAACAGTCACTAAACACATTTCTGAAAGTAAGAAATTTGTTAGGAACGTGTACATGGGGGAATGCAGAGATGTTTTGGTTGACACTAGTATACTTATCGTACTATCGAGGAGAACCGTCATAATGTATGCTGAAAATATAAGAGTGAAGAGAAGAAACCTAAACCCACTGAGTCCAGGGAATCCAAGAAAAAACAATTCAGCCGCTGCTGTTGCATTTCCAAAATTCATGGTCATTTTCATGGCTGCAAAGACAGAAAATATTTTAAGGTCTTGTTCTTCGTTTTCACCAAATGATGACATTATTTGACACTGAACACAAAGTATACAATAAAACTTTATATATCAACCTCTTTTTATGACAGAGGTAAAAAACAAAAAACAAAAAAAAACCACACCAAATAACAGCCATAAAATATAACATACAAGTTAACAACAGAAAAAAAACACTCAGGCCACTTCCTCTAAACGCTTACTTAATCCAAGTTAGGATGCCAGAACCAGGTGCTTATTTACCTCTCTGTGATAGTGGCAGCCTCCTTCAATGGGTACATCCTCCAAGCAGAAATCTTTTCTGGAGCTGGCCGTACCTAGGCTTACCCCCCCCATACACTTGAGTGAGCCATACTCCAACATATGTGAATGCGATTAACCAATTACAGACCGGAAGATTTTCCCCATTAATGACCAGGCCATTTTTGCGATACCGCACTGCGCTGCTTTAACTGAAAATTGTGCGGTCGTGCGTCGTTGTACCCAAACAAAATTGACGTCCTTTTTTCCCCACAAATAGAGCTTTCCTTTGGTGGTGTTTGATCACCTCTGCGGTTTTTATTTTTTGCGCTAGGAACAAAAAAATGATGACAATTTTGAAAAGAAAAAACTATATTCTTTACTTTTTGCTATAATAAATATCCCCCCAAAAAAATGCAAAAAAAAATAATTTCTTCATCAGTTTAGGCCAATATGTATTCTTTATGGTAAAAAAAAATGCAATAAATGTATATTTATTGGTTTGTGCAAAAGTTATAGCGTCTACAAAATAGAGGATAGATTTATGGCATTTTTATTATTTTATTTTACTAGTAATGGTGGCTATCTGTGATTTTTAGTGGACTGCGACATTGCGGCAGACAGATCGGACACTTTTTTGGGACCATTGACAGTTATACAGCGATCAATGCTATAAAAATGCACTGATTACTGTGTAAAAAAGAGAAGGAAGGATTACCCACTACCTAGTGCCTTCAAAATCCCGTTTTTGGGGAATCCTTCCTTCTCTTTTTTGACTTAATTGGGATGTGGCACACCCATAGATATTATTCCCTGTCAGATCCCTCTTTCTGTTTACTGTGTAAATGTCACTGGCAGAGAAGGGGTTAACAGTAGGGGGGTGATCAAGGGGTTAAATGTGTTCCCTAGGGAGGTGTTTCTAACTGTGGGGGGAGGGGACTGACTAGAGGAGGAGATAGATCGCTGTTCCTAATCACTAGGAACAGCAGATCTGTCTCTCCTCCCCTATCAAATCGGGGATCTGTCTGTTTTCCCATTCTGGCTCTCGTTCCCGCGATCGCAGGTGGCCGGCGGACTTTGCGGCCGCCAGCCGGGTGCCTCGGGTCCCCCCTGCCACGTGCCTGCTATCACTCTTAAAGGTGCCAGCATACACCTATGGTGATTTATGGGAACGTGCCGAGCTGCCGCCGTATAATGACGGCAGCTGTTCAGAAAGTGATTAAAGTGCACTGTCCCGGTATATCACACTGTAATGATAATAGAAAGTTGTGAAAAATATGAATAAAGAGCTATATGTACCCATAAAAGGGACTACCGCTCGTACAATATAAAGTACTACAAAATAACACAAAATAAAATTCAGAGGTACAGATGTGAACAACAACCAACCTTGCTGTAGCATAAGTGACACATTAACAGTGATCCATACCCATAGCAATCAGGTATGAGATAACAACAATAGATCTTAGTACATTAACATTTGAGCGCACATTCCTAAAAAAAAAAAAAATGAATATTACAAATTTGTATAAAATAAAAATAAATATAAATTCCCGCCAGTCAGTGTTTTTCTTACCACTTTAAACACCTGGAAGAAGGTGAGAGTGAACATCCCTCACTGTAAAAGTATTCTAAGAGTCTGTGTGGAGTCCTAGAGAGGAAGTAACCCAGGCCATCATTGCCTCATCTGTGATCAGCGTGTATGCTCATTGACCTTTCATTTTATTACTTGTGCACCCCTGAGCTGGAGCTGTCACATTTAGCAGTGGTAGTTATACCATTGCTAAATGTTTTGACTCCTATTTTGTGCATTGATTAAATAGGGGGTGGCTAGACCACAAGATAATTCATGATTTATTTTTTTCTTTGTGAATTGGCTTTACTTTCAATAGTTTTTTATTAAGTATATCAAAGATAACATGGAGACACAGGTACAGAAAAACTTGTTGAGACACAATAGTAAGTCAGTCCCCATCCGTACCTCATACACGGGAGGAAGAGACGACATTCCTCCCCGTCACCCCTCAAGAGATCTAGCTGTGTCGGGAGAAGGGGCCATCCTCCTCTGAAAAAGGTAAATCGAGAAAGAGGACAGATGCAGACTCAGCCCAAGCTAGTACCAAAATAGACCATTATCAATTACAGAATGTATGTGGGGTAGTCATGAAAATAATCGTCCTAGAATCGGATCGGGAGATCAAACAAGCTTTAGAATCATATCTCATAGTAAACGTGGTGTAAACCATAAGTGTGTTGAAGACTGTGCCCGTACGAATAGGACGTAGTTACGCCCCGTGTGATGTCAATGCCCTAGCACCCCAACTGTCCATTGTGAGCCTGAGGAGGTCATGCACGTGGGTGTCTGTTGGCTAGAAGGCATTAGGCTAAAAGTCAGTGCATCTGCCAAATTGCGGTCATAGTTGGTGGCCCATCCGTGGTGCCTCCACGTCTCCCATCAGACAGGGGGTACGGTTGTGTAATTAATGAAAAAAGATCCTGTGTTTCAGCTGTGTAAGGCAACCTGAGAGAAACAACAACAAAACAAGAGAACAAAACAAGAGAAAGCATAGGTCAGAAAGGAGACCTGAGGAGACGAGAAAATGAGGGTGAGGAAAGGAGGAGAGAGAAGAAGAAAAGAAGCTCAAAGAGAATCTTCAGTGACGGTGCAATACCCAGTCCCCTACACGGCACCAGAGGAAGGGGAGGTAGTAGGTGGCAGAGGTATATATCTAGTCCAAGGTTCCCAGATAGCATTATGTTTGGCAACTGTATCCAAAAGATGTTTTGTCTTTTCCTGGGTCATTATCCATGAAATTTTTATTTTAACCAAAGTGAGGGATACCGAAGGCTGCTTCCAAGCTCAGACAATTGTCAGTTTAGTTCCAAGCTGAATGAACTTAACGAGGCGTTGGGTCAGTTTCAGATTAATGCCCTGTACACACGGTCGGATTTTCCGACGGAAAATGTGTGATAGGACCTTGTTGTCGGAAATTCTGACCGTGTGTAGGCTCCATCACACATTTTCCATCGGATTTTCCGACACACAAAGTTTGAGAGCAGGATATAAAATTTTCCGACAACAAAATCCGTTGTCAGAAATTCCGATCATGTGTACACAAATCCGACGGACAAAGTGCCACGCATGCTCAGAATAAATAAAGAGATGAAAGCTATTGGCCACTGCCTCGTTTATAGTCCCGACGTACGTGTTTTACGTCACTGCGTTTAGAACGATCGGATTTTCCAACAACTTTGTGTGACCGTGTGTATGCAAGACAAGTTTGAGCCAACATCCGTTGGAAAAAATCCTAGGATTTCGTTGTCGGAATGTCCGAACAAAGTCCGACCGTGTGTACGGGGCATCAGGCTTACCTGTAGGTCCAAGAAATATCTCCTAAACCTACACGGTTTAGGAGATATTTGCAAAAAGACAGGCACCGCAGATGCACTGAGCATGCCACTGCAAATGGCGATATGCCGTTAGTGGCGGCTCCCGTGTGCATGTGCGGGAGTGACGTCATCGTGGCTCCGGGCCAATCACAGCGCTGGAGCCACGATACCCGGGAAGAAGATGGACGCTCCGTAGCAGTGGGGACAGCGGTGACAATGCAGGCTCCTGTGGCAGGTAAGTGACACATAATGGGCTACTATGCAATACATAGTAGCCCATTATGCTTTACCTTTGCAGAGAAACAAAGAGGAAGTAAACCCATCAGGGTTTACTTCCTCTTTAAGAAGAGCTATTTGAGGAGTCTGAGGGGTGGGCCTGTCCGTAATTTCCATGATGTGGAATACTCTATTCCAGAGTCCTCTGATCTTGGGACAGTCCCACCAAGTGTGTATCATAGACCCAATGTGTCCGCAATTACGGAAACACAGTGGAGATGTATTCGGGTAAATTTTAGCAATTCTTAGGATAAGATACCACCTCATTAGTACTTTCAGGTTAGCCTTGATCAGTGTTGTGTTTAGTAAACCCTTAGAGGCTGAGGTTGATGCTCTGTGCCATTCCCCCAGGCTCCAGCTCTGTCCCAGGTCTTTCTCCCACTCACTCATGTAGAGTTTTAGAATCAGCCGAGACAAGTGATCGTTATATCACTGTTATCCCTCCCCACTGCTCCATTGCCTGACCTCACCACATGTCATATGCCGTGACCGTCAGAGGGTTGAGTGCAGAGGACCCCAGAGAATGGACAAAGTGAGACATCTGGAGGAGTCTGAACCTTTCCGACCTGGGCATTTCCAGCCTGCTAGAGCAATGGGCAGGAGTTAGAGAACCCACCGAGCTGACATAGTGTCCAATTCTATAGAGCCCCTTATCCAGCCACCATTGAAAAGCCTTGATGTCATACCTGGGGGAAAGAGGGGGTTTTAAAAGATATGTGAGAGCGGGTGCCAATGTGAGATTAGGAGTGGGTTCCTCTTGAAGGAGTCCCAGAGGCTTAGGGAGTGGGATAGTGTAGGGGCCATAATGGCAGGTCTAGGTTTGGCAGGGCACCATAGAAGGAAATCTAGGGTGTATTGAGGAATTGCCTGCCGCACCATATGTACCCAGTCTGGGTGTGCCTTTTTCGAATAGATGACAGAGATTTGAGACAACTGAGCTGCGTGATGGTACCAGATAAGGTTCGGCAATCCAACTCCTCCCTGATCCCTGGTTCTAAAAAGGTTCCCCTTAGCCACCCTATGTCCTTTGGTTACCCAAATAAATCGGATTATTTTGGATTGGATTTGTCTAATTTGATCCCTAGGAACTGGGATGGGTAATAACCTAAATAAGTATAAAATGCTTGGTAAAAGGGTAATTTTAACGGAGTTGACCCTGCTTAGCCATGAAAGTCCCAAGTTAACCCATTTTGTGAGATTGCTCCCTAATTTACGAAACATTGGGGGGAAGTTAGCGGCATATAGACTGTCAACTGAAGCCGTCAGGTTAATCCCTAGATAAGGGATTGCTGTTTCGTGCCATTGAAATTGGAAGTTTTCTTTGAGTTGTGTAACCAAGCTGGCGGGTAGGTTGACGTTCAATGCTAGGGATTTCGAGTAGTTCACCCTAAGTCCAGAGACTTTACCAAAGTCATTGAGCACCCTGCAAATATTTGGTAGCGAAGTTAACGGTGAAGTGACAAAGAGCAGTACATCATCAGCAAAAAGGGCACATTTATGAGTCTTGGACCCACAACGTACTCCACGGATATCAAGGGTGTCCCTAACGGCAATGGATAGGGTCTCAATGACAATGGCGAAAATCAGTGGTGATAAGGGACATTCCTGCCTCGTACCATTGCAGATTGGGAAGGATTCCGAGTAATATCCCTGCATTTTAATTTTTGCCTTCGGGTTGGAATAGAGGGCCCCTATTATGTTCAAAAAGGATTGTCCAAAACCCCATCTTTGCAGAAGAGAGACAATATTTATTGCCCTCCTGATCTGATCTGGGCCCTGTCTCTCAGGTATGAAACTGACCTGGTCGTTGTGTATGTAAAGACTGATAAAATTGGAGATTCTGTCCGCTAAAATTTTTGTCAAGATTTTAAGATCATTATTGATTAATGATATATGGTGGTAATTTGTAGGACAACTAGGGTCCTTGCCAGGTTTGGGAATAACTGTAACGAAGGCGGAGTTTAAGACCTTATCAAGCTGAGTTCCTGCTCGTAATTGGTTGTAGAATCTAGCCAGGTAAGGGGTTAGGGTGGGGGAGAAGTGTTTGTAGTATGGAATGGAGAAACCATCGTGGCCGGGGGCTGAATTATTTTCGAGATTTTTAATGACTTGAGTCACTTCTTCAGCTGAGATTGGTGATTCCAATTCAGCCCTGTGTTGGTCTGTGATCTTAGGGATATTTAGTGAATCGAGAAATGAGTCCCGTAAGGTAGGGGAGAAGATCTTCCCCTCACTACTATATAGGGAGTCATAAAAGGTTTGAAAGACTTCCAGGATTTTTTGAGGGTTTTGTGATAGGGTGCCATCACAAAGTTTAATTTTGGGTAAGGTGTGATATTTGATTTTAGGGGTCAGCCTATTGGCCAGGAGGGTACCTGTCTTGTCTTTCTGGTGATAAAATCTGCCTCCTTCCCAGCTTAGACTTTTTTTCGGCTATGATGGTGAGAGCAAGGTTCAAGGCTATATGTGCTGTTTCAAGTCTTTCCACGGAGGCTGGGGTGGGGCTGCGTTTGTGTAGTTTACTTAATTGCAAAAATGCCTTCTCCAGCCTATCCATATCTGCCTTGCAGGCTTTACGGATCCTAGAGGCAATTTGAATAATATTTACACTAATAAAGGCTTTATGTACTGCCCATAGTGTGGTGGGGGAGACGTTATTGACATCATTTAATAAAAAGTATTCCTGTAGTCCCTTTTCAATTTCAAGTGCATGGGTGGGGTTACCCTTTAATGTAATATTGCATTTTTTGCAATATTTACAGTACAATAAATGCTGTAATTGCATTTATTGGTTGAACGAGATGGTCTTTTTTTTTCACCCCCCACTATGTAATTGTAGGGAATTCATATTTAAAGTATTTGCATGTGATCAACATATAGTGAATTGACTCCCTTATCTTCTATTGGATAAAGAAAAAGCTTTTTTTTGCAATCTACTTAGTTAAACATTTTAAGTGATTATTAATTTGGATTGCTTTAAATAAATATATATATATATATATTAGGGGTCGACCGATTATCAGTGCGGCCAATACTCACTTATTAACTGATGCGGCTCAGCAGCAGCTCAGATGTTATTACATCCCCCCTCTCCCGCCACCTTCTGCCTCTCTGCCCGGGTCTCCCGTCCCACCGGGAAGCCAGAGCGACCAGCTGGTACAAGCGGCTGGCCAGAGACCCAAACAAAGCCGGGATCGGCATTGTTCGGGTCTCGGATCTAAAAACCTGGAAGAATCTGAATTACTGGCATCCTAAAGGCGCCAGTTTTTAAAAATAGAAAGTATTCAAAAATGCCGATCTTGACGTTTTGAATACTTTCAAGTGCAGAGGAGGGGTTTGGGGTCTTATAGACCCCAAATCCCTCTATCAAGAGTACCTGCCGCTGTTTATTACTGTCAAAAGGGATGTTTACATAAATACGGTACTTTAAATCTACAGAATATCGGCAACCCAATATCGGCTATCGGCCAATCGGCCTGCAAGGAAGCCAAAAAAACTGTATCGGCCCTGAAAAAACGGTATTGGTCAACCCTAAAAAAAAAAAAAAAAAAAACATATATATATATATATATATATATATATATATATATATATATATATATATATATATATATATATATATATGTATATATATTATTTATTTAATATATATATATATTTATTTAATGCAGACGTGTGACAGGAACATTGGGCTATTCATATTTTACATTTTGTGTTGCCGTCCCTGAATGATCCAAATGATCCAAGTATAATGGATTAATGGATGCTGTCAATCACTTCAAAGCAATATCATAATTCATAATTTACTTATGGAATTTTACACATCAGACTTTCATGTTTATAATAGCATACTGCCAAGAATGTCAGCCCCCTGGCAACAATGGCATTCTTCACGGTAGTGTTAAAGCTTTTTTCTTGCAGTCAACCAATACATACGTCTACATTAAGTATTCAACTTTTTCCACAGGTTTGTAAATTTGTATATCATAACCAGAAGTGGCCAAATTGGTTTTTAAATTTGGCAAATGTAATATTTTGTTCTCTACAATTTTGCTAGGTTTTGATTACTTTAATGTGTGAGTTAAAGAGTTTTCATTTAAAGAGTTATTTAAAAGAGTTACTTTAAAGAGGTGATCTGATCTGTGATGAATCATGCAGTCTAAAATAGATATGTGCAATTTGTTTCAGAACTAAATGGAATTTGGCTGAATTTTGCATTTTTCGGACATTTGGATGCATCCAAATGTCCGTAGAAAAAATAATGAATTTCAACTAATACGAAATAAATTATAACGAAAATAACAAATTAATTTGGCACGATTCATTAACCTCCCTGGCGGTATTCCCGAGTGTGGCTCGTGGTGGATTTTCCATATGGTAACCTCGAGCCACACGCCAAATTCAAAAAGTGAAACACACACAATACATACAGTACACTGTAATCTTACAGATTACATACTGTATCACATTATTTCACATCCCCTTTGTCCCTAGTGGTTTGTCCAGTGCCCTGCATGCAGTTTTATATTATAAACACTGTTCTTTCTGCCTGGACACCGGAGATTGTCCATAGCAACTAAAACCGTCCCTTTACATCAAAAGCGGTTTTAGGTCAGCTAGAAAACAGCGATAATAAATTAGAATCACTTGCAGAATTGAGCGACAGTGATTCGTGGGGAAATCCGCCATCAGACACTGAAAGTAACGACAACGACAATTCTGCAACTGAGCAAATTTCAGTGTTTTTGATTTGATTACATTATTGAATCATTTTTATTATTATTATATTATTATGTGTTATAATTATTTATAGTTATTTATTATATTATAATCTATGATTTTGTGTTTCAAACTTTATCATACTAGACTCTTGTTTGGACAGATTTAAGTGAGTTATTGCTAAGAATTACAGGCCTACAATATAAAACGCCAAATTTCCATGCAAAACATTGCACCACTTTGAGCATCAAAAATCTGAAATAATCATACCGCCAGGGAGGTTAATCTGTTAAAGGTCTAATGAAACAGCAGGTTGACTATTGTGTGTGTGTGTAAGGCTACTTTCACACTGAGGCAGTTTTCAGGCATTTTACGCTAAAAATAGCGCCTGTAAAGTGCCTGAAAACTGCCTGAAAACTGCCTCCCATGCCTTCACACTGGGGCGGTGCGCTTGTGGGATGGGAAAAAAGTCCTGCAAGCAGCTGCATACAGGGCTCCTACTCTGCCCCTACCCATTGGAATGAATGGGCAGCACTTTGGAATTGCCTGAAAAGCGATTCGGAAGCACCGCAACACGGGCAGTTCGAACCCTTCGGCAGCTAGTGGGGGTTAAAAGCGCCCTCCCCACTAGCGTCCAAAGAGCGTCGCTAATGGACTCTCCACCCCAGTGTGAAAGCAGCCCTAATGGATTCAGGCTCCAGACATCAGGTTCCTCCTGGTATCAGCAGCAGTGACACAGCACAACCACTGGCAAAGTGCATTCCTGAGAAGGGTGTCGTATTGCATTGAGCAGAGGAGATGAGTTTTGAGAAGCAGCAGAAGTAACATTTTCATTGTGTGTGTTAATGGATTCAATATTATTATTATCATTATTATTATTTCTATAGCGCCAACAGTTTGCGCAGCGTTTTACAACATGGGGGCAGACAGTACAGTTACTATACAAATCAATACAGGAGGGATCAGAGGGCCCTGCTCGTTAGAGCTTACAATCTCCCGCAACAACCAACTTTCCGAATTACGATTCGTTATCACAAATATGTATATATATAAATAACGAATTATCCAAAAAAAGAAACAATAAAAAAAAAATTGATTCGTTATAACGAATATCTATACTGTACAGAAATAACAAATTATCTGAAAACAAAATAACGTAACATAACAACTATAACAGAACAAAATGTTGTATTTTACGAATGAAAACTAAACAAAACTAAACAAAATTTGCCGCCGTGCACAAGTGTTCGAAATACTGTCCCATGTAATTGATTTTTGTGAATCCCATTTTGTCTATAGATCATAGAAATCGGAATGCATATATTCGGATAATTCTGAAAGTGTGTGATTCACAGAAAAAGATATGATTCCCTTAAAGTGTAAGTTCACCTTTTCAGAAAAAATAAAATAAAATGTGAACTCACACTCTCTCTCCACCCTTCCAATCCCTGCTAAAGTTACCTCCACGAATGATGAGCTGTCAGAGGAAATATGAAGTTCCTGCTTTTCTTCCCTTCTTTGTGCAGGGCTTCCAAGATGGGTCAGAGTGATTCTTATTGGGGAATATTTCATGGCTGACTCTAAACTGATGAGCTGTAAAGGCTTTTAAAGTGTTGCCTATGGAGAATTTTAGGTACTATAGTTTTTTGCAATATCACAGGTGCAATAAATTTTAAGACTTGACATAGTTTGACTCCGGATAAGAAAACCTCGTCATCATAAATAGCGTTGCTTTCATTTTTGTATTTAAAAAAATCAGGATGCCTACTCATTAGTCAATCAGTACCTTGACAATCATTATAATTTCAAAGACTGGTAATTTTGCTTTAGAATTATAGTAACTAAAAAAATTATATGTGTACAAACAAACAATTCTTTATAACTTTTCTTTGACTGTAAATCATGAACAATGAGTGTAAAGCAGAGAAAATATCAAGGCCCGTTGATACAATGATCCTGAAATAAGACAATCCAAATGTGTGTGAGAATGAGCTCTTGGTATAATTTACTGTGTTATTTTCTATAATTCAATAATAATAATAATTATAATGCTCAGTGAGCTTTTATATATATATATGTATATATAAATATATAAATATTCTTGTGTCCTTGGAATTAATGACTAGTTATCCCTGGCGTACAATTTATATACTCCTCAGATACAATAATCTTGATTGCTGAAATTGTTTAGCATTTTTTGTAATTAACTATGGGATTTTAAAACTGGTTTGAATTGACTATTCATTTCAGTAGGAGGTCAGCAATAGCAGCCTTTATATTTTCTCAAAGAAAAAAAAAATGTAATTTTTTTTTAAATTTTATTTTATACTTTTTACTATACTTCATGTTTTCTAACATATTCTAGCATCATATGCAGACTGAAGTTCATCCCTTTGATCTGCAGGTAAATGAAGACCCCTGCAGTAGATCTTAAAGACAGCACATCCAATGCATGAGAGAATAGCAATCACTATTCAACAAAATAGGTTATTGCAAATTAGAATTCAAGTATGTTCGGATACAGACATACAGTCCATTACAGTTCAGATAGAGACATATTATGCAATTGCAGAACATCTAGTACTCATCGGAAAAGCATGTTGACAGAGTTCCCGAATATAAATTTTCATGGGATTGTCAGTTCCTAGAACAAGAAGATCCACAAATATGTGCAGCATGCTAGAAAGAAGCTAGGGGGTCTATGGCATAAGGGGATCCTCAAACTTTACTGCTCACCCTTCCTAAATACCAACTTGGACCCCCAACCAACGGATTGAGATGAACGTTTCTAATTGACTTGTGTGGTGGCAGGTCTCCTCATTCGTTTTTCATACGACTCACGTTACGATTTCATATGCTATGACATCTCACTACTCATATCACTTGCCTGATACGTCTTTAGGTTTCATAGGCCTGAGTTTACGTTTTTAATTTGCCTGATATGCCTCAGGCAACTCGGCCTTGGTAGTTCTTGAGACTGACACATTTTCAGTCCTGCACAATGTATACTTTGTCATTAACCACGATCATTGTTAGGAGGTTGTTAAAATAAAAAATAATAAAAAAGACAGAGATATTCCGTTCCTTAGAGATAGTTTGGGGTACATTAAGTTATAACTCTTGCTTATGACAGTGTTGTTTTCGGTTGCATAGGTCATGTTACAGGCAGCGAATATCGAAGACTTTGCCTCCATCTCTCCTTCTCTGGCCAGGGGTTCTGAACAGGGTAGCACGCCCTCCTTAAGAACCTGAACCGTCCCAAGACGGAACTGTGACGCAGGGGAATTTCGTACCCGGCTTCGGCTCGCAAAGCGGAACTATTAAGATTATTGTTACTCTGTACTTCAGGCTCTAATACTGAGCAGGTTACCCTACAGGCTGTCACCTCGTCCCTGTCACAGATTCACGCCACCCTGAGCTCGCTGGTGACCTCCTGTCAGGAGTTGCCGGCTGGGTTGAGGCTTTGAAGAGCCAACCAAGTCCAGTCCCAGTGGATCCTGCCTTTCCAGGGACATCAACAGGTTCCAGGACTCCCTTGGTACCAAGCCCCGGGCCTTTATCTTTAGGTAAAGTGCAAGTGCTCACTCCGTTAACCCGGCTCACTTAATTCCTGGGAATTTCAAAAAAGATATTTCGGACGGCAATGATGTTTATTTGGCAACCCTCTTAATTGCCGTTCACGATGTAGCCGACAAGTCGTAAGCTTGTGGTGATGTTTCCATGATTTTAACTGCTTCCCTACCGCCTCATGACGATATACGTCGGCAGAAGGGCACGTACAGGCAGAATCAAGTACCTGTACGTTGCCCTTCAAGAGGCGACTTGCGGGAGCGCCTCCGCCGGGAGCTTAGTGAGCGCGATCGCGGGACACACTTAACCCCTACAGCGCCACCTAGTGGTTAACCCCTTTACTGAAAGTCACATTTACACAGTAATCAATCCATTTTTAATTGCACTGATCGCTGTATGAATATGAATTGTCCCAAAATCGCACCAAAATCGCAGTCACAATAAAAATTGTTGATCGCCGCCATTACTAATGAAAAAAAAAATTAATAAAAATGCCATAAAACTATCCCCTATTTTGTAGACTCTATAACCTTTGCGCAAACCAATCAATAAACGCTTATTGCGATTTTTTTACCAAAAATATGTAGAAAAATACACATCGACCTAAACTGAGGGTAAAAAAATGTTTTTTTATATATTTTTTGGGGATATTTATTATAGCAAAAAGAAAAAAAACAAATCTTGCTATTTTTTTGTTTATAGCGCAAAAAACAAAAAATAAAAACCGCAGAGGTGATCAAATACCACCAAAAGAAAGCTCTATTTGTGGGATTAAAAAGACGTCAATTTTGTTTGGGAGCCACGTCGCATGACTGCACAATTGTCAGTTAAAGCAACGCAGTGCCAAATCGCAAAAAGTGCTCTGGTCTTTGAACAGCTAAATGGTCCGGGGGTTAAGTGGTTAAAGACCAGGGACCACAGGCTCAACCGAAAGTTTCCATCCCAGAGTTTGTCCTGGCTTTCAGTTGTTAGGGAAATTATTTGTTCAGTGAGCCCCCAGAAGAGGGAGGAGCTGGATCTTTACCTCTATGAGGTAGTGGAGTTAGGTCAGAAGTATGGTGGGTCAGTTTTACGATTATCATTGTTTTTCCGCTGCCATTTTGCTCAACACTAGGTGGTAACAGTCTGGAGCAATTTTGACACTAAGCTGTTTTGATAGCATTTTGCTGGGCTGAGGTTGCCAGTTTGTGTGACATGACTCTCATCCTCTCATACCACATACTGGTGCCCAAATACTGAATTTCCCATTCTACCAGGTACGTCCAGGACAAGCCTTTTCCAGAGTGGAATTGCAGTCACTGCTAGGCATGCTAAATTTGCCATGTGATCATTCCCCAGGGTAGATCGGTCATTTCTCGTTGTTGGCCTTGTTCCCCTTAGCCCCTGACTCAGACTCTCGGGTCAAGTTAGATTCTGCGGCTCTATCTGACTTGCATGTGGGACAAGTTCCTTCAACACTGGAACAGGGTCGCCATGTTCATCCTTGCAGAGTCGGTTTTCTCCTCAAGGTTGAGTGATACAGCAGCCACTAAGGGCTATGCGGCTATTTTTGGCACTCACTGTCAGCTCGGCCATGGCCAGGTGAGATCTTGGATAATCCAGGATTTGCAGAGATATCATCTTTGTTTGAGATTCACCCCATAGTGTTGGCAGAGCAGGCGTGGGGTTGCTTTTGGATAGGTGAACTGGTGGTTTTCTCCACGAACAACGATCGGGCTACCTCAGAATTGTTTAACAAGGTAGATCCAGGTCTTTTACTCATTATGTCTTTTGTATATAGGCTGATTTGGCTGTCCCTTCAGTTTCATTTCCACATACACTGTAGGTTCATCTGTGGTGTAGAGTATACAGGAGAGGATGCTCTATCTCATTTTGAACCACCCACTATTTTCCCAACAGGTCCCAGACTCAAACATCTGTGTCACACTGTCCCCGCTTTTCTTGCTACTAACAATGGACTAGATCCCCACTGGGCCGACGCTTATGACACGGCCTGGGATACCTTCCAGGCTTTCCAGTCTAGGTATCCTAGGAGTGATTGCCACAACATTCTATATCTACTTGCTTTCTGCCACTCACAACTCAAGCTGTCCTATAGCACTATCAAGACATATCTGGCAGGTTTCCAGCATTGTTGCCTTTGCGGGACCCTAATAGGCCATTTTTGCAGCACTTTCCATCAAGGCCATTCTCAAGGAGATTCAGAAGAGTAGCCCCCCTACCACGGTTAGCGGACTCCCCATTACAGGGCATATTTTCTGGAGCATGTCTGGTTTACTCTCCAGGTCTCCTTTCGGGCTGCTACCCAGCTTGGTCCTCAAGGCAGTCATGTATCTGGTTTTCTATGGTTTCCTCAAGCCAGGTGAGTTCACTCGTATGGGGACAAGATCCCACATACTCTTGATCTACCAGTTAGTTAGGTACCCCGATCATTTCCGGTTGCATCTGGCCGCTTGCGAGATGCAGCAGTCAGGAGCCGGTACTGACGTTAGATTTTTCGAGACCATCAATACCTAGACCCGGTCACAGTTTCAGATCAGCTCATGATGATTACTGCGAATAAACCCAGGCATAGTCCACTTTTACCTTTCCCTAGTACTCCCCTCTTTACGGCACAGTTAATGAAACATTGCCACACCCTACTGCCAAACCTAGGTTGGACCCCAAAGCTTATTCCGGACATTTTTTCAGGGTGGGGGCAGCTTCCGCTGCTTCTCACCAAGGGGTCCTTGTTCACGTAGTTAAGAAGTTAGGTAGGTGGAATCCAGCATGCTTCTCCATATTTATCCTGGTTTCACATGTGGAGATGTCACGGGCATTCATGCATTTGGCTTTTTTGCTGCATATGGTGACTTTCAATAAATCTGTTTTGCCAGCTCATCCTACTGTCTTTATTTTTGCCCCCTTTAGGCATACTGACCACGTGACTATGGCACACCCCAGGTCACTTCCTGTTTTCCCTTCATGCCTTACCTAATACAGTCTACTAGAGACCCCGAGTACAAATGGGAAGGCTGACCGCAGGTCAGCCTGAATTCGTAGGAGGAGTCGGGCCGTATTTAAGCCCGCCCTCTAGTCTCCAATTCCTGTTGACTTTTCTCTCGTGTCCCACCTGCCCTTTCCCCTTTCTTTCTATTTCTTCTCATTTACTTATACTTGGGTATGCCCCCTTTAGGCATACTGACCATGTGACTACGGCACAACCCAGCTCACTTCCTGTTTTCCCTTCATACCTTTCCTAATATGGTCTACTAGAGTCTCCGAGTCCAAGTTAAATTGTAATGCTGCACAGTGTTCTGGACGGTGGTCTGAGGTGGTCTATAATTCACAGTGCTCTGGACAGTGGTCTGAGGAGGCCTGTAATGCTAAACAGTGCTCTGGATGGTGGTTTGAGGAGTTTTGTAATGCTGCACAGTGCTCTGGAGGTGGTCTGAAGAGGCCTGTAATTCACAGTCCTTTGGATGGTGGTCTGAGGAGGCCTTTAATGCTAAAGAGTGCTCTGATGGTGGTTTGAGGAGACCTGTAATGTTGCACAGTGCTCTGGATGGTGGTCTGAAGAGACCTGTAATTCACAGTGCTCTGGATGGTGGTTTGAGGAGGCCTGTAATGCACACAGTGCTCTGGACAGGATGCCTGTAATGTACACACTCACAATGCTCTGTTCTAGATGGTCGTGAGTCAGGAGTCTCTTTATGAGGCCTGTAATGCACAGTGCTGCTCTGGATGGTCATCTGAGGAGGTCTGTAATGCTGAACATTGCTAACTGCTAAGCACGCTACAAACTTGTTCACTTGCTGGGAGCGGAAGCACACCTGGGCACTACACAGGTGGAGCTCCAGGGAAAAACAAAAGTTCACATGGGTAAACGTCCATTCCTCACATTTTCATCATAGTTTTCGTCAGCTAACAAAAATATGGTGTACTTTTCGTTTCGTTTTCCTCACTGTAAAAAGTCTGCTGACAAAAATGTTGATGAAAACACTGGTCTAAAGATGGGTCAGAGTCATTGCAATAGACAAACATCAGGGTCTTTAATTTCACCAAAAAGACGAGTTTTGTGGGTCAAACTTGCCACTTCCTCAGTGTGGAGGTGATACACAGATGTCTGGAGATACTGTACAGTTACATTTACATATAGCTATCAATGGGTTTTTCCAACTTGCTTCAAGGATATCACACCCCTGATGTATCCTTAAGGATCAAAAACGTAGACTCCCAGAGCATTGAGAGTGATCAACTTTACCCTGAATATTCTCCACTCACATCCACAGAAGGTTGTGTATTCTACAGGGATAGGTTACTGTAACCATGTCAGATGTTGTTGTCTAACTTTTTTTGCACTCTGGGAACAAATATTTTCCCTACACATACTTATTACACTATATGGGCTCACCTGTCTCCTCTCTCCCTTGTTTTTTTACCCTGGATTATTCTGTGGGTCCTCTCCTTGCCCTTTTGGCTCTACCTTATGGACCCCTGGGGACCACTGCCTGATGAATACTCCCTTGAAAAGTGCAACTTTCCTTGCAAGGTGAACAGCCTATTGTCTGGTATACAGTGCCTTGAAAAAGTATTCATACCCCTTGAAATTTTCCTCATTTTGTCACGTTACAACCAAAAGTTGTATACCCCGGATACCCCTAACTAAAGTCTAGTGGAACCAATTGCCTTCAGAAGTCACCTAATTAGTAAATAGAGTCCACCTGTGTGTAATTTAATTTCAGTATAAATACAGCTGTTCTGTGAAGCCCTCAGAGGTTTGTTAGAGAACCTTAGTGAACAAACAGCATCATGAAGACCAAGGAACACACCAGACAGGTTAGGGATAAAGTTGTGGAGAAGTTTAAAGCAGGTTTAGGTTATAAAAAAATATCCCAAGCTTTGAACATCTCACGGAGCACTGTTCAATCCATCATCCGAAAATTGAAAGAGTATGGCACAACTGCAAACCTACCAAGACATGGCCGTCCACCTAAACTGACAGGCCGGGCAAGGAGAGCATTAATCAGAGAAGCAGCCAAGAGGTCCATGGTAACTCTGGAGGAGCTGCAGAGATCCACAGCTCAGGTGGGAGAATCTGTTCACAGGACAACTATTAGTCGTGCACGCCACAAATCTGACCTTTACGGAAGAGTGGCAAGAAGAAAGACATTGTTGAAAGAAAGCCATAAGAAGTCCCTTTTGCAGTTTGCGAGAAGCCATGTGGGGGACACAGCAAACATGTGGAAGAAGGTGCTCTGGTCATATGAGACCAAAATTGAACTTTTTGGCCTAAAAGCAAAACGCTATATGTGGCGGAAAACTAACACTGCACAATACCCTGAACACACGATCCCTACCGTGAAACATGGTGGTGGCAGCATCATGTTGTGGGGATGCTTCTCTTCAGCAGGGACAGGGAAGCTGGTCAGAGTTGATGGGAAGATGAATGGAGCCAAACACATGGCAATCTTAGAAGAAAACCTGTTAGAGTCTGCAAAAGACTTGAGACTGGGGCGGAGGTTCATCTTCCAGCAGGACAATGACACTAAACATACAGCCAGAGCTACAATGTAATGGTTTTGATCAGGGGTGTCCAGACTTTTTTCAAAAAAGGCCCACATTTGATGAAGTGAACATGCGTGAGGGCCGACCATTTTGCCTGACTTGGTCTAAGTGTGTTCGTCTGAGCACTAATACACTGCCCAACAAGAATTCTCTTGCCTTTGTGGCTGTGTGTGGTGAAGAGATAAGCTCAGGCATGTTATTTGGATATACCGTATTTATCGGCTCATAACATGCACCTTTAGTTTAAAAAGGAAGTTTCAGGAAACAAATCTTAAATTTTAAATAAAGAACTGTGAAACAAAATAAGGGTCAGTGCCCATCAATTCAGCCTAATCAGGGCCCATCTGCAGTCTCAAAAGTTCCATGAATGCAGCCCCACCATTGCCATGAATGCAGCACCCACCATTGCAGTGAATGCAGCACCCACGTTGCAGTGGATACAGCGCCCAAGTTGCAGTGAAGGCAGCACCCACCTTGCCATGAATGCACCAAACCCCATTATAATTAATGCAGCAAACCCCGTTGACAAGAATGCAGCACCCCGTTGCCATGAATGCAGCACCCTTATAGCCATGAATGCAGCACCACCATTGCCATGAATGCAGCACCCCCATTGTCATGAATGCAGCAGCCCCATTGCTATGAATGCAGCACCCACATTTCCATGAATGCAGCACCCACATTGTCATGAATGCAGCATCCACATTGTCATAAATTGCGTACCCACATTGTCATAAATGCAGCACCCACATTGTCATGAATGCAGCACCCACATTGTCATAAATTGCGCACCCACATTGTCATAAATTGCGCACCCACATTGTCATAAATGCAGCACCCACATTGTCATAAATGCAGCACCAACATTGTCATGAATGCAGACTCACCATTGCCATCAGTGCAGCCTGATTGATGCCCATCTGCAGCCTTTGAGTAGACAGGGAGGGACGCGGGACGAGTACCAACAGACATACAGGAGAAACTCCTGTTTTCTCGGCAGCCTCTTTAACAGAAAGACCCCCCTCCTATGATGGACAGAACAGTTGTCCAATTGCAGCGCAGGAGACGAGACTTACTTTTACAGAGGCCGCCGTGTAAACAGGAAATTCTCCTGTATGTGCGGCACTCGTCCCGTCCCCTCCAAGGCAGCCAGCATATATATCTTTTGTGGCCCCCGGCACCCGGGGATGCATTGGGGGCCACAAAAAATATACATGTCAAAATTACCAGGCGTGCCGCCCGAAACCGAAACACGGGCCGCGATTGGCCCACGGGCCGGACTTTCAACCTGCCTGGTTTAGATCAAAGCATATTTATGTGTTAGAATGGCCCAGTCAAAGTCCAGACCTAAATCCTATTGAGAATATGTCGCAAGACTTGAAAATTGCTGTTCACAGACACTCTCCATCCAATCTGACAGAGCTTGAGATATTTTGCAAAGAAGAATGGGCAAAAATGTCACTCTCTAGATGTGCAAAGCTGGTAGAGACATCCCCAAAAAGACTTGTAGCTGTAATTGCAGTTAAAGGAGGTTCTACAAAGTATTGACTCCATACAAATGTACCCCACACTTTTCACATATTTATTTGTAAAAGATTTTGAAAACCATTTATAATTTTCCTTCCACTTCACAATTATGTGCTACTTTGTGTTGGTCTATCACATAAAATCCCAATAAAATACATTTACGTTTTTGGTTATAACATGACAAAATGTGAAAAAATTCAAGGGGTATGAATACTTTTTTCAAGGCACTGTACACTACAAGTTTTTTTTTTCAGATAGAATGAGCTCCAGTCGGAGCCCCTGTACTAACTATGCAAAGATATTACAGCAATCTTCCCCGCTGAGCTGGAACGACATATACATAGACCAAATGTCAGACTTTTTTTTTTTAAATGGCCGACGTCTCCCGACATTCAGCCCATGTGTATGGGGCTCATTCGACTTTAATAATTCAATTCCTCAGAGTCTACAGTGAAAGCCATTTTCCATTTCAGTGTTGGCTCTGAATATCCTCTGCCATCCAGTCTTCTTTGCCCTGATCCAACCTAAGATCTTTAGATTAGATTAGAAAATTTATTTTTCAATTTCTACTGCATAAATTGGTGGGGTGGGTGCTGCATTCATGGCAATGGTGGGGCTGCATTCATGGCACTTTTCATGCTGCAGATGGGCACTGATTAGGCTGCATTGATGGGCACTGACCCTTATTTTGCGTCACAGTTCTTTATTTAAAATTTAAGATTTTTTTCCTGAAACTTCCTTTTTAAACTGTATGTTTAGGGTGGTTGTCCCGCTGGAAGATGAACCTCCGACCCAGTCTCAAGTCCTTTGCAAACTCTAACAGGTTTACTTCTAAGATTGTCCTGTATGTGGCTCCATTCATCTTCCCATCAACCCTGTCCCTGCTGAAGAGAAGCATCCCCCCAACATGATGCTGTCACCACCATGTTTCACGGTGGCGATGGAGTGTTCAGGGTGATGTGCAGTGTTAGTTTTCCACCACACATAGTGTTTTGCTTTTAGGCCAAAATTTCTACTGCATGAATCGTTCCAATACATTGAATGTTAAGTGTTATGCTGTGTACACACGAGCAGACTTTTGACGGACTGAACTCTGAAGGACTTTTTGACAGACTTTCGATGGAGTTCCGACAGAGTCCCGACACAACGGACTTGCCGAAACACGATCACACCAAAGTCCGATCGTTTCGAACGTGATGCTGTACGACCGGTCTAAAATAAGGAAGTTCATAGCCAGTAGCCAATAGCTGCCCTAGCGTCGGTTTTAGTCCGTCGGACTAGCATACAGACGGACTGATTTTTCAACTGGACTCGAGTCCGTCGGAAAGATTTGAAATATGTTCCAAATCTAAAGTCCGTCTGATTTTTTGACAGCAAAGCTCTGATGAAGCCCACACACGATCGGATTGTCCGGCGGATTCGTTCCGTCGGACCTTTTGCTGTCGAAAAGTCCGGTCGTGTGTACACGGCATTGCAGGTAATCAGGAGTATATCCAAGTGTTAAAAAACATAAACCAATTTAAAAATTCCAAGGATTTACTAATGTCAAATTACAAAATCCCAAAAGTATAATAATTGTACACACAGGATATGTATTCCTTAATGATGATGACACAGTAAAAGTATAAAAGATCAGTGAGCTTTGCTATCTTCAGAATTATGGGCATTAATAACATAACTGAAGCTTAATGTTTTTGTTTAATTGACCTATTTCTTTTATCAAGGTCCACAGCAATTTTTACAATTGTAGTTCAGACGTGTTTGATCTCCTCTGTTCAGAATTAATGATTGAGATGTGTTTGGTTTACAGATATATTAATATGTACTACAATTCTTTGGCTGATGTCTGATAGTTAGATTAATTGTATTTACTGCACATTATTCTCAGGATGGAGTCTGAAAAGAAAAGAAAATACCATCTATGATTGAGCATTGTCCTCTCAATGGAGCATTGTTTTTATTTTCTAAAATACAAAGCCATTGTCTATATTGTTTGGCTTTGTGATGACAGTAGTGCGGCTTGCTTGATTCCCAACCATTTCTTATTGTATAAGATTTTATCCCTAATGCAGGATTCTCTTTCTGCCTACAGGGCAGGTAAGGAATAACTCCTATCTACCTGTAAAGCAGAGTATTAGGATAAGGCAACCTTTCTCAACCTTTGTACACTGGAACAACCCCTTCAAATATTTTTGAGGTCTTGAGGAACCTGTGCTAAAGTTATTCTGGCTACATTTCAGGGTATTAAAGCATGAACAAATCAATAAAAGAATCAGGAAATTGGCATATCTAGAATATTCAACACCTATGCTCTATATGTACTGTTAATAATAATCATTACAATAAACGAATACAGTAATAATGGCCCAAAAAAGAAACAGACTGTAAAAAGGGTTCTTTATGTTCTGTTGTCAGTAGGAAAGTGGAGAAATGTCTCCTTACATTGGTGGTCAATGGAGAAGTGCCCCTTCACAATGGTGATCATTAAGATAAAGCCCCCTTGCACTGGAGGTCAATGGAAAAGTGTACAATAGAATCCTAGAATTCCTCCAGCGATTGCTAGGGGTTCAATGAGCAGCGACAAATTGATCTCTTTTACAATGACTACCAATGTAAGGGGGCTATTCCATACTGACATTTAATGAAATGTGCCCTTATCAGCCACTTTATTAGGTACACCGGGTTGAACCCCCTATTGCTTTTAGAACTGCCTTCATTCTTTGTGGCAAAGATTCAGCAAGGTGTTGGAAACATTCCTCAGAGATTTTGCTCAATAGTGACATGATAGCATCTCACAGTTGCTGCAGATTTGTCGGCTGCACATCCTTGATGCGAATATCCCATTCCACCACATTCCAAAGGTGCTCTATTGGATTGAGATCTGGTGACTGTGGAGGCCATCGGAGTACAGTGACCTCATTGTCATGTTCAAGACACCAGTGGTGAGATGATTTGAGCTTTGTGGCATGCTGCAAGTATTGTCACCCCAGCGCAGCTTCCACTCATGTGCACTGATTGTGCATGTAGGTTTTTTATTAAAGGGTAACTCCACTTTTGTGGGGACAAAAAATATTAAATGAATTAAATATAATATAGTGTATACAATTGCGAGTCATATTGTAATTGAATGTTGTTACAAATTACCTTTCGTTTTCAATCTGCAGCCGCTGTAATCTTCTGCAAATTTAATGCAATATGGGTACCTGGAGGTGTTCTGTACACAGAATGTGTACTGATTACCTGCCAGAAACATAATTTCCTGCTTGTGTGATTGGCTCACCAATTTTCCCAGATGTCTGCACTAAGATACAAGTCAGATTTCAGGCATCACCTACAACAAAAATTAAAGTTTTGGCGAGATACTCCCAATAGGAACACAGCTAAAGGGATACAGGCCCAGCAGATTTCCTCATTAGGGCTTTGCAGCTGCTGCAGCTGATTGATGATTATGAAAGCACTCCCATTAGACACACTTTCCCACATAGACACAGAGAAACACACAGGGATTTCTTCAGAATAACAAAAGCTAGGAATCTACAACAACATTTGTTAAAATCCTTGCAATGTACAGATATCACCCAGAGTGGAATGTTTTTTATCAACAAAACTGGAGTTACTCTTTAACCACTTTGCATCTGCGCTATAGCCAAAAAGCGGCTACAGAGCGGACCTCGAATGCCGGGAGGGCGTCCATGTACGTTCTCCCATTCTCGTAAGTGCTCTGTAATTGCCGAATATTTGGGACTCAACTGATCACAGAGAAGGGTAAAGGGTCGATCACAATGGGACCTTTACCGTGTGATCAGCTGTCAGCCAATGACAGCTGATCACGGAAGTAAACAGAAGCCAGTTACTGGCTTTTTTGTTATCTTCATGCTGTCAGCGTGAAGAAAAAAATAAAGCCAGTAATCGGCTTCTGTTAGAGGGACATCGGTCCCCCAAATGCCCAGCAGTGCTAATAATCAGTGCCCTCCAGTGCTGCAAATTCATGCCCACCAGTGCCATCTATCAGTAAACATCAGTACTACTAATCAGTGCCCTCCAGTGCCACCTATCAGTGCCCATCAGTTCCTCCTGATCAGTGCCCACCAGTGTCGCCTATCAGTGCCCATCAGTGACGCTTATCAGTGCCACCTATCAGTGCTCATCAGTGCCACATATCAGTGCCACCTATCAGTGCAGTCTCATCAGTGCCTCTTATTCAGTACCCACCAGTGCCACCCATCAGTGCAGTCTCATCAGTGCCTCTTATTCAGTACCCACCAGTGCCACCTATCAGTGCCCATCAATGCCGGCCTATCAGTGTCCATCAGTGCTGCCTATCGTTGCTCATCAGTGCCGCCTATCAGTGTCCATCAGTGCCACCTCATCAGTGCCCAACAGTGAAGGAGAAAAATTACCTGTTTGCAAAAATTTATAACAACATATGAAAACATTATTTATTTATTTTTTTTTTATATATAAAATCGGTCTTTTTTTTTTTTTTTGTTTCAATATTTTTATTGAAGAAATAGCAGGTTACAAATAATTCGACATTGAATTACACTGCATATACACTTGTAATACATCGTTACAAACAAAAGCAGGAACATGAACCAAAAGGTTATATCTATAACTCTCAAAGACACGTATATACGTGGCACAAAGTTTAGGACTGAAACTAAGGCATAAGGCCTGGAGTTATTCTTAGGGACCGGGTGTTAAACCTGTGCCACACGCACCCCCAGCGGGAACTAACTGTGCACGGGCGAGGTTGGAAATGCATAAAATCGGTCTTTTTTGTTTGTTTAGAAACAAATTAAAAAAAAACAGTGGTGAATAAATACCACCAAAAGAAAGCTGGGACCATGGACGCCCTCCCAAAATTGGAAGCCCAGGGCTCAAATGGAAGGGTGGCTTGGTTGAGGAAAACTGGGTTACAGTCATGTGACTTCCTCAGGGGTCCCCTGACGGTAACGACACATGTTGGGTGGGGATTCTAAGCAGAGGATCGCAAGCCACGCGGAAGCCGCGTCCCCACTGGTTTTTAATACCAAGCACTTTGATATCTTTTAAAATATAAGTGCAAACTTTTATGAATAAATTTGGGATTTTAATATACTACACCATGGGAGCTTCTTTGCCTTGAATGAGGTTATCGACAGAAGTACGATTTTTGGATTTGAAGGGCCACACACACTTTATCTGAAGCAGTGCTTTATCGTAGAAAAATACAGAGGAAACAAGAAAGTGCTCAGGAGAGGAGCCTGATTGTATACTCCAGTAAGGGAAAGTGAGTCTGGACTTGGAAACATGTCAAAATTGGAGGAGAGCACAGCGGGGAAAGGTGGTGGAAGTCATTGTGCGTGTGTGTATATACACATGTGTGGATGGATTAATAATAATTGATACACAAAGGTATATGGAAAAAAGAAGAGCTGATTCACAAGGGTGGACTAGTATATAGTATATATGCATTGTGCAGTATCAATGTGGAAGAACACTATTGTTACTGTGTGAAATATACACACATTGTTTTAGTTTTTTTTTATATTTATATATACATATTTATGTTGCTATATCTGTATATTTGTATGTACACATCTGTAATTAGGAATAAAGTGTTATACATTTGATGAGTTGTTGTTTAGGAATATCAATATTTGGCAAGGGTAGGCGCAACCAACAAAGTATATCTATTTATTCCACTGTATATAACATATGTTTTCACTGTGGTAGACCACCCGGTTTTATCCTTATTCATTTGTAATATTTATATTAGTTTACATCTGCTTTAAGTGTGGTAACCCATAATCGTTTTACTTTGTGGAGGTCAGACCCATACAAGAGATATTGTGATTGGGTTCTATGGGTCATGCTTTAGAGTTAGGTGATATTTACCCAGGCCAACATCATTTGAACTGAGAATTGTGATTTTTTTTGTTATGAAAGCTTACCTTATCTAAGAAATCCTAAGCATTTTAGCTTTGTTCTTATGTTGCAGTCAATCAAATTATATAATGACTAACAAGCCATATGCCCCGTACACACGGTCGGATTTTCCGATGGAAAATGTCCGATCGGAGCGCGTTGTCGGAAATTCCGACCGTGTGTACGGGGCATTACACTTAAATATCATGCTTTTATTACTGGTGTTTGAATTCAATACACCTATATTTGAAAGAAAAGGGCATTTGTGCAGATCTATTCCATGAAGTATGCTTCCCATTCAACACTTTCAAACAATATCAACATTCATTAAAAAACAGTGAACAATATCGCAAGTTTCTGAACTAACTATATACCCCTTGACCTGACTTAGCGTTATGCCGCGTACACACGGTCGGACTTTTCGACCAGACTTGTCCGACGGACTCCGACGGACCAAATCCGGCGGACAATCCGATCGTGTGTGGGCTTCACCTGACCTTCAGCGGACTTTTCCAGTCGCAAATCTGATGGACTTTAGATTTGGAACATGCTTCAAATCTTTACGTCGTAACTCCATCGGACCCAGAAATCCGCTCGTCTGTATGCTAGTTTGGCGGACAAAAACTGACGCTAGGGCAGTTATTGGCTACTGGGTATCAACTTCTTTATTTTAGTCTGGTGTACATCATCACGTACGAATCTATTGGACTTTGGTGTGATCGTGTGTAGGTAAGTCCGGTCGTTAGAAAGTCTGTTGAAAGTCTGCCAAAAGTCCGTTGAAAGTCTGTCGAAAGTCTGTCAGACAGGCTGTCAGACTTTTGTAGCTGAAAAGTCCGACCGTGTGTACGCTGCATTATTCAACTTATCCATTGAATCCCTACTAAAATCCCACCATAAAGTGATTACACACACCCTACTCACTGCAAGACATAACATCACTAAACCTGGAAAAACCCCCAGAACCCCAGTCCTGTTCGATGTCATAAAAGTGGTTCAAACTGATCACACGGACAAACTACTGTTAACAAAAGATACTCATATCTTAAGCAGAGTCAACTGTAGTACTCCTGGTCTACACTCAGAGATTACATCCTTTTAATCACACGTGCAAGGAACTCTTCCCCTTCCCACTTTCCACGTTCCTTACCCTTCCTCCAACCTCCATGTCCTAATGTTACCCCCACCAAAATGTTGGTTTTGTGCATGACCCTATTGTATTTATCATGAGCCAATAGGCCAAGGTTGAAGATAATACTTCTTACACTAATTGTTTACTAGTACCTGTTTACTACCTTATTTTCAATATAATTCATTAATGCTTGTACGAACCACCTTGCTTTATTGAATATGCTTGTATTATTGGTATTTGCACAATAAAATATATTGAAACAGAAAAACAGTGAACAAGTACTATAGCTCTTTGAAATTTTATCTGTCTATGCAGCCACTGAAATGATCCTGAATAATGAAAATGTGACAGCGGCAACTGAATTTTTTCTTCTGGGGTTCCCTGGACTTGGTGTATTTAGGTTTCTTTTCTTCACTCTTATATTTTCTGCATATACTGTGACAGTTTTCCTTGATGTTATGATTATAGTGCTAGTGTCAACCAGACAAAGTCTACAGTCCCCCATGTTTGTGTTCCTCAGGAATTTCTTATTGTCAGAGGTGTGCTTTGTGAATGTAGTAGTCCCCAATATGCTACATATCATATGGATGGATGGAGCCACCATGTCTGTCGTTGGATGCATCACTCAGAGCTACTTATTTGTGTCTTCAGGCACTTCTGAAATTTATTTCCTCACCGCAATGTCTTATGACCGATACTTGGCCATATGTAAACCTTTACACTATAACACAATAATGGACCACACCCTTCAATATTTCTTGGTTACCTTTTGTTGGATCTTAGGTTTTCTTTTGACAACAATCACCCTGGGTCTTCTGGTCACACTTAGGTTCTGCGGTCAGAATGTCATTGACCATTACTTTTGTGATCTTGCTCCTTTTGTGGATATTGCGTGTTCAGATACTTCTGGTTTGCAAATTGGTATATTTATACTAACCATCCCTATGGTTGTTGTACCATTTATTTTAATCATTGTAAGCTATGTATCTATCTTTGTAGCCATCCTTAGGATGCCATCTATCAGCAGCAGGAAGAAAGCTTTCTCTACCTGTAGCACTCATCTCTTGGTGGTGGGTATGTTTTATGGAGCCGTGTTAATAGATTATTTGACGCCAGTTGGAGAAAACTCTGTGGCCATCAACAAAATATTATCTGTTATATTTACTGTGGTGACGCCATTGTTCAATCCAATAATATACAGCCTGAGAAATCAGGATATGAATGCTGTCATATGTAGTTACATTTACTGGCGGAAATAAACATAACGATGCTTACAAATATTATCAGAATAAAAATAGTAAAATTTGATTAATCGGGTTTTACATAACTATAATAGTGCAAAGTTTTTTAAATAAAGTCCAACATATTTTTAAATGATAGCAAACTAAATAAATTTTCAACATTTAGATTTGTAATAGTTTTTAAATAGCTTAATTTTTTTTTAAATTCTGAAAGACAGCGTAGAACAAGAGACTAAATTGGTATGTATACTGTCATATTATGTCATACTGTAAAACTGTTTGAACAATTGAGAAGAATGTCTAACTCAGTATTTCTCAACCAGGGTTCCGCAAGAAGTCTCCAGGGGTTCCAATGCAAATCAACATTGTGGCGGATGTGTACCACCAGTCAGTACTGTCAGCGTGCATTGAAAACCGATGGCTCCTCTGTAGTTCAGGCTCCTGTGAACTCAAAGGGAGGCACCGGTAGCAGAGCACAAGCGGAAGCTGAGGGGGGAGGTGTTACTTCCTATTGCACCACTGTGGGAGGGAGCATAGAGCATAAGCCCATGGCTGGATCACGAGGTGAGATCCCTTAATGAGTTTGTGTAGCGGTGCAATGCAGAGTGCAGAGAGCTGGATCACTTTGTCTGTAAGGCAGCAGTCAATACAGACTAGGGTTTGAGAAGAGAGAGGAAGCACTCGGCTAAAGCAGGAGGTGTCATCCAGTGTATGCACAGGCTATATGCTGTGCACTGGTAAAGTCAAGGTATCCATGAGAAACAAAATTGGAGAATAATGAATAAACTACGGTAATAAAACTTACTTCCATATAAACCATGGAGTAACATTTATTGTGTGGCCATGGATAAAGTACAAAGTCCAGATAAATACACAGTCATGTGTGAACAACACAGTCTAATTTAAAAGGTAAAAGCCCAAGTCTCATCCAACCCTAAACACTAAATGGAGGGCCCAGCACTTGTGATGGAAACAGGCTCAAGGTTCACATACCAGCCAGAAGGCTCGCGGGGATCAGCTGTAGGTGTCCCGCAGGAAAGGCACACATGGGTGTGTAGTAAGGCTGGAGCCCACCAAGAGGATGGCTGATCACAGGATGGAGATAATAATCAGGGCAGGGCAAGGGAGATGACATGGCCACTCTGGCAGCCCGTATCAGAGGAAAGGTAGGGACCAAAGGGGCTCTCTCTCCAAGCAGATCCCAAAAGAGATCTATATACTTGTTTTAAAGCTATAAGCTACAGCTTAGAGGTGGAGCAAAATTGATTAAAAAAATCATAAGTCTGACTTGGGTTTGTGAATACATTTGCTGAGCATGTTTGCCTGTAGACATGTGCAGTTCGTTTCATTCTGAATAAATATTCGGACAAATTTTTCTTTATTCGGAGATTCGGATATATCCGAATACACTAATTACAGTATAAATGCTCCAAATAACAAAAATAAATTTGTCCGAATTTGCGAAATTCTAATTGAAATTTAGATTGAATTTTACATCGAATTCCATTCAAATTCAAACTGTAAACATATTTCCGAAATCAAAGACTGATATCAAGGACTTATGCCCTGTACACACGATAGGATTTTCCGACAATAAAATCCATGTTTTTTTTCCGACGGCTGTTGTCTTAAACTTGTCTTGCATACACACGGTCACACAAATCTTGTCGGAAATTCCGAATGTCAAGAACGCGGTGACGTACAACACGTAAGATGAGCCAAGAAAAATAAAGTTCAATAGCCATTGTGGCTCTTCTGCTTGATTCCGAGCATGCGTGGAACTTTGTGCGATGGAATTGTGTACACACAATCGGAATTTACGACAACAGATTTTCAGAATGTAAGAACCAGCTCTCAAATTTTGTGTGACGGAAATTCTGATGGAAATTGTCCGATGGAGCCTACACACGGTCGGAATTTCTGACAACAAGGTCCCATCGAACATTTTCCGTCAGAAAATCCTATCGTGTGTACAGGGCATTAGAGTACCATTGCAAAATAATGCTGTTTTTGTTATGCAAAAGGTGATTTAAAGAGTCATTTTAAACATCTGATGAAGATTTTTCTTTTGTTTGTTCAGTTTGCCACATTCAAATCGAAAACAATCTAATATTTTCGATTCGACTGATTTGAAATGTATTGATTCAAACATTTCAAATAGAAAAAAATATATATACATTTGAAGGTAATTCGGAAAACGATCAAACAAATTCAGAACACGAATTGATTGAATCAACCAAATTTAACGAAACAAAATAACTAGATTAACTAATCTTAACAAAATACATTTTTTTGTCTATTTGCCTGGGTAGGCAGAGAATGACAACAAGAATATGTGAAGGCGTATATTTTGGTGAAGGCATTAAGAGTTATTCTTTAGTTTTTTAATTGTCAACTGTTAATTTGGATTTTTTAAAGGACTGGTTTAGTGAAAACAAAATATGTAAAAAAAACTTTTATTTCCATTAAGTAATAAGGTCTTGCTGTTAAAGCTATTGAAAAAAAAAACCCTACAAAGTAATGATAAACAAAAAGGAAAACATTTTCATTCTAAACCAGCTCTGGGCAAACCTTTGACTACTGCACTGGAGCTAGATTGGGTACATGGGGTGTAGAAGCAACATGACCCTGTATTTCCTACAGATATGCTCTGCTGAGTACATTTCTTTATGATAAGGGAATATATTATTTGACAAACCTTGGCTAGGGGGGCTGGATTCATGTCCTCCCAGACATCTCCAGCTAAACCAGTCACATGCAGGATCTGCTGAAATCACTGCTCAAAGTTATTCAATATGCAGATTCCACATACAAATAGCCTTTTCACCTACAGGTTTTCAAGCAGAATAGCACCTTTCACCTCCATTCACCAAAACTACTTCCTGCCTTTTTCTGATTCCTTCAAGCCCATACAATTCCTGCCCCAACCTTGCTGGACTTTCTAAATGACCAGTATGGCCCCCATTCTCTGCAGCCTTGAGCACAGATGAATCAGTGCTTCTGTCAGCAGTTTACTTCCTGGGAGTCCTCTAGACCAGTAGTTGTCAACCTCAGTCCTCAAGTACCCCCAACGGCCATGTTTTGGGAACTTCCCTTAGATAAAATAGCTCTTATCAATACCTTGTGATTGATATTGATTTAAAGCAGCTGTGCAAAGTAAAGGAAAACCTGAAAACATGGCCGAGGTATTAGAGGACTGAAGTTGAGAACCACTGCTTTAGATCAGATCCAGCTTCCACGTTCTTTCATATTTAGCTGTTTGATATTGCGTTACCCCATTTCATAGCAGCTCAGTTGCTTAGCAGAGATAACCTCACAACTCATACAGTTGTGATGTCACACTTACCTTCTCCTGTGACCACAACACAGAACGTGTGTGATCCTGCACTTATAGTGAGGGGAGGTCCATGACAGTCCATGACCCGGCAATAAAGATTGAATACCTCCACACAGACCCTTCTATTTCATGGGAACAGTAGCAGCCCATCTAATGCACCCAGATGGATCAGCAGAACCTTTTTCAGCTGCCACCACCTATAAGCCTCTGCATGCATAATACTGCAGACCCCAGACCCTGCATAAGGTTTAGGCTATAGTTCTGGCAACAAACAAAGGACATTGTCATCTGCCTTGTCTGAACCACACCAATGGGAAAGGAAGCAGGCAGTGGTCACTGCCCTGCAAAGTTGCACCCAGAACCTACAAGCTGTTTCTAGACTCTCCTCTCCAGTCAAAGAACTCTGTAGTATAAAGGAATAAAAGAAAACTTATTCCATTTGTCTACTGCAAAGAGATTGATCCAGGGGCGGACTGACCATTGAGCGACTAGGGCACTGCCCGAGGGCCCTGGGCCACTAGGGGGCCCCATCAGGGTTGCCAGCCTCAGTAAAACCAGGGACAGTATGTATAAATCTGTGTTTTTTTTACATCTGTCTGTGTATACTGTGTGTACATGTATGTGTATACTGTGTGATTGTATACTGTGTGTGTGTATACTGTGTGGCCCCATAATCTCTGATTGCCTGGGGGCCCCATAATCTCCTATTGCCCGGGGGCCCCATGAGTTATCAGTCCGCCCCTGGATTGATCCTCAAGTAGGAGTTATGCCTAGAAGATAAAAAGGTATGATCTTTATCATTTGCGTGTTGGCATCGTCATACATCAAAAACTTCCACAGAATAGAAAGAGGATGCAAATATGGTCTGCATTCAGGAAGCAATTTGAGGAGTCCATAGAGTAGTCTGGTGTAAGGTTGAAGTCCCTGCAGAGGATGAGGGATCCTTGTTTAATAGAAGCATTTTTACGAAAGTGTTTTCACAAGAAGCTGTGCTGATAGGAGTTGGGTGCATAGAGAGTCACTAGAGTATATATGGTTTGGAGTTGATTTAGCACAAAAGAATGATGTATCTTCCATCAAGGTCTAAGATAGAGTTCAGTAAGGTGAAGGCTATAGAGCTGTAATGGCAATTAAATGGCAGGCAATATAGAGGTGTGCAAAAAAATGTATGTGAGCAGTGAGGAGTTACGTTGGCCTGAAAGTGGGTTTCTTGTATGCAGAAAATAATAAGACTTTATCTTTAGCAACTAGTAATCCCAAGCATGACAACATGTTAAAATCTCATAAAAGTGTTGGGGTTACTAGTGGCAACTGATAAAGTCCTGTTTTCTGTTCTTTTCAGTTTTTTCACGTTTTACAAGGATGCGGTGCCATGATATACAGGCTATGTCTCTAAATTCTACTTAAAAACTCAGACACTTACAATGTTACACTCACTTGTTTTGTGAAATATCTCCCCCAATGTCCGGTTTCGTTCAAAAAACGTAGTTTAAAAATGTGTGGATGGAAGGTTTCATCTTGCGTGTGGGTATGTGAAGCCCACAAGCATAAACTTCCTGGATACAGTGAATGCTGAGCTACCAGCATTCACCGCTCGTTTCCACGCATGCTCAGTCTTTATGGCGCGGAGCGCCGTAAGCCTCCACGTTGCCATCACAACGGGCAGCGTCGTCTAAGTTCCCACCCCATTGTGATGGCAACAAAGAGAACAAACACAGATGAAGGCCGGCGTCATCGCGTCACTTCCGGTTTTGGGATCTCGCGAGATTTAGCGGCGGCCATCCGCACTGACTCCTGGGAATACTGACACTTAACTCCCAGGAGACAGTGCACCACCGGGGATGACGATGATACATACCCATACCCGCGGGGGTCAGACACAGGAAGTAACATACAAAAGAAGGCTAGACAGGTACCCAGTAAGAAAACATTTTTTTTAAATTTCATTTGAACATCTGTGACATGCGAGGATGGGATTAAGGTGAACTTAAAAATTGTGTGGACCTCCGCTTTAATATTGTATGCAGAAAATATCACACTGCAAGGCCCAGGCTTCCTTCCAGAGGGAGAATCTCTTGGCTGGATGGTTTAATCCCTGAACATTTAGGAATGTTAGTTTAAATCTCATGGAAGTGTAAAGGATTCGTTATACTGAAATATTGGTTGTTATGTTTCGATAGTTGGAAAGGCAGAGATGGGGGTCTGTGTGTGGAAGCATAAAATTGTCCAGAATGTCTTGGTATGCTAACGCCTTTAGAGTTCCCTTCACTGGAACTAAGGGGCCAAGCCCAACCTCTGAAAAACAACCCCACATCATAATCCCCCCTCCACCAAATTATTTGGACCAGTGCACAAAACAAGGTCCATAAAGACATGGAAAAGCAAGTTTGGGGTGGAGGAACTTGACTGGCCTGCACAGAGTCCTGACCTCAACCCGATAGAACATATTTGGGATGAGTTAGAGCAGAGACTGCGAGTCCTTCTCGGCCAACATCAGTGCCTTACCTCATATAGTATCTCACAAAAGTGAGTACACCCCTCACATTTTTTGTAAATATTTTATTATATCTTTTCATGTGACAACACTGAAGAAATGACACTTTGCTACAATGTAAAGTAGTGAGTGTACAACTTGTATAACAGTGTAAATTTGCTGTCCCCTCAAAATAACTCAACACACAGCCATTAATGTCTAAACCGCTGGCAACAAAAGTGAGTACACCTCTAAGTGAAAATTGGGCCCAATTAGCCATTTTTCCTCACTGGTGTCATGTAACTTGTTAGTATTACAAGTTCTCAGGTGTAAATGGGGAGCAGGCGTGTTAAATTTGGTGTTATCGCTCTCTTATCGCTCTCACGCTCTCATACCGGTCACTGGAAATTCAACATGGCACCTCATGGCAAAGAACTCTCTGAGGATCTGAAAAAAAGAATTGTTGCTCTACATAAAGATGGCCTAGGCTATAAGCAGATTGCCAAGATTGCCCTGAAACTGAGCTGCAGCACGGTGACCAAGACCATACAGCGGTTTAACAGTACAGGTTCCACTCAGAACAGGCTTCGCCATGGTCGACCAAAGGAGTTGAGTGCATGTGCTCAGCGTCATATCCAGAGGTTGTCTTTGGGAAATAGACGTATGAGTGCTGCCAGCATTGCTGCAGAGGTTGAAGGGGTGGGGGGTCAGCCTGTCAGTGCTCAGACCATACGCTGCACACTGCATCAAATTGGTCTGCTTGGCTGTCGTCCCAGAAGGAAGCCTCTTCCAAAGATGATGCACAAGAAAGCCTGCAAACAGTTTGCTAAAGACAAACACACTAAGGACATGGATTACTGGAACCAAATTCTGTGGTCTGATGAGACCAAGATAAACTTATTTGGTTCAGATGGTGTCAAGCATGTGTGGTGGCAACCAGGTGAGGAGTACAAAGACAAGTGTATCTTGCCTACAGTCAAGCGTGGTGGTGGGAGTGTCATGGTCTGGGGCTGCATGAGTGCTGCCGACACTGGAGAGCTACAGTTCATTGTGGGAACCATGAATGCCAACATGTACTGTGACATACTGAAGCAGAGCATGATCCCCTCCCTTCGGAGACAGGGCCACAGGGCAATATTCCAACATGATAACGACCCCAAACACACCTCCAAGACGACCACTGCCTTGCTAAAGAAGCTGAGGGTAAAGATGAAGGACTGGCCAAGCATGTCTCCAGACCTAAACCCTTTTGAGCATCTGTGGGGCATCCTTAAATGGAAGGTGGAGGAGCGCAAGGTCTCTAACATCCACCAGCTCCGTGATGTCATCATGGAGGAGTGGAAGAGGACTCCAGTGGTAACCTGTGAAGCTCTGGTGAACTCCATGCCCAAGAGGGTTAAGGCAGTGCTGGAAAATAATGGTGGCCACACAAAATATTGACACTTTGGGCCCAATTTGGACATTTTCACTTAGGGGTGTACACACTTTTGTTGCCAGCGGTTTAGACATTAATGGCTGTGTGTTGAATTATTTTGAAGCTGTACACTCACTACTCTTCATTGTAGCAAAGTGTCATTTCTTCAGTGTTATATTATAAAATATTTACAAAAATGTGAGGATGTACTCACTTTTGTGAGATACTTTAAATGCACTTCTGGAAGAATGGTCAAACATTCCCATAGACACACTCCTAAAGCTTGTGGACAGCCTTCCCAGAAGAATCGAAGCTGTTATAGCCGTGAAGGGTGGGCCTTCTCAATATTGAACCTCACGGACTAAGACTGTGATGTCATTAAAATTCATGTGCGTGTAAAGGCAGACATCCCAATACTTTTGACAATATAGTGTATGTTTATCATCACCACAGTTGTAAAGAGTGTTATCTGAGCTACCATAGTCTACCAAATCCAATCAGCCTGGCCATTTTCTTCTAAACATTTTTATCAACAAGGTGTGTCTATCCACATACCTGCTGCTCACTGGATTGCCTTTGATTTTCTCATCATTCTAAACAAACTGTAGACATTGTTGTCGGTGAAAATTCAAAAAGTTCATCCAGTATAGAAATACTCAAACCAGCCAATCTGGCGCTAGAAATCATGAGTTAAAAGCCCTGAAACCACATTAATCCCAATGCTGTTTTTTTTATATACACAGTAATTGGAGCTTTTGATTAGCATTTTTTAATGAAGACCTGTACACCTAGTAGTACATTTTGAGTCTAAGATCAGATCAGTGGTAGTATGGCTAAACTTATTGAATATGCGGGGACAACCTTTCCTATGCTATGGATGCTTTGGATTAGTTGAGTCAAAAAAAGTGGGCTGAAGGGGACCTGTTCCAAAGTTGTCATCATAAATGTGTACTAGTCAATCATATTGGATTGTAATGTTTATTTACAAACCATGCTTCTTTAAACATGACATATTCATTTAATTATTATAAATGCATTTGAAATATTTTTTTTTATGTAGTCACATGTCTTATTGGTGCTAATGTGACCACTCTACTAGGTCTGTCTGGAAAGTATCCAGCCAAGTAATATGAAACATAGAAACATTTATTGAAGAAGACACAAGATACAAGAAACGTTGTACATAGGACAATGATGTCCCAGTCCCTTTTAAACTCGGAACCTTGAGACTTCATACAGTTCTCTTCATCGTATTGCATCTTTCTAAAGAACATTGAGGTAGTACTCCTTATAAATTGGCTGGTCCGGAGGACCTTTTGAGGAGGTCTTGATCTTTCTGTGACTTTTGCCACGGTTTCTTCAGGCATGGAGAACCAGGTAATTTCCATTGGGACGACTGGGCCTTTATTTCTGGATCATAGCCGTAGACCCATGATTCACCTCAGGTTATGACTTTCAAATCTAGTTCATTGGTAACAGATGTTCAAGCTTAACCCAAACTCTGATGCAGATTTGTTGCTCTACTTGCTCAGTCATTTTGAATGCTACGGCCATACTGTACACATGCTCGCTCAATGTACACACCATTCTAGCTCTACCGGATGGTGGCGGAGTCTGCTACTGACCAACGCCAGGTATCCCTGCAAGGAGCCACTGTTAATCAGGTTCTGCAGGACTGAGCAGAGGGCTTAGTGGGCAAAGCTGACAATGGGTGGTACAGTCATACCAGGTATTGCCATGGCATCCTACAACTCCTAGCAACAAGATCAGATATACAAGCTGACCACGCCAGCACAGATCTGCTTGTGTGCTCAATGTGGTCAGATTAAAAGAGGAAACAAAGGCAACTGGCAGGATCACCAGGTAATATACAGCAAATGAAGAAAGAAAAACATAACAGGGTACATATACAAAAAATTATATAAATGCAAAAACAAACATATGTAATGCTTATTTTTGGAGTAACATACACTCGGGTGGCAGAGGGGATATGGCCCCAAAATTAAACCAATGTGTGCTCAGCAGATGGAGAGAAATCCGGAGCAGCTCTGCAGAGAAAAAAAGTCAGCCTCCGGGTTTTATTGCCAAAGCTTAAGCGCTTGCGGGCTGCCCACCATACATTTACTGCGGAAGGATGGCAGCTCTGTGCCAGATTACGTTCCTAGTATGTTTATGTTATCTGACACTTCCGGGTTCGGGGCTCCCGTGAGCACCACGGGTGGCAAGCTACTGCTGTGATTATACATAGCGGGAGTAAGCTGGAGTAAGCAATGTAAGCCGGCGCCTGCCGAATACACAGGACACAGGCAGAACAGCAATCTGCCTATGTAAACAAGACAGACCGCCATTCTGTCAGAAGGGAAGGTATTGATCCTGTGTTTCTGCAAAGCAGGAATACAGACCTTTGCCTTCCCCTAGTCAAAGCACCTCCCCCACAGTGAGTAAGCACAACCTAGGCATACATTTAACGCTTTGATCGCCCCTATTGTTAACCCCTTCCCAGCCAGTGTCCTTAGTACAGTGACAGTGCATATTTCTTAGCACTGATCACTGTATTAGTGTCACTGGTCCCCAAAAAGTGCCAAAAGTGTCAGTTAGGTGTCCAATTTGTCCGCCGCAATATCGCAGCACCACTATAAGTAGCTAATTGCTGCCATTACTAAAAAAAATAAAACATTTAGGCTCAGTTCACACTGGAACCCGCTGCGGATCGCACAGGAGCGCTGTGCATCCCTGTTCCCCATTTCAGGGATGAATCAGGGCCGAATCTATGCCTGAATTAGGCCCTGAAACGGAGCCAGAGGCGCACAGTGTTTCTGTGCAGTGCGCTCCACGGCCGCAACGGAGATATGTGAACCGGCTCCATAGGGAGCCAGTCACATTCTCCTGCTATGTGAATTGGATGCGAGAAAAAAAATAAATCCCATAGTTTGTGGTTTGTGCTATAACTTTTGCACAAACCAATCAACATACGCTTAGTGGGATTTTTTTTTACCAAAAATATGTAGCAGAATACATATTGGCCTAAATTTATTAAGAAATTAGATTTTTTAAATATTTTTATTGGATATGTTTTATAGCAGAAAGTAAAAAATATTGTTTTGTTTTTTTTTCAAAATTGTCAGTCTTTTTTTGTTTATAGCGCAGAAAGTAAAAACCACAAAGGTGATCTAACACCACCAAAAGAAAGCTCTATTTGTAAGGAATTGTATTGTGTCGCACGACTGCGCAATTTTCAGTTAACCACTTGCCGCCCGCCCTATTACAGAATGACGGCGGCAAAGTGGTTTGATATTCCTGATCGGACGTCATATGACGTGATCAGTAATATCTAGCCGCTGCGCGCCCCCGGGGGCGCGCATCGCGGCGATCGTTGTTGCGGGGTGTCAGTCTGCAGCAGCGATCTAGGTAAAGACGGAGACTCTTTACCATGTGATCAGCCGTGTCCAATCACGGCTGATCACGATGTAAATAGGAAGAGCCGGTGATCGGCTTTTCCTCACTCGCGTCTGACAGACGCGAGTAGAGGAGAGCCGATCGGCTGCTCTCCTGACAGGGGGATCTGTGCTGATGGTTTATCAGCACAGCCCCCCCTTGGATCCTACCCAGGGCCACCAGGGATGCCGCCCAGGACCACCAGGGAAGCGATCCACACTGGACCACCAGGTATGCCCCTAGACCACCAGGGAAATGTCACTGTGTGCCCAGGCAGCTGCCAGTCAGTGCCCACTGCAATGCCTACCACTGCCAGTGCCACCAGGGATGCCCATCAGTGCGTCATTTTAGTGCCGCGTATCAGTGCCCATCAGTGCCACGTATCAGTGCCCATCAGTGCCCAGCAGTGCGGCCTATCAGTGCCCATCAGTGTCCAGCAGTGCCGCCTATCAGTGCCGCCTATCAGTGCCACCCTATCAGTGCCTAGCAGTGCCCAGCAGTGCCACCTTTCATTGCCCAGTGTCGCCCATCAGTGCCAACCAGTGCCACCCATCAGTGCCCATCAGTGCCGCCTATCAATGCCCATCAGTGCTGCATATGAGTGCCACCCATCAGTGCCGCCTACCAGTGCCCATCAGTGCCGTATTTCAGTGCCCATCGTCAGTGCCCGTCAGTGCCCGCTCATTGGTGCCACCTCATCGGTGCCACCGTATCAGTGCCTGTCAGTGCCTGTCAGTGCCGCCTTATCAGTGCCCATCAGTAAAAGAGAAAACTTACTTATTTACAATTTTTTTTTAACAGAAACAAAAGCAAAACTTTAATTTTTTTCAAAAATTTCGATCTTTTTTTATTTGTTTAGCAAAAAATAAAAACCACAGAGGTGATCAAATACCACCAAAAGAAAGCTCTATTTGTGGGAACAAAATGATAAAAATTTAGTTTGGGTACAGTGTAGCATGACCGCGCAATTGTCATTTAAACTGCGACAGCGCTGAAAGCTGAAAATTGGTCTGGGCAGGAAGGTGTCTAAGTGCCTTGTATTGAAGTGGTTAAATTAACGCAGTGCCATATTGCAAAAAAATTATTTAATTTAGTTAATTGAACAAGCTGAAGTTAGAAGCTGATTAGCTTCCATGTACAGCTGCACCAGATTTTGCACTCTCCAGTTATAGTAAATCAACCTCAGTGCTTCCAAGAGGATTCTTCAGGAAGGCAAGTATTTATTGATCATAAGAACATGTTGAAACACACCATTAACATACTTTAAAGCGGAGTTCCACCATTTTTTTTTTTAAATTCAGCAGCTATAAATACTGCAGCTGCTGACTTTTAAAATATGGACACTTACCTGTCCAGGGCGCCCGCGATGTCCTCACCCGAAGCCGATCTGTCCCTCGGCTCTCGGGTTGAGGCGCCGCCATCTTCGGTAAGGGAATCAGGATTGCCTTGCGGCTCCACAGCCTGGTTTCTTACTGCGCATGCGTGAGTCACGCTGCACGATCCCACTGGTCCCTGCTGTCTTCTGGGACCTGTGTTTCTCGCAGAAGACAGCGGGGGGGGACGGAGGAGGCGCCGGATATGGCATATATATCTGCGGATACTGCGGCTATCTATGCCTGGAAGTGGGAGCAAATACCTGGATTATACAGGTATCTGCTCTCCCCTCTCCCCCTGAAAGGTGCCAAATGTGACACCGGAGGGGGGAAGGATTACGAAAAGCGGAAGTTCCATTTTTGGGTGGAACTCCGGTTTAAGCTCAACTGCAATACAGTACATGCAAATTGAATTGCCAAAGACCTGTGTGAAGTTAAAAAGCAGATTTTGGTGCAATACTCACCTGCACTGTTCCCTTCAGACACCGTCGGTCCTATCACTAATGTTGTTTGAAGTTCTAACTTCACAGATTTTGCAGAGACTTTGCAGTACGTCTATGTAGGGTAAATCTTTTTATTTAATTCTGTCTATTTGAAAAGCTACTGTCTAAGAACAGGCATATGAAGCTGGACACTGCCATGGAGTACATGTAGCAATGCTAAAAATGTAAAAAACATGCATAATTGTTAGCTCTGTCTAAGAGCTGAAGTGAAATAGAAGGGATGATTAACTCAGCCTAATGATTGGCTCTTGTAAATCTACTGACCAGTGGCAAAGGATATGTACTGTCGTTCCTTATCTCTGGTTGTGAACCTGCAACGTTTTCAGCCAAAGGTTTTCCATTCACAGACTTCATGAATCCCAGGGACTGACCATGAACCTATGCCAGCAGCAAACCATAACCTCATCCCATCTAGTGCCGGTGATCTTCTGGACTGAATAATGCCCAGTGTCCCTTAGTGGGCTGTCCACCTTTTTTTTCTACACTTTGTTTTTCACACCTTTAAGGTTATCAAGGTACCTAACAGAGCTTGGATTTCTTTATTTTTATACTGTATATAAAGGGATTGACTAAAGGTGTTACCACTGTGTACATAATTGATATCATCTTTTTAAAATTCTGTGAGGTAGCAGGAACCAGAAAGATCATATTCAGGCTTCCGTAAAACATACTTACTACTGAGAGGTGAGAACTGCGGGTGGACAATGCCTTCTTCCTCCCAATACAAGATGACATGTCAAAGATGGCTAATAAAACACAAGTATAGCTCACTAAGACCAAAATAAATGGTATGACCATAATGGGAAATGAGAGGACGTTTGGTTTTATCTGCATAGCCCAAATATCTGAGCAAGCAAAGTCTACAAATGGAGAAAGACCACAGAAGTAATGATCAATGTGGTAAGGCCCCCAGAATTTAAGCTGAGTAAGAAGGCTCATTGTGATCAATGTTGTTGAAAAGCCAAACATCCAGCAAAAGGTAACCAGAACATACTGAAGATTTTGGTTCATTATTTTGTTACAGAGCAAAGGCTTACAAATGGCCATGTACCGGTCATAGGACATTGCTGCAAGAAGATAGCTTTCCGTACTAGCTGAGGCACAATAAAGATGACTCTGAGCGAGACAACCAGGAATAGATATGAAGGCTCCCTTCAGCCATATGATCCTCAACATATTGGGGACAATGAGGGTCACTACTAACATTTCTGAAAATAAAAATTGTTTGAGAAAAAAGTACATGGGGGGAGCCAAAGTTTGATTTGGTTGAGAGCTATATGATAGTTAAAGTATCAATAACGTTTGTTGCAGTATAAGCTGCAAGTATGAAAGTGAAGATAACAATCTTGAATCTGCCCATGTCTGGAAAACCCAGAAGAAAAAAATATGCTATTTCTGTCCCATTTTGTTCTCTCGTCATTGACTTTATGTGATCACAGAAACAAAAAAATCATATTTTAGAAATGAAAAAATATCACTTTGTATGATATTGTGTCATTAAAAATGTTGCAAGAGTACAAATGTGAAACTATTGACAAGGCATGATAAACTCAATGGATTAGAGGGCTAAAGTGAGAGGGATTCATCTGAAAGAGTGCTGCATTATGTCTACTGAGTATAATGTAATAAAAATGGAAATTGAAGTGCCACACCACTGCTATAAAGTCCAGATACAATTTTGTTCCAATGAAATTCAGAAGGACAATCCAAAGAGTATATGGAGATATATGGGGGAAAATGTCTCTGCGTCTTATGGAGCCATGTATGCTAGGCACCGCCCCCCCCTTCCCCCCAAGAGGATGTAATGACATGAGGTCAGTCTGCATTTATGTGCAATGGTCATGGCAATGGTCAGGCTAAATTTATGTGCAATGGTCATGGCAATGGTCAGGCTGCATTTATGTGCAATGGTCATGGCAATGGTCAGGCTGCATTTATGTGCAATGGTCATGGCAATGGTCAGGCAGCATTTCATGGGCACTGGTAAATATTTTAGGACACCATTTGGTTCAAAATATTTTTTTTCTTGTTTTCCTCCTCTAAAACCTAAGACCTCTTATGGTCAGGTGCGTCTTATGGAGCGAAAAATACGGTACTTTTATTTAATTTCAACTAGCTACTGTTGCTGGCATGCACTCCTTGCACCTGAACTTTTTCCATTGTAAATTGAATGGTTTGTTTTACAAGGTGAGGGTTTACATATACTTTAAGGACGGCTTTATGTGTTTGTGGTTCTGCAATGTATCATCATTAACCATTTTGATTGGTAACCCAACATATGTCTGTTGTTGCGCACCAGAGGGGGAACCATCTGTTTGTTGCGGTGGTG